>NC_136068.1:1393286059-1393853559 GCF_964261635.1 Lissotriton helveticus | reverse complement strand
CAGTGATTTGTCCAGATTAATACGATCAATTTCTCGTATTTACTTTCCAAGTTCGTTGTAAGCAGCGTATATACCGGCGTATATGAAACGTTTTTGATGCTGTTTGCGAGGTCCCAATATGAAATCTTGCAAGTCAGGTTGTTTGTTGAATGGTGTCATTCAGGAACATTATTTGTTCTGGGATCATGCAGGCTCTAAATAATGATTCTAGACCTTGTACCTGCCAATCTTTTGTACCCCAAATGGTTTTTGTTTCAATGTTGTTTTTCCAAAATTCAAAACCAAATGTAGAAATTTTTTCATAACATTTTGTGGAATACATCAATTTAGTGTTTGTCAGCATGTTGTTCATTCTTGTCTTAGTTAACATTTTAAAATAAAACATTTCTGGATCAGTGATGTTAAACCCTGAGAAGTATGGGAATTTCTCATAAAATGTTTTCGAGCTGCCTTTTGGCGGTGTTGGACGATGTTCCCATTGATTATAAGTAAAAACATTTCTAGGATTAGCAGATTTATGCAAATAGTGATGCCCATAATGATTAAAGCAATACATGTCTTCATAGTTTGATGAGCCTTCTAAATAATCATGTTCTGTAAATTTTTCTGACATTTCTAAATCTGACATCATATTATTAATATTTTCAAAGTCCCAATCATCAGAGAAAGTACTGGGTGATAAAAAGTCACTTAATGAAACCTTGAACTGATGTGGATATCTCAACAGCTCAACCGGGCCATGTATGTCGTAATCAGTAGTGTCCCATGCTACACCACCAGGTATAGGAATGGCTGTGATGTTTACTGATGATAGTTCTCTTTTTTCAATGTGAGAAGATCTGTGAGGCTTTAGGACCAAGTTGATGTTCTGACTTGCTGTGTCCATTGTACTATATTTTCCTTCAATCATTCTTCCCAAGCTTAAAACTAAAATGAGCCAGAGTAGGAGGAAAAGTACACCTAACACAATCCATAATTCAATCCATGGTGAAATCAGATATGTTTCTTTGAGTTGATGAAAGAGTTCAGTTATTTTTCTTTGAAAGTTTTAGTTGCTGGCGTTTCTTCATGTTCACTTGGATCTTCAGAAAAGTCATCGAAATTGATGAAGTAGCCAGATGCAGTTCTGTCAATTGTTGGAATTGCTTCCGGATTTTAATTAATCTTTGCATTTGTGTAGTCAGAGGCTACATCATTGTAGATTGGTGTTTCTTGACGAACTGTTGCAATTTGTGTTTCAAGAGGCACAAATTCCATGGCTTTGTTGCATAGTCCTTTTTTATTCACTGCAGGTTTATCAAATGTGATTAGTCTCTCAGTTTGAACCTCTTCAATTGTAGCAAGGTTTCGTCTTCTGCTACTTCTTGGGAGTCCACTAGGCCTACTACTTATTATTGGCCACATGATTGTGGTTTTACCAGGTCGATTGATACAATTCTGTTCTCCTTTTTACCAGCAAGGGGCAGTAGTACTACTGATCTTGTTCCGCTGATAGCTAAGACAGGTGCTGATTTTCTGTAAGAAGGCCCAAATTCCTTCTTCACCGCGATCTTTTCTCTGACCAGATCCCCAATCTTTGGAATTCAGACAGGTCTTGCTGGGACAGGTGGTTTTTCTTCAGTGGCCGTTGGCTTTAGTTTTGTGTTACTTAGACTTCTTCTTGTTTCATTTAAGTCCTGTAAAACAGCCAAACGATCTTTGATATCAAAGGTTTTTTGTTCTACCACTGAGGTCTGACAATCGAGGTCTTCGATTATCATTCTAGTACCAAACAAAAGTTCATACGGAGTGATTCCCCCCAGAGATTTTCTTGGCAGATTATTAAGACTACGTTGGACACTTGTTAGATGTTTGACCCACCCGTCACCCGAACCTAATACCCTCGCTGTTATAGATTGCTTTATGTCACTTTTTTTCTCTCCACTACCGCATTTCCCTCGGGATGGAATGGACTAGAGTACCTCAATGCAATGCCCAAGCTGGCCATGGCCTCCTTGTAAGCTCGAGAGCTAAACGCAGGACCCTGGTCAGAATGTAGCATGCCAATTGCGTATGTGCCGATAAACACTCGCAAATCTTTTATAACAGTTCTGGCGTCAGCCGAGCGCTGGGGCCACATCTAAATGAATCTCGTCTTAATAATTATGGGATCGCATTTTTCCGTGTGGATGTCTGCTTATAGACAGCCTAATGCTGTCTAATAGCGGTGTCTGGGCTGGTGTCTGGTCCGGTTCACAACTGCGATCTCTGTTGAAGTCCTGACAATCCATTGCAAAGTTATAAATTTGCACGCTCATCCCCGGCCACCAGTATTGTGATTGTAATTCTATTTAGAGATTTCAAGATCTCTTGGTGCCTCAGACCCATTCCCATGTTTGCTTCTTGAATCAAGTAAGCCCTCCGGTTCGTGTTTGGAATTACTCTGTCCCCCACTCCAGGGATTCGAGCAAAGGGAACGGAGTTCGCATCAATTATGTATCTATTGTCGAGTGGATAGTTGAGAGGTAATGCTGCATAGTCGCCTTTCAATGAGGCTTTTACTGCCAGCATGGTTTCGCCATCTATTTGTTTTTTTAGAACGCTTTTTTGTAGCTACCGAAGCCGGTTGAACCGCTGCCAGTCTGGCTCTGTTAGCCAATGAATTCCCTGCAACGTGAACGCCATCACGTTGAAGACTCTGCGTATGTATCACGTGAGTCTTTCATAGTTCTTTCTGTAAAAGAACTACTTGTTCCCAAAGCAATTTATGCTTGATTGTGCCACCTTTTGCATCTTTGAAACCGTTTTGAACCCAGTTCTGCAAGTATTCGTTGTAAGACTGGACGCAATATTACGAATCGCACAATATTAGTGTGGGGAATTCGCGATCGGTATTTTCAAGCGACATCTTGAAAGCCTGTAGTTAAGCTCGCTGAGCTGTACAGTCTCCGAGTGATTGAGTTTTAGTGACCAGGGGTCTAAATTTTCCTTTGTGCCACCGACCTTTAACGATTGTGCACGCAGCACTATATGCTTGTTTACCCCCAACTGCGGGTTGTGCTGAACCGTCTGTATATATTATACAGCCGTAATGTTCGAGAGGCAGAATTTCAGCCGGCAGAGGACATTCATATTCGTATTGGAGAAATTCTTGCGTTTTTAAGTTAGGATCAAATTCGTATACTACGTCAGATGTAGCAAGAGAATTAACCCATTGTATCCATCTCGGATGTAAAGCTTTAGCATTCGGAATGCTGCCTTTTGTTACTGCCTCTAGGGCAGGTATCGGTGTAATGATTATTATATGTTTACCTTGTACGAGGGCTCTTTCTTTTGCTACAGCAGTTTGGACCCCAGTCAGAATTTTTTCAGTAGAACTGAATTTCATTTCAGCTTGTGTGTACAAGTGTGATTTATAAGCTATTGGTACCGTTTCTCCCTCATTAGAGGTTAGGTACGTAAATCCACATCTTCCTGGGATGACTCGGATTACAAGGTTGCGTTTATTTGCGCGTATTTGCAGTTTTGTTTTAGTTAACATATCTGTTTGTATTGATCTTAAAATTATTGTGAGTTTCTGAGTCCAATTGATTGGTTTGAAATCTGGTTTTATTAATTCGTACAGAGGTTTAACCCTCTCTGCATAGTTTAGAATGTAAGTTCTTCCGAAATTCAAGACACCTAGAATTGATTGTAAGTTTTTCAGTGTTTTTGGAGCTTGGAGTACTGTACATTTCTCTAAGAAGTTGTCTGCTAGGCTTTTGCCTTCACTTGATAATTCATATCCTAAAAATAGGACTGTTAGGTGGGCAATTTGTGACTTTTTGAAGTTGAATTTGTACCCTTCAGATGCGAATCCAAGTATAATGGTGTTCACTCTTTTCAAGTGTGTCTCCAAGTCATCGTCTGTAAGATAGATGTCATCGACATAGGATAATGCCTCATCATCATACATTTGTAGTAATTCTGTTACCCTGCCTGAAAATAATCCTGGGCTGTTCTTGAATCCCTGGGGGAGATGACAGAATTGCCTTTGGGCCCCCATACTTGAGAAAGCGGTCAAATACCTGCTTTCTGGTGCAATGTTTTGACAAAAGAAACCATTTAAGATATCTAATGTTGTTTTATATTTTTTGCGCACTATGTTATTCATTAGTGCTGCACTGTGTGAGTTTTGTACTGCAAATGTTTTGCAGCAGGAGTTTAGGTGTCTGTAGTCCAAAACTAGACGATATGAATCGCCTGGCTTGGAGACAGGAAACAAAGGATTGTTCATTTGTGAGGAGCATGTTTCAATTACACCCTGATATTCAAGTTGATCTAAGATCTCCCTGACTTGTTTTTTAGCTTCTTGCTTAACAGGATACTGCCTCTGTGCAGTAGGTTGATTTTTTAACTGAATTTTATGGTGAGGAGAATCCTCATCCCATCCTACATGATTTTTATATAATGCAGGGGCTTGGGCCACTGCCCATTTTCTAGCAAATGTGTATTTTTTATGAATTGGAATGTGATCTGAGAAGGCAGGCATAATCATTTCTTCGCCATGTGGGCACTCCCTGACAAACTCTGGTGGCCAGTCTTTCTCTGCTAGCAGGATATCATAGCCTTTAGATAGCTTCTCCCAAAAGAGACCTTTTATTTTCCTAGTTTTGTCCCCTTCTATACGTAATGTTATTTCACATAATTTATGGGGCACACTAACTCTGGTGTCTGCAGTTTGCACCTGAATGTATTCATTCGTGTCCACTGTCTCCAGAAGATTCATCAGGATCTTGCGAGCTATGGTCACTTCTGCTGCGCGGTCTAACATTGTCTGGGCCCATTCTCCTTTCTTGAGTTGTGTTCTCAGAATCCTCGGCATGTTTTATTTTAATACTGGCTACCTTCTTTTTGGAAATTGTATTTTTTACTTTGATGAGCAGGTTCCTTGTCTTCGGACTTGACGAGCTCTTTTTTGTGTTCTGACCGTCCTCTTCTTTCCGATTTCTGTGAGGAAGTCTGAAAAGATCGAGAGGGACGTGTATCATTATCTTGATATCTGTCATGTTTTCTTAAATTATCCCTATTTCTAAGGTTGTATCTTTTTTCAGAGGGCTCCCGTTGTGGAGACCTGCCCCCCCATTCTGGAGATCTATTTCTCTGTTGGGGAGACCTTCCTCTGGAATGGAACTGTCTTCTCTGGGAGTAGTTTGTTTATTACCCTCCCACTTCTTTTTAGGTGTAATGAGATTATTTTTAATAAAGCTCTTTTCAGGATTTTCAGTTAGTTGTGGGTTTAGTGGTTTCCCACCCAAACTATCTCTACCTAATTCTTCATAGGATTTTTCAATTATTCTGGCAAGTTCAAAAGGTTGTTCTGCTATGTCTGCTTCTTTCAATTTTTGGCGGATCACCACAGATGCTGCTTCTCCTTTCATGTTGGCTAATAGTATAGCCGAGATTTGCTTAAAGTCTTTCAGTAATTTCAAACCTAGATTTAAAGCAGGCTCTGGACCATATTCATTTTGAATCTGTCTTAATACGTCTGGTATAACCGCCATAGACTGAACACCTTGTGTTTTTGTATTGTATTGTATTGTATGAAGGTTTTATACCGCGCATACTGTCACCCTACGGGTATCCTGGCGCTTTAGATTTTACAATATCAGACTCAGATGAAGAAGAATCATGGGCGCAGAGAAGCACTAACAAGTCGGCGGGAAAAGCCAAGTTTTCAGGCTACGACTGAAACTCATAAGGGACTGACTCTGTCTGATGCTCAGGGGAAGTTCATTCCACCGGCGCGCCGCAACCACCCGGAAGGCCCTGCCCTCCAGCCTAGCCCGCTTAACTCTTTGGACTTCCAGCAGACCTGCACCAGCCGATCGAAGTTGTCTCTGTGGCCGGTACCAGGAGAAACACCCCTGCAGCGGAGCTGGGCCTTGCTCATGTGTTGCTTTAAATACCATACACAGAGACTTGAATAGGACCCTCTCCTAGATCGGCAGCCAGTGCAGATCCCATAGGGCTTGGTGTGATGAGGCACGGCAATTTCTTTTTAGTGCCAGCTTTGCCGCTGCCCATTGCACTCTCTGCAGCCTATCAATGACAAACTGAGGCGCCCCCAGATATAACGAGTTGCAATAGTCCAGCCTGCTCTGGACAATGCTCCTCACCACCAGCGACCGTTTGTCGTCTGGCAGGATCGGGAGGAGCCGGCGCAGCATCCGTAGGAGACCGAAACACACGCCAGCTATCCTATTGGCCTGTGACTCCATTTGTAGATTTTTATCAAGCAGGACCCCTAGATTTCTTAAAGTGTCAGACGGGGGCACTGGCTCCTCCTCCGGGGTAAGTCTAAATTCCCTCGGAGGTGCTTGGTTAATCCTGCTGGGGCACAGTACAGCACCTCTGT
The DNA here is from genome assembly GCF_964261635.1 of Lissotriton helveticus. Lineage (NCBI taxonomy): Eukaryota > Metazoa > Chordata > Amphibia > Caudata > Salamandridae > Lissotriton > Lissotriton helveticus. Next base: position 1,393,847,183 of record NC_136068.1, on the reverse strand, counting down.
TTTCTCCCCATTGAACTGTAGGGAGTTCTTCCTGAGCCACCTAGCTGTATAGCGCATACATTCCTGGAATGTGTCCGTTGTGACTGCGTGCTTCCCTTCCAGGGAGAACGCCAGCTGCGTGTCATCTGCGTAGTTAACTACCTCCACCCCAAATGGTTTGATGAGGGGGAGGAGCGGCTTTAGGTATACGTTAAATAGAATGGGGCTGATGGCCGCCCCCTGAGGGACCCCATGATCTATTGCCGTTTTATTAGCAGAAAAGGGTGCCAATGTGACCACCTGCTGTCGTCCTGAGAGGTAGGACCGCATCCATTGTAGTGCACATCCCCGCACCCCCATACTCTCGAGCCTTCCCAGCAAAATAGAGTGGTTAACCGTATCGAATGCGGCCGACATATCGAGAAGCACTAACACCGTGACATTCCCGCTGTCGGCCCGCATTCTCAGTTTGTCCAGCATCAGAGTCAGCGCGGACTCCGTCCCATGTGCTGAGCTGAAGCAAAACTGATCTCTGTCCAGCCTCTGGTTTTCCTCCAGGAAGCCGGAGAGTGACCTGCCCACTGCCCACTCCAGTATTTTAACCGGGTAGGGGAGCAGGGAAATGGGTCTGTAACTCTCCGACTTGGCAGGGTCCAGAGATGGTTTTCTTAGCAGGGGTGTCACCACTGCCTGCTTCCAGCCATCCGGAACCGCTCCCTCCTTGAGGGATTGATTACAGATGCGTTGCAGCCATGGGAGGGTTAAAAGACCAAATGTTTTCCAGACTTTTACCGGCATAGGATCATCCGGAGAACCCGAGGATACACTATCTGCCATGCTGTTAAATGTACAGTCATTTAGGCTAGGAAATCTATCCAAAGTGGCTGACTGGGGAGGAATTGGTTCCGCCTTGTATTTCGCGGGAGCAGGGTCACCGGGATCTTGGCCTTGAAACCTGTCAACAATCTTTGACACTTTATCTGTAAAGTGGCAAGCTATATTGTTGCACAGGTCCTGTGACGCAGTGGTCCAATTACCAAGACAGACCGGGGCGGATAGCTCCCTAACTATTTTAAACAGAGCTTTGGTGCTGTTAGGGGCTTGTAGGATAGAATTGGCGCAGTACTCAGCTTTACACTCCAAGATCAGCTTCTTATATTTCCACTGTAGCGCTTTTAATTCCTGTTTTTCCCCCTCTAGGTAATTCAGACGCCACTTTCTTTCAGCTTATTTACATACCCGTCTCAGCATTCTCAGCTCATCCGTGTACCAGGGAGAGGATGGTTTCTTCCTACATTTTATCCTTTTAATCGGGATCATCCTATCCAGACCTCCCGTAACAAGTTCACAGTAGGCTTTATAGTTCCCTTCTACCGTAGCCTGGGGATCAAACATGTCAGCATTGGGGAGGGTCAAATGGACATCCGTTCTATCCAATTTTGGCCACTCCCTGCCTGTTCGGCCTGCCGCTGAGTGACTGATGGGGCCAGCTATCCCTCCTACCAAGATTTTAAAGCGGATTAGGTAGTGGTCCGTCCAACTTTGCGAAGTGATATCTAGTACTTTGATCTCCTGCGGGTTGGCAAATAGGAGGTCAAGCATGTGACCACCCTGATGGGTCACGTAGTTTACCAGTTGTACCAGATTTAGATTGTTACAAGTATCCAGTAAGTCTCTCAGATGGGGCCCCAACGCGCCATTATCCCACAGGTTGAAGTCTCCCAGAATCACCATTCTGGAATGGCTTAGAGCAAGGCTCACCACTACATCGAGGAAGGCCGTAAAGGATGTGGCACTCCCTGGCGGTCTATGGCAGACCAGGCCTGTGAGCAAGTTCCCCCTCGTCCCTGAAACGTGAGGCCCATCATTTCCATCCCCACAAGCTCCTCTACATGCAGGGCGGTGCAATTCAGTTCCTCCTTAAAGATAACACCACCCCCCCCCCTCTGCCCTTCCCTCTTGGGATGTGGCGGATATTGTACCCTGAGGGACAGGCCGACCCTAATTCTACCCCATTATCAGCGCTAGTCCATGTTTCGGTTAGGAACAGGGCGTCTAACCCCAGATCTTCTATCAGGGAGGCCACTTCCGTGTGATGTTTTACAAGCGAGCGTGTGTTTAGTAGCCCACATGTCAGTTCTGTATTCCTGATATGCCCTTGAGGATGCCGCGGGGCCTTCGTTGGACCTCCCCTCTTACCTACTTCCAGGAGTTCTTCTCTAGAATATATTATTCTCCCTGCCTCTACAGTATGATGGGCAGCGTGACTGGCCCTAGGCCCGTCCGAGGCGCGGACGGGCGCAGACGGGCTGCCTGTGGCGAGCCTCCGGCGTGCCACCGGCGCGCACGCTGCGCGCAAGCGCTGCGCGTTTGCATCTCCCGCCTTAAGTAACTCGGGGCTGAGGACCAGGCACTAGAGCGCTCACCAAAATGGCGCCCGACAAGTGTCCCGTCCTCCCCCAAGATGGCAGACCACAAGTGCTAAGGTGCGGGGCCTCCCGCTCTAGCAGCAAGGGAGATGTGCAGGGATTGTTTTTTTGAAAGTGCAGGTGAGTGGCGGTAACTAGCAGCAGCTATAATACAGTACAAAACAAGCTATTTAATGATACACACTTTTTAAAAAAATAGTAAAACACAGTTACGAGCAGCCTTGCTTTAAAAATGCTTTAAAAACTAATCATCAGCGGTAGAGCGGATCTGACCAAGATGAGCCCCCAGAACAGGTCAGGATCACTCCCTCTGCCTCCCAAACCTAGAGTCGTGCAAACGTGGCCCTTGAGTCAGTATAATCGTATAGACCCGGGCGCTTGCAACTCCCGCCTTAAGTAACTCGGGGCTGAGGACCAGGCACTAGAGCGCTCACCAAAATGGCGCCCGACAAGTGTCCCGTCATCCTCCAAGATGGCAGCCCACAAGTGCTAAGGTGCAGGGCCTCCCGCTCTAGCAGCAAGGGAGATGTGCAGGGATCGGTTTTTTTAAAGTGCAGGTGAGTGGTGGTAACTAGCAGCATATTGAAGCAAAGACTGTGCCCCAAGTGTCACAGTCCTCCACATGTGGTGCGATCCCCATTGGAAGGCAGATAGTCAGAATTCTGTGTTTGTCATGAGCTGTAGTATCAGGAAATACTGCCTCTATCTGAGTAATTTTTTGAGCTAACCAGAATGGAATTTGTTCCCGTTTTGCGGGTCATTTGCCAATGACTGATTGTATAGTCTGTGGTGTAATTTTATTTGTGTTCCCCTGGTGAGGGGTGTGCTGTGGGATTCTTATTGCTGGTTGGACTGTTAAAGTCCGCATGACATATTGGACCAATTGTCTATGTATTTTAATTAGTTGTTTTAGCTGAACTAAAAGTTCTCCGCTTGACATTTTTTCAATGTCAGGATGTGGTGTATAGCCAGCTAGAACTGGCCATGTGGCTCCTGGTCTACCTAGTGGACCGAGCCTGGTGAAGTGATTTTGATGTTTTAGGGCGCCATTAAACCAGAGCTGGTGCTCTTGGTACGTTAGTGGAATTTCAATGTCCTCAAAAGGAACGTATTCCGTTGGAGATTCATCTATTTTGTAGTAGCGAAAATCGCGTGTCACAGCATGTGCTGCTGGAAAATGTATTTTGGAAAAAGGGGGTGGTGATGGACAGAGTTTCTGAATGATGCAGAATACTCTTACCAAGTCAAGAGATCATGGCTTTAATCCATCACCTATTTTTTAGCTCATTGCACCATCCCAGCTCAGAACCTGGCTATATGCAAATTAGTCTGTTCCTGTCCCAGTGCATGATGGGAACAGGGCAAACCAAACTACCAAGCCAATTCTTATACTGGGAAGGAGACAAGCTTCCGGGGACCGGTTTCTGGCATCACAGCCTTCGTCGGCCCGGCTTGCTTGAATCCTGATGGTGCAATGAGCAAGGGACTCACGTCTGAGTATACCCTCCCACACTTGGAGTGGATAAAATCGATTTTGGAAAAAGGGGGTGGTGATGGACAGAGTTTCTGAATGATGCAGAATACTCTTACCAAGTCAAGAGATCATGGTTTTAATCCATCACCTATTTTTTAGCTCATTGCACCATCCCAGCTCAGAACCTGGCTATATGCAAATTAGTCTGTTCCTGTCCCAGTGATGGATTAAAACCATGATTTTTTGACTTGGTAAGAGTATTCTGCATCATTCAGAAACTCTGTCCATCACCACTCCCTTTTTCCAAAAACTGCTGGAAAATGTATCCAGGAACAGAATACCTCTGTCTGCCGATATTCATGGGCCTCTACCACAAATATGACTGTACCACCTCTTGGTGATACTCCATTATTTATAAGTTTGTAAGTTACGCTCTTCCTTACACTGACTGGTATTATTATAGCCTCTGGGTCATCTTGCCGGAGACTTGTGTCCTCCGCTAAAAGTTGAGCTGCTAAAGCATCTCTTTCTTTATCCTCTTCACCTTCCGACATTTTGTTGACAAAGTTTGCAGAGCAAGTTTCAAGGAAACAAATATTAGGTGCACAATATTTTGGAACACTGTATCCTTCAACGTTGACTAAACCAAACCAAAAACTAATACATAGGAATCTCTTCCTACTAAGTTTTGGCGGATATTAACCTTTCACCCACTCCAGACGTCTATTGGAGTATTTACGGGGAAAAGGGGTCTGTGTGAAAAGCACGACTGAGTTACTCTAGTATCTAGCATTAAATTATCGCCTTACCAAACGTTAGGCGCCATGTAGTGTAGTTCCTATATTCCCAATAGGCTCTGCGCATTGGAATAACATAAACGATAGTTTAGACGTAGGACTTGGGTCGATTAGGTCTCTATTGAATATGTTAGACTTAATTATGAATGCCAGCTAGCTCAGAGGTCACTAGAAACTTTCTCGAGTAAACAAGAAGGTGTTAACTTTCCTGAATAGACAAGAAGGGATTCGTTTCTGACAACAGCATAAACATGACAACTTTGCTCCCTCCAGAATAAGGAGTATGTCTCCAGTCGCGGAAACATTAGATAACTATTTCACTCAGTCAATCGTGCATACTTAGTTTCACCAGAAGCGCAGAGAAATAGAGAGACGGGCGTTTTCAATAAAAGTGGTTATTTATTGAACAGTCCTCTTTCTCATGCAAGAGAACTGGTGTTTGTTTTGTTGGCAGTTCATCGATATGCAGAAAGTCTTTGAGGAAGGGCACTAGCCCAAAACGCGTCATGCTCTGCTGGTGCTGGGTGCACTAGTTCAAGTTCAAGTTCGGGCATTTGTATAGCGCACTACTCACCCAGAGGGTCTCAAGGCCCTAGGGGAAGGGGTACATTATTTGTCGAATAGCCAGGTTTTGAGTTCTTTTCTGAAGGCGATGTGGTTCTGAGTAAGGCGGAGGTGGGTGGGGAGTGAGTTCCAGGTCTTGGCAGCCAGGAAGGAGAAGGATCTGCCACCCATGGTGGATTTTCGGATGCGCGGGACTGCGGCGAGGGCTTGATTGGACGATCTTAGTTGGCGGGTGGGTTTGTAGAAGGACAGTCGAGTGTTGAGGCATTCGGGTCCTAGATTGTAGAGGGCCTTGTGTGCGTGGGTGAGAAGGCGGAAAGTAATTATTTTGTTGACGGGAAGCCAGTGGAGGTCTTTTAGATGTCCGGTGATGTGATCTTGGCGAGGGATGTCTAATATGAGTCTCGCTGACGCATTTTGGATGCGCTGGAGTTTTTTCTGTAATTTTGCTGCGATTCCGGCGTATAGTGTGTTACCATAGTCCAGTCGGCTCGTGACCAGTGCGTGAGTGACAGTCTTTCTTGTCTCGAGGGGGATCCAGCGAAAGATCTTTTTGAGAATGCGAAGTATGTTGAAGCAGGAGGACGAGACTGCGTTGACTTGTCTGGATATCGAGAGAGAGGAGTCTAGGATGAAGCCGAGGTTACGTGCATGGTCTGTGGGTGTGGGTGCTGTGCCCAGAGCAGAAGGCCACCAAGAGTCATCCCAAGCTGAGGGGGAAGATCCCAGGATGAGTACCTCCGTCTTGTCTGAGTTGAGTTTTAGCCAGCTATGTTTCATCCATTCGGCTACTTCTTTCATGCCTTCGTGAAGATTGGTCTTGGCGGTGTTGGGGTCTTTGGTGAGGGAAAGGATTAATTGGGTGTCGTCAGCGTAAGAGATGATGTTGAGGTTGTGTTGACGCGCAATGGAGGCGAGAGGACTCATGTAGACGTTGAAGAGGGTGGGACTGAGTGAGGATCCTTGAGGTACGCCGCAGATGACTTCGGTGGCCTCTGAGTAGAATGGGGGAAGTCGGACTTTTTGAGTTCTCCCAGCGAGGAATGAGATGATCCAGTCCAAGGCTTTTCCTTGTATGCCGATGTTGCTGAGGCGATGTATAAGGGTGTTGTGGCAGACTGTGTCGAAGGTGGCGGATAGGTCGAGTAGGATGAGGGCCACTGTTTCTCCGTTGTCCAGGAGTGTTCGGATGTCGTCGGTCGCTACAATGATGGCGGTTTCGGTGCTGTGTTTGGCTCGGAACCCGGATTGAGATGGATCAAGGGAGTTGTTGGATTCAAGGAAGGCAGCGAGCTGGCTGTTGACGGCTTTCTCGATGACTTTGGCTGGGAATGGGAGGAGGGATATGGGTCGGTAGTTTTTAAGTTCAGAGGGGTCTGCTGTGGGTTTCTTCAGAAGGGCGCTGAGTTCGGCGTGTTTCCAGCTTTCTGGAAAGGTGGCAGAGTTGAACAAGCAGTTGATGACATCACGGAGATGGGGTGCGATGATGGAGTCAGCTTTGTTGAAGATGTGGTGGGGGCAGGGGTCGGTGGGCGAGCCAGAGTGGATTGAGTTCATGAGGCGAATGGTGTCTTCAGTGGTGATTGGGTTCCAGGCGCTGAGGTTGTTAGTTGGCGGAGTAGGATCTGAGGGGGGTGGGGAGGGTTGATCACTGGGAGTATTCTCGAAGCTGTTGTGGATGTCGGCAATTTTGTTGTAGAAGAAGGAGGATAACGCGTCGCAGAGGTCTTGGGAGGGAGTGATGTCGTTAGATGCTGCGGTGGGGTTTGTGAATTCTTTGATGATGTTGAAGAGTTCCTTGCTGTTCTGGGTGTTGTTGTCGAGACGATCCTTGAATGCTGATTTCTTGGCCGATCGGATCAGTTGGTGGTGTTTGCGGGTGGCTGACTTGAGGGAGGCCATGTTGTCGGAGGTTGGGTTTTTTCTCCATATCTTCTCCAGGGTGCGGCACAGCTTCTTGGATTTTTTAAGTTCGTCATTGAACCAGGGAGCCTTTTTGCTGGCTGATTTCATCTGGTGCTTTTTCAGGGGTGCTAATTCGTCAGCACTGTGGGTAATCCATTGCCTGAGGTTGGTGGCCGCTTGATTTGGGTCCATTGAGAGGGTGGGGGGGTTTTGGTTGAGTGATGTGAGCAGTTGGTTGGAGGTGATTTTGTTCCAGTTTCTGCGAGGAATAGGTTGTGGACGGTTGTGGGTCAGGGTGGTTTTGTAGCTGAAGTGAACACAGCTATGATCCGTCCAGTGGACAGCTGTAGTGCGGTCGAAGGAGATGTGTTTGCTGGAGGTGAAGATAGGGTCGAGCGTGTGTCCGGCTGTGTGGGTGGGGGTGTCTACAAGTTGTTTGAGTCCGAGATTGACCAGGTTGTCCAGAAGGGTGGTGCTGTTGCTGTCGTGTTTGTTTTCAAGGTGGTAGTTGAGGTCTCCTAGAAGACTGTAGTTTTCGGATGCGAGGGACGTGTGGGCAGACGAAGTCCACGATGTCATCGCTGAATTGAGTGCGGTTACCTGGAGGCCTGTAGATGAGGGTGCCTCTAAGTGTGGTCCTGGGGTCGGTGTGGATCTGAAAGTGGAGATGTTCGGCGGTTGCAAGATTGTCGTCGGAGCTGGTTGAGATTTTGATGGTGTTCCTGTGGATGATGGCGAGGCCTCCTCCTGTTTGATTGGTGCGGTCTTTTCGGATAATCTTGTAAGTGTCCGGTATGGCTATGGCGATGTCGGGTGCAGATGATGTGTTCATCCATGTTTCAGTAAGGAAGGCGATGTCAGGTGACGCAGTGTCGAGTAGGTCCCAGAGTTCTGTTGCGTGTCTGTAGACCGAGCGGGTGTTGAGCAGGATGCACTTTAGGCGGTTAGAGTCGGAGCTGTGTTTGGGGGATGTGGATTTGGTGAGGGTCCTGAAGCAGATGAACTTGCAGGAGAGGCAGGCAAATGGGCCGTGAGTACGTCCTGGAGTAGCTTCGCAGCATAGTGGTGAACGTCCGGGGTTGAGGGCGAGGAGAGTAGCGGCATCATATGTGACTCTAGAGGGTTGGGTGCGGCGGGGACCAGAGGGACAGGCGCTGGGCGCGGTCCAGGCGCGGACGGGCGTAGACGGGCTTACCTTCGGCGCACACGGGGCGCGACCGCTGCGCGTGAACGCTGCGCTCATAAGCACCTCTTATAAAAGGGTGGTGAGGGGGGGAGGGGCGAGGGAGGAGCAGCTGGGAGGCGGGTGCGTGGTGGAGGGGGCGGGCTCCGGGCACAACAACAACAGGAATGGCGGCTGGGGCGGAAGCGCCGATCGGGTTGGGGGAAATTGATGAGAAATATACGCCGTGGTCAGCGAAGCGGCTATACAAACAGTAAATACTTAAATAATGCAAGCACGGGCACACGATCTCTATACCAGCAATACAGGCAGTTCAAATTAATAAATAATGCAGGAACGGGCACACGATCTCTATATCAGCAATACAGGCAGTTCAAACTAATAAATAAATAATGCAGGCACGGACAATCACTGTGAGTGATAGCAGAGCAGCGCTAACGATACACAGGAGGAAAGGCAGGAGAGAGCGGTACCTTCCCTTACCTGGAGTGAGCAACAGGGAGTGAGCCCTGCTCTTGGGCACTTGTGGAACTGTATATATATATATATATATATTCACTGAAAAAACCATAGGTTATAGACCATATATAGTTAGGAATTAGCATTTACAAAACCTTATTTTACTCACACAAAACCATTGAAATTCGCATATATAGTTAATTGTACTAACTATATATCGCGCACCCGCAATCCACTGCTGATCATGTCACATATTACATCATTCATGACATGGTCAGTGACATCACTGATTACATCACTGATGACATCTCAAATGACATCACTGATGACATCACTGATGACAACATACAGTGACTGTGTATTTTTGTAAAGTTAAAATATGTCTTACATATTGAAGAATGAGTGGATGTATAAGTGTCTGGATGAAGGATTTAGTAGGTGCATGACTGACTGTATGAGTGAGTGATTAAATGTGTCTCACTGAGTGCATGGGTTAGTGACTAAAGTGTCTTAATTTGTGCATCATTATGTCTGTTGTTCTGTAAACTGCTGCATGTGTTGATCAGTAGCTATATGAGTAACTATATGGCGTATTTATTGGTTGCCCAAGTATTTGTATGGGAGACTGAGTGTGTGTGTGGGTGGCGGGGAGGTGTATGACTCTGTGCATAGATGTGTGAGCAGTTGATTCACTAGATGTATGGGTTCAAAAGTGCATGTGGAAACAGCTGTATGGGCGGTTGACTGTGTGCATGAGTGTATTGGTGAGTGAATGGATATCTCAGTGCTACATGTCAAAGTAAGTACATATGTAAAACACAGTACATGTGAGAGTTGACATATATAAATAACTGTGCATAAGAGCTAGTGAATGTGTGAGTGGCTGTATGGATCATTGTGTACTTGTATCAGTGATTGTATAAGAGAGTAAATATGTGTTAGTATATGTTTGAATAAGTAAGGTGTGTATAACTGTATAGTTGAGAAAATGGAGGTGTGATTGATTCTTTGCATGACTGAGTAGGTGTGTGAGTAACTCCATGGATGAGTGACAGTCTGTGAGTGTCTGTTTACACTGAGTTTATCTAAGGTTATATTAGAGTCTGAAGAGGTTCATCGTATTATCACATGAATAATGTCATCAGTGATGTGCTCAGTAATGTCATCAGTGATGTCATCAGTGATGTCATTTGAGATGTCATCAGTGATGTCATCAGTGATGTCATTTGAGATGTCATCACTGATGTCATCAGTGATGTCACTGACCATGTCATGAATGATGTAATATGTGACATGATCAGCAGTGGATTGCGGGTGCGCGATATATAGTTAGTGCAATTAACTATATATGCGAATTTCAATGGTTTTGTGTGAGTAAAATAAGGTTTTGTAAATGCTAATTCCTAACTATATATGGTCTATAACCTATGGTTTTTTCAGTGAATTTTCAAGGTTTTGTAAATGCTAATTCCTAACTATATATGGTTTATAACCTATGGTTTTTTCAGTGAATTTCAATGGTTTTTTCATAGCAAATATTAAAAGCTTTAAAATGTATTCTTCTTTAATTCGAAAAATATATTTTATATGTTTTTAATACAAATTTTTTATGTATTTTTTTTTTTATTATTTTTTTTTGTTTCGCTCCCGGTCCGTGAACCGGGTCGCTACCCGTTAGCTCAATTTGGTGCCGCGACCCGGTCCGCGAACCGGTAAACGTTCCATTTGCGCAACTGCCGCGTTAGAAAACAACATCGTGACGGGTCGCGTAATCGCGACGTACGGCGTTCTCGTGTAATGCGTCTTATAACGCGCCGCGTTAGCGCACCCAGAAGTGCTCCGGAGCGTGAACCGAGGCGCGAAGCGCAGCGCCCAGGAAGCGATCCGGGGCGCGGCACGCAGCGCGTAACGTAAGCGTAACAGGTCATATAACTTGTTATCAAAAGTTTTCATTGGTTCATTTCACTTTTGGTTTCCTAATGATGTAAGGCTAGGTCATGTGACCTAAAAATAACACTTTTCATTGGTTTAGAATTATTTTTTTTCCCAAATGATGAAAACCCCTCCTTGTTTCCTCACTCTGACTTTCAACTTTGTGAGAGGAAGACCTTTTTTCATTACTTAGAAATGGCAAGTCTTGTAGCTGCAGCTGGTGTACCCCCACCACCACCACCACCTCCTAGGAAGAGAGGACCACCTCCTCAGATTATCATTCAACAAGAGGAGGAAGAAGAGGAAGAAGAGGAACAGACGCAAGGGGAGAGGCATTTTTTGCCTGAGGAGCCAAGAATTTCTCATATAAAGGAAGATTTCATATGGCAATTTTATTCATTTTCCCAGGGCCAAAAGAAAGTGAATGCCCGCTATGTAACTTTATCTGCAAGAAAGATCTGTCCAGAGGGACAGATAAAAAATATAGCTATGGCAATTACACCATGCATCGCCATATGCAGAGGTGGCACCCTAATAATTATAGTAATGCACAATTACGTGACCTGCAGGATAACCCCCCTCCTGTGGCCAGAACATCAAATGTAGAGGCAGTGACGGGACCAGAGGTGAGGGAGACGGTCCCAAATATAGAGATGAAGTTTGGGAGTATCAAACAAGTCTGCGTTTATTGCGGCCAATTGATATGCTACAGGGAAAGTAGCATCACTCTAATCAACAGAGCTATCGACAATCATGATTGTCCAAAACGCCCCAGAAATAAAATTATATATTTTTTTGTTGCTCCTGTTGAGCCCTTTATAATGAATCATTTTCGTTTCTCCCCCCCCCAAAAAAACCAAGAAAATATAAAATCGTTCAAAAAATACAAAAAAAGTAAAAAAATGTTCAGAAAAATAATAAAAAAATATAAAACAACAAAAATAATTTTTAAAAAAGTTCTTTTCAGAACTACCTCCCCTTTATAAAAAATTGCTAGAATGTTTAGCACTCTGGCAACCTCTATTTCTTTTGATTCGCTTCCCGGTTCGCGCGCCGGTACGCGAACCGGAAGCGAACCAAAAAAAAAAAAAAGAAGAGTAAGTATAAGGGAAGGAAACAGAGAGTAATGTTAAAAGAAAGACAGCTAGAGGGAGTAACACAGAGATACTGTTTAATAGATCTATTTACCGAAGAAAAGATGGAAGAGGGTATAATTGTGAAAAACAAAATAGATAAGGAAGTGAAAGAAAAAAAGGAGAGTAGAAGAATAATAAACAAGAGTTTCTGAGAGAATGTGAGTGAATGTTCAAAATAAGAAGAAAAATAGTAAAGGATGTGGAATGAGAGGTAGGGATAGAACCGGACTAAAAGAACAATCATGAGGGAAAGTGTTAAGAAAACAGTGAGCAAAAGTAAATAGGAATAAAACAAGATGTATGATAGTGACTAAGGTTAAAACATGTGGAATAACAGAGAGAAAAAACAGAAAGCAGAAAAGAAGAAGTGACAGAAAAGGAATGATTGAAACAGCAAAGAAATGTAAATAACATAGGGGCATATTATCAACACAAGCGATAAAATTATCGCTGCTTTTATCGGCAGAAATCTGACGCTAAAGCCGCTTTTGCAGCAGAAAACTGCCGCTAAAGCCGCTTTTACGGCAGTTTTCTGCCGATAAAAGCAGCGATAATTTTATCGCCTGTGTTGATAATATGCCCCTTAGTGTGCTTGAACTACAGGGAGAAAGCATAATGAACAAGTAGTGAAAGAGTGATCAGTCAGAGACAGTGAGAGCAATAGAGACGGAGTGAGTGAACAGGAGTGAGGAACTATGAGAACAGAGGGACTGAGAAAAAGAGTGGAAGGAGTAGAGTAAGTAAGTAATAGAGAAAGGAATGAGGGAATTAGCAAAGGCAGGAAACTGAGGGTTAAAGAAATGAAGCAGTGGAACTAATAGAAGTTAAATGTGATAGAAATGTAACGAAAAGAGTACAAAACATTTACCTTATAATTGTCGTTAACTTAGTCACTTGTTATTTTTATACTTTCAATCTGTGAAAGAAACAACAAAAATTTGAAAAATATTAAAACATGTATTTAAAAATTAGAAAAGACAAGGGAAAAGATTGACAATCATCCAATTTTACAAAGAAATAAAGTTAGAGATAAACATTCAGAAAAAAAGAGAAAGAAACGGTGATAGACAGTCAGAGACGAAAAGAAATTGAAATAGAGTAAATTACTAAGAGAAAAAAAGAAGATACTTTCAGTGACAGAAAAGAAGAATAGAAGAGAAAACTAAATTGAAGTTGTGAAAGCTACTAAAAGAAACTGAGTAAGGTAAACTATATAAGGAAAGGGTGTATAAGGAAAAGAGAGTGAGGGAGAGAGGAGACAGAGGAAGTGAAGGAAAGAGTGTCAGATACAGACTGAGTGAGGCATCTACACAATGTGATTCATAATGTTAGGAAACACAGGTAATGTAATTGAAAAACGTTCAATTTTTTTTGTTTATTCCACAATCACATCACTTGTGTTTCCTTTGCTTAGGTATCTCATTGTGCAGATGTAGTCTAGCATATGAAAGACTACGCAGAAGGTGACCACTGTAATCAACAACTTTGACACTTACAGAAGCCTCTGCTTCTCCATGCCCCCTACACAGTCCTAAATATATACATTTTAAACTAACAGTATCTTGTTGCAGATGAAGTGAGGCCTATCTTGCAACATGGTGCACGGCCATCATAAAACTGCCCCTAACATTTTAAATGATTGTTTCAGGATGCCGATAAGGTGTGGCCTATCCAGAGATTTGTTTGAGGTGAGGTCTACTCAGAGTTACAGAATAAATTTAGGCTTGTTGAAGAGTACAGAGGAGATAATACATGTGCAAGCCTACCAACGAAGTGAGTCATGTCCACTGCACTCTTGAACAAAGGCCAGACCTCCTCTGTCTCCCTGGACAGGCCTAAACCTCATCTGCACAATGTGATTCGTAATGTTAGGAAACATAGGTGATATAATTGAAAAACGTGCAAATATTTTTGCTCATTTAACAATCACATCACCTGTATTTCCTCAGCTTAGGTATCTCATTGTACAGATGTAGTCTAGCATATCCAAGAGTACGCAGAAGGTGAGGACTGTATGCAACAGAGCAATGTACATTACTCACCTCCCTTGACACTTACAGAAGCCTCAGTTTCTCCATGCCTCCTACACAGTTCTAAATGTATATCATAAATACAAAAAGTACAGAATTAATTATACATGTTAAATGGTTTATTTTTGCTGTTCTCAGAATATATCAAATTTCACTAAAAACTGACTTGAAGGTATTCATCATATAACAGCGGGAAAAAAAAACACAATCAAAATGATTGTGTTTAAAAAACCCATATAACATAACCAATCAGAAATCAGAACTCCTCAAAAGTAACTTACTTTCCATGACGTGGAAGGATGTCCTATGAACAGCTTATACTCTGTTGCGCTGTTATTATTTTCAGCCCGCCACTTTCTGAAAGAAAAGCTCAATCGTTTTGACAAATATGTTACATACAATAAATGACTTCTCGCTCTCTACCGCACTTCTCCTCAAGGCCAAATCGTGTAAGAGCCATTTATAACTCTTGGAATTCTTCTAAGCAAATCCCGTCATTTTCTTTTTCCGCAACTTTCAGAAAGAAAACGTTCAAGATCACTTTCACAATCCTGTACTAGTAATATCTCACCCTTCTTGCTCACTCATGTTCCACATTTCCTATGGCACTGATACTGCTTACTATGAAGCAGACTTACACTACCTCTATGACTACTACAATTATTTAATTCTCTACATCACTTTTAATCACAAAGCAATTTAAAACAGTACATAAAATTATATCAACTCCTAAAATCATTATAGGCCAGTTACCTACCCTAAATTCTTTCTTCTGAAAACAGAAAGTAAGAATATTTTTAAATAAAAAGGCAACATTGTTTCATAGTGCAATGTGAATTATTTCCGGAACATCAGCTTTTTTTACATTTTGAATAAGATGTGTAATAAGTGGATATTGTCAAAGGACCATCATGTCATATAATAGCTGCAGTTAGAAATGTTCTTCCTAAAATCAACGACTGTGTAGCCATAACATTTGTAATTAAAGTTGAAAACTTATTTTCATCAGGTTTATATAGTTGGAATTTTTAAATGACATTATAACCAAAGGTTTGTTCAAAATATGTCGACAGCATTGCAGACTTACATTACCTCTACTCCATGTTTTGATTGGCTGCTTGAATTAGCTTATTAAAAGAAACAGTTTTTCTGAACTCATTCAAAGTGCAGTTATTTTTCCATGACGTCAAGTGTTATGATAAGAACACCGTTTGCTTTGGGAAATACTCTGTTGTCCTTTAACTAATCCGTGCCCACCACTTTCTGTAAGAAAACCTTCTTTTTTTTCAGGAACTACTTAAAACTCAAAAATAACTTTTGACTCTGTACTACACTTATCCTCAAGGCCAAATAGTGTAGGAGCCATTAGAACCTCTTGAAATTCCTCAGAGCAAATCCCGAGATTCTTTCCCTAAAATTTTGGTTGTAAAAACACCAGGTAAGAATTTTTAAGGTCAAAAGGCAATTTTTTTTTGAAAGTTAAAACAGAATCATTGCAGAATGACCAGCCGTTTCTAGACTTCAAATAAGCTGTGTAATGTCCTGATGTTGTTGAAGGACCGTCATGATATATAATTGCTGCAGTTACAAAAGTCCTTCCTGATATTGACAACTGCGAAGCCACAACATTTTTAATTAAAGTTGTCAATTTTGTTCCATCAGGCCTACATCGTTGGAACATTAAAATGACATACTGGCCATATGTTCGTATAAATAATGTGGACAACATTTCAGACTTACATTGGCTACACTCCATGTTGTGATCGGCTGCTTTTACTAGATTATTAAAGGACACTGATTTACTGTCTGGCAAAGTTAAATATATAAATTTTTCTGAGTCTACACTAGTAGTACTTGATACCCTACAGTTCTCGCAGTCATGCTGCCATTGATAAGAAAGGCCAAACAGCTGATCTACATCTACACCTTCATCTTGCAATACATCAAGCATATACATTAAAAACTCCTGACAATCTTGCTGAATATTTTGAGAGAATTGCGTTTGACCTGAACATTTGTCTAACAAATTTCGAATTTCAGACACACTTTCTATTTTTGTTCTATCAGTGCTACATTTCTCTAACACAGAATTCAACAAACTGCAAAATCTTTGATCCGAATTGACCACAATCTCTTCTTTTAAAGTTTCTAGAGAAAAGACAACATTAACCACAACATTAGCATAGCAGTTGACACCAGAACTATTTTCAAATTCAAAACCAACAACATCTTCAACAGAATCCATTTTTTGTCTGCTTATAATTTTGGGTTCATCGACTTTTCGTCTTTTTGCTACAACCACCCTACTATTGGTCACATTTCTTTGTTTCCGGCCTACCACACGTTTCCCAAACAAAGGATATTGAGGCAAATGTGGCGCATACTCTCTTCTTAACCTATTGTATTCCTTAACACAATCTAGATCCGCACAAATGTTTGTGACATCACACTCAATCAAGTACAATCCCGATAAAGTTCTGACTCGTGACAATGCCACATATGCCATACCTTCCTTGAACACAGAACTGCCAATATTCACCAATGCACTGTCTACACTTAAACCTTGCGATTTATGGATTGTCCCCGCATATGCCAAGCAAACAGGAAACTGCTTACGGCGAACATATAAGTCTTTTACAAGCAAAAACCTAGCAGAGCAACGACCAATTAGCTGTACTTCCTCAATGCCATCAAATTTAATTTTTAAAAACTCAATTCCATCTCTATTTCTGTATTTCTCAAAATCAACAACATTACCCATTGATCCATTTACCAGACCTCTTTCAACATGTAAATTCCTTCTTAAAATTATACGGCAATTTAAGCACACATTCAGGGTCTTTTCAAAACCAGCAGTTTTAGATATAGTCTTCTCTAATTAATCCAATTTTGATTTCAAATTCTCAGACAAAATAATTGTTGCTCCCATATGCTCTATTCTGTCAATAGCTTCCAGTTTCACAATCTCTTGGTTTTCTAAATTCAACATGTTGTTGTTAAAGATGGCACATTCTGCAAGAGTTGGCATCAAACATATTCCAGATTTCTTCTCAGTAATTTTCAAAAAAATATTCTCAGGCACAACGTCTTCTTCTGGATACAAATTTGATAGTAATCGTGCATGTAAAGCTTCTTTCCCATGCTCGGTCACTTTTCCAATTCTAACATCTTGTAGAATATTCTTATAATCTTCATCCTTCGCTTGACGCATATTTTCACGCAGTTCAGCATAATTGAAGTTTAACCATATATTACCGTTGCCAATGCTCCCTAGGCACTTCCTGGTATCTTCATGCGTGAGCATTTTGAACACAGGTTGTCCTTTCACTGGTGTCAGCTGCAGAAGATCACCGAAAACAATGATGTGTTTGCCACCAAATAACACATCTTACTCTGTTTTGAGAACTTCTTGCATTCTCAAATGCACAAAGGCAAGCATGACATTGGAAACCATGCTTACTTCGTCAATGATAAGAAGTTTCATTTTCCTCAAGACTCTTGAAACTTCACAACAAGCATCTCCAGATAACTTGTGGTAATTGTAATTTGTTATCATGCTCCACTGGCAGCATCAGTAGACGATGCAAAGTAATACCTTTAATGTTATGTGCTGCCAGTCCAGTTGGAGCGGTGACAACACAAGACAGCGATGACTCAGTCCTTTTCTGGCAATAACATGAAATTGCTTTAATGAGGAAACTTTTTCCAGTTCCCGCTTCTCCACTCACGTACAGTCGGACAGGCTTCAACGACGTACATGAGCACTCTTTCTTCTCATGACTTAATCCATGATCTATTTGGTTGGTAACTTTGTCATATATTTTCCTCTGCTCAACGTTGAGTTGTCTTTCCAAGTCTTCTAAGTTAACCACATCCTCCTGAGCATGTGCCATGGCTCTTTCCACTTCAATCATGGCAGTGGCAGCTTCATTTTCGATAACTGGTCCTCCTAGTGGATCCTGACTCAATGAAACAGAACTCTGACTGTCCTGAGAACTGTCTCTAGCAATCTCGGCTGCAATCGTTGCTTCCTGCTCGATTTCCGCATTCAACATTTCTAGATATTTGGGAAAAACAGGACATTCTATGGTCTCCTTGGCGGCATTGAAAGAGTCTTCGTAACAGAGGAAATCTCAAAGCAGTTCCTCTTCTGCACGCCAAGGCTTGAAAAGTTGCAAAAGTGCTAAATAGAAAAACTCTTTTCTTTCAGGAGATTCGCCACTCAATTTTCGATGGTTTACCAAGTGGCATTTTCTTTGCTTGACCAGACATCCCTCACTTCCAATTACAGCATACACTCCTTTATCAATATCTTCTTTGATGTTCCTCTTGAATATGTAATTTTGTTGAACCTCATATAGACAAACATTCTCGAGGTGACTGCTTCTATTTGGATAATATGTATCCAACATGTTGGTCTTCAAAATATCTGTACTGTTTGGCTCCTTTTCCGCCAAATACTCAATTTCCCGTACAGGTTTCAGAACTCGATTACGCGTTGCAGCAAGACCAAGACTCGCCCAAATGATACTCCTGGATTTGGCATAGAGACTTGCTGAAGACAACCGGTCAGAACATTCGTAAGCTCCGATTTCTCGATGCGACAACATCTTCAGACTGAAACTGTACAACTTCTTACTGAGGCTCTTTTCATGGGAAATGTCCTCCCACATATCCTTCAATTCTGTCTTTTCTTTTTTGGTGATGTAAGATGTCACATACCGAGCCACAGCCATACAGTTATCAGCCACAAACTGTATATCCATGTTAGCATTCCACATGGACAAAATCACTGGGTTGTAGTCGTTGATGTACTTGGACTCTTTGTTCCTTTTCAAATTGTAGGTATTTTTGGGTGATTTCTTCATCACATTATGTCGCAACGAAGACATCAAACTGTTCACTCTTCCTTTAGAAATCACCGGTCGTGGAAAGGCGAAACGACATTTTGTGTAGAACTTGTCCTTGTTTCTGAATTTACGACGACAGTACTTTCCACAACGATGGCTTTGGAAGCGTAAAACTTGTTCTCTTAGGCTTTTATCTTCCTTTGCCTTTGGAACAGCACATGTAGAATACTGTTCTATGAAACTCATCACTAAGTCATCCGGATCTGTCCCAAATTTGGGTGCATCTTTGATCCACAGCAGCATATGTATATGAGGAGCACCTCTTGCTTGGTACTCCTTTCTCCAGAAGAAATCCAACACCTCTCCAAGAGGTGGATTTTTCTTGTTCATGATGAAAGACATCATAGCTTCAAATCTATGATTGAAGTACCTGCATACATTCACTGGATCCAAAGAGCACAGTTCTCCGGGTGTCTTGAATTCGATATTTTCAATGTTTCCATTTGCCTCTCGTAGAAATTCAAGTAAGTCTTCCCAGCCATACTCGGCACAGCTGAGAGTGAGGAACCATGTGGGAGTTCCTAAGTTCCTCAGCATACATTTTAAATCACCATGACGACGGTACCAGTACTCATTAGTACCACGCTGACACGCCATGAGATTAATCAGGTAAGAATCCAAAATACTGTCTTGCACATTGACTTTATCCATAAAGTCCCTTGCCGAGATATTTTGCATGTGTACACCACTTTTCAAGATGTGGTTCACTGCATATGACAGTCCAGACAGATTGCTTTCAAACAGTAGATGACACAAATAGGGAATGCATTGACGAAACCTAGGATCTTCTGCATACAATCGTAAAGTCCGGTATTCAGAAGCAGGAATTTGATCAGGTCGCTCATCATATCTTCCTCCTTGACCTGTTGGAAATAGCTGTGGGAAACACCGAGCTTCCAAACTTTCCTCCCAAACACTAATGGGACTTCCTTTGGCTTGTTTCATTTGAAACAACTCAATAGCATTCCCCATGACTTCCTTGGAATGCAAAGGATGAACACTATAATGTTCATATATTTCTTCATTTTTAGAGGCTTCTACTTTCTCAATTTGACCAGCACACAAATCGCTATCCTCTTCTTCACTTACTTCCTCTTCTGCAACATATACATTCTTGTAGTACTTATTGTTTTTCTTCAAATACAATGTTGCCTTTTTGACTTTCCTAACATCCACTAAATCTTGCCAGATTTTCTTACTCTTTGTCGGAACCCCATTAACTAAGATAACCAGAGGTTCCTCTTCCACTTTCTCTACTCCAATTGTATTAATGTTTTTCTTCAAATCTAGAGGCAAATAAACAACTCTTCCCTTTAATCCTCTCTGTAAATCTGATTGAGGAAATTTCCCTGTCTTTGGCTCCATTCGTACAATAGCCTGAAAGGGATGGATACTTTGAATCAAAATAGATTCATAAGTATTTAAATCCTTCAATTCAGAAGGAATCTCAACCAATTCCAGATTATTATGAACCGCTCTAGCAGGCATCCGGTTTTGATTTAATTTGTTACAACAATAAGTACACACACGTTGATCCGATCCCAAATCAAAACAATTTTCTACCATCAAGTATGTTGCAAAATCCTTCCATTCACTATTATTTTCCCTTTCACTTTTCGCATATAAATCCACTAACTTAGTCTGATTCTTATAATAAGTGCGTCGACAACACACACAAGTGAAATTAGGCCTCTCACTTGATTTCACCTGAAACGTGGCAATTTCTTTCTGAAAATTATCTGTACTGGAAACCTGTACACTATCTTCCACATTACCTTCTTCTTCTGGGTCAATTTCAACATTCTCCTCTTTACTTGCAAAGTAACAAAACTCAATTTCTTCACACATATTCTTCACATCTACTTCAGAACCATGCAAAAGAGCAGTGCATCATTGTTTAAGCATAATTGCTGGACTCTTAGCATAATACAACATTCTAACTAATTTCCTCACTTTATTATGATGCACTGCTAGCATCCTGAAATGATGAAAAACACTCTGGCATACTCTCCTGGAAAGACAAGCCAGTGAATGACCATGCAAACCTGTCACTTCTCTCACTCTGCAAGGATCTAATTCTTGCAACAACTTCATTTTCTGTTTTAAAGTTTTCTTATTAAATGTCCGTACAAAATCACAAAGCAAATTGATAGAATCCTGTCGCACACTGCAAATACTACTACACTTCCAGGTATACACTGGTCCCTTAGGACGTCTTCCTAAAACCTCATTACCTAACACCTCTTCTGCCTCTGTTGTCACAAGTTTTTCTTTTTCAACTGGACAACCATCTTTCACCTCATAAGCTTGACCACTGGTGTCAACTGCATGCACCAAATCATTATCCTGGAAATAACTCTCCTCATTAAAAAATGCCTCACAACTTGAACTATGCATCCATTCTCCTGAAAAAACTTCACAAAAATTACTACGATTAACTGTTCTCTTCCATCTACTATTTGTTTTGAAATCATAAATTGCCTTGTTTAGTTTCCTAATTCTATTGATTATCAAAATAAATAACTTTCGCTTAATTTCGAATGCCTTTTCTCAACTTTTTTTTTTCTCTTATAAAAAAACACTTTCTGTTGACCTTTCTTAATATTTTTTAACAAATTGCCAATTATCCTGTTGCGGAACATTCGTCTACGAATGTCCCTAAACTCATTTTTCCTTCTACTACCATGCACAGAGTTATCTCCTGCTCTAGCAGTAACATTTTTGATTGGCCTTTCCTTTCCGTTTAAATTGGCTCTCTTTTTCTGGACTAAAACATATTCTGTAGTAATACTTTTTTTTCTACAAATGTTTCTTAGGAATGATTTCGTTGTCTTACCCGGAGCTTTCTTGGTGACTTGATGAGTTTTTATTGTAGAGGACTGCTGCAAGCATTTAGTAATCTGCTGTATTTGACGTTTTGTAGCCTTTCGGCTTCTTTCTTTAGATGGCATATTGTACTTTTGAAATGATCTGCAGTAGAATCTGTGGTAAAATATAATAAAAAATGTTATTAACCACTATTACCAAACAGTAAATCAATAACAGTCGTCAAAAAATTAACACACTACTTGTCACTTTTACATACAATAATTTTTAGTGCATTGGCAAATTTAGTACTCACAAATAGTAGCAAAGAAATAGAATGCTTCTACATTTGACCTTTCCTCTTTTATATGTGAATCTGAACTAATTTTTATCAGCATATTTCCCAATTTTATTAAAGACACTTCACACAAGCTGTTTTTGAAGATGTGTTTAATTTTAAATGAAACGGTTAACATGGTTACTTTTCATTTCCAGTAACTTTTAAAAATAACTGTTTATAGTTCCTTAGGCTCGAGCAGGTCAGCTTCCCACCCTATGTCATACAATTCTGACAAATCGGCATCCTCATCATGTTCTTCATCATCCTCAGGATTTAAATCATCCAAGGGATCTACTTCCACTGATGTTTCAATCACAATTTCAATGATAATATCGAGATCAACAGATTGCTCATTATCACTCATGCTTGATGTTGTCGTTATCTTTAAAGAAAGAGAACAACAATGAGATGTTGCAGAGTAAGAGACAAATCTCAGAGACTATAATTGTAAAATTGTTTAACAAGAGTAACATTTTGCAGATATTATTTAACCATGTCCAGCGATGCTGAGGAGGTGAGGCCTATGTCCAATTTTTCAGTGAACAGGACTCATCTCTTCTTAACCTTGGATAAGGCTCACCAACACTGTGTCCCCTACTAATACTTAAATTTAAAGGAGCAGATTTATGTTAACTGGTGCATCCCCAGGGATGCACCAGTTAACGTGCGCCACTGCTCTGCCACCCATGATGTGCCGCATTTACAATGCAGAGCACCATTGAGCAAAAACAGCACAGATGCGTCACGCATCTGTTGCACAGGGGCAAGCCACACATTGCATGGTGCATCACTCCTTATGCTTGTTTCAAACAGGCGTAAGGATTTGATTCAGCAATGCCATAAATGTGACTCAGTGAAATCTTCTTAATTTTACTGTGTTAGTTTTACAGGGCTTTCATGCAAATGACTGCCCACCCTACAACAAAACGCTCACATGAAATCTGACGCAGGTTTCATGTGGCACAGGACTTTACAGCATGACACATCTGCCTAGATGCATCAAGTTGCAAATATGTCGCAACATAGCAAATCTTTTGCATCACTGCTGCATCACAAAAGTGACGCAACAGCGGCACAAAAGAGGCGCACGGCCATCATAAATCTGCTCCTAACATTTTAAATGATTGATTCAGGATGACGATAAGGTGTGGCCTATCCAGAGGTTTGTTTGAGGTGAGGCCTACTCAGTGTTGCAGATGAAATTTAGGCTTGTTGAAGAGTACAGAGGAGATAATACATGTGCAGGCCTACCAATGAAGTGAGTCATGTCCACTACACTCTTGAACAAAGGCCAGACCTCCTCTATCTCCCTGGACAGTCCTAAACCTCATCTGCACAATGTGATTCGTAATGTTAGGAAACACAGGTGATGTAATTGAAAAACGTGCAAATATTTATGCTCAATTCACAATCACATCCCTGTGTTTCCTCAGCTTAGTTATCTCATTGAGCAGATTTAGTCTAGCAGAGGATGAGGACTGTATGCAACAGAGCAATGTACATTACTCACCTCCTTTGACACTTACAGGAGCCTCAGTTTAATATTTCTCAGTTCAATATTTATTTAAAGAAGCAGACACCAATATGACCTTCTCATAAATGTGAAAAGCGTTTTTTTTTTTTAAAAACGATTTTCTGGTCATAATTTGAAAACACAACACAGGTCCTATGTAGAAGCACATCCTATCAGTACTTAAATTAGCCAAGCACACATGGGGGCGTATTTACAAGGACCTTACACCACGGGGAAATAACTTAAATTAAAATGGGGAAAATAACATCAAAGGTACTCAAAGGCCTTTTAAATATGCCCCAAGCAGCCTATGAAACTCTAGCAGTACATATCAAGAAACTTAAATGACTTCAATAAACGTTTTTAAACACATCAAGTAAAGCAGTTATTCAACTACATTCAAGGGGAAGTGACTTAAAATGCCCTAACACACATGAAAGCGTATTTTGAAGGCCCTTGCACCATTTTTCCATCACTTTTAACATGGCTATGTAACTCAAAGAAACAAAATCTAAATTTGCCAAGCACACATGGGGGCGTATTTACAAGGACCTTGCACCACAGGGAAATGACTTAAATTAAAATGGGGAAAATATCATAAAAGGGACTCAAAGGCCTTGTAAATATGCCCCAAGCAGCCTATGAAACTTTAGCAGTACATATCAAGAAACTTAAATGACTTCAATAAACGTTTTTAAACACATCAAGTAAAGCAGTTATTCAACTACATTCATGGGAAGTGACTTAAAATGCCCTAACACACATAAAAGCGTATTTTGAAGGCCCTTAAACCATTTTTGCATCACTTTTAACATGGCTATGTAACTCAAAGAAACAAAATCTAAATTTGCCAAGCACACATGGGGGCGTATTTACAAGGACCTTGCACCACGGGGAAATGTCTTAAATTAAAATGGGAAAAATAACATCAAAGGGACTCAAAGGCCTTGTAAATATGACCCAAGCAACCTATGAAACAAAGCAACATTTTAAATACACAACTTTCATCATAATTTTCTCCCAAAAGCATACTATTCTCTATCTAAATTAAATGAATCTTTTCTCACCTTAGCAAATACTTTTTGAGTTTCAAAACAGTCTCAGACACACACCAATTTGTCTTCAGCAGAGCAAAAGGTATGCACTCCAGAGGCTGCAACCAACAATGGCACAGAAATGCTGTAATTCATCACACATATCTTTCATGTCACCCAATCAAAACTCTTTCCTCACTTTTTTCAAATCAACACCCTTCCCCCTTCTGCCCTTTCTGCCTTTTTTCCATAGCAACCACCTCCTGAAAGACCTCTCATGTTTGCAAGTTCACACAACAATGTTTCAATTGAACTCTGAACTCTCAGTACACCTGCGTATCCAGTGCAATCTTTCATAAAATGATTTTTTCTTGACCATTCAAATTACATCTTTCAAAGAACTCATCCATGCACCCTAACTTTCTGTTTTCAGCAATCAAAATCCACCAATCACTGCTACAGATTAATTACCACAGAAACTCCACCGTTTTTTTCATTACATACTCCTACTGTTCCAACTGCCATTTCATTCCCACACTTCATCTGACTGCAGCAGAACCTCCTCTCACCATGTTTTCTGTCTGGATTGTTGTACATAGTTATATCCACTGGGCTCAAAGGTATGCTGATAACAGAAATTTACACAACCTCAATTTACAAAATGTGGAAATCAACTGGATTGGCCACAGAGGATTAAGATGTCACCAATTGATACCATTGGTGAAAACCTTTTTGCATTTGCCAAAACCTGACCTGTAAATTGTGGACTGTGGAGGAAATGACTTGGGCACTTTGACTGGGGTAGGTCTGGAAATGCTTTTAAAAGACACCTTTGACCAATTGATGGCACTTTTTCCTCAAACTGCCTTGGTATATTCAAATATATGCCAAAGACAGAAATGGAGGTGGTCCAACCAATTTTGGCCACAAATTGAGAAATCGAGGAAGCATGTAAATAAGTCTGTTTCAGCTTACATGAGAGACCATGGAATGGGCTCCATCTACAACAATAACTTGCGTTACTACATGCAAGATATCTACAGAAGAGATGAAGTTCACTTCTCAGAGGAGGGGAACAGAATTTTCATCCTGAATTTAAGACTGTGCATTGGTACCTACTTGTAGGTACCTAAATCAGCCACAGGACCCAAAAGCTCTTTTCAGAGCTACCCTACATCTGATCACTCACAATTATTATTTTACTCTAACTTTTTTCACTAATTTTCACCAAAGTACGCTCCCCGGAGCGCTACCCGGTACGCGCACCGGACGCTAACCGTGCAAAAATTTGAAAAAAAATTGTTTTTTTTCGCACATATGGGCCTCCTCAGCCACCCTCAGAAAACCTAGGGGGTCAGGGTACGTCTACCGTGCCCCCTTCTACCCATTCTCAACATTATTTGCCCTCCATCTTGTATCTCAAATCTACCGAAACACAAAATGGAGGACTCCCGTAACGCTGCCGGTTCGCGTACCGGGGCGCGCACCGGGAAGCGCTCGCTCAAAAAAGGTGGGAAAGTAATATACAGAAAAACCACTGGAGACACTTTCACCAAATATAGATTAGCTCATACTACATACCAATCCCTACCATTTTCACAAATTTGGTTGGAATTCCATTTAGCCATTTAGCCTGTAGACCTCTCTAAATACCCTGAGGTAAATTACTTCAAAAAACACATCTGAATTGTTGGAATTGACAACCAATTAAAATGTTACTTTCATTTTCTACTTTTTTTACCTGACATTTGATTGGTTATGTACCTGAATATATATAAAGAAAGAGAGAGAAACACAGCCATTTTGACTACTACTTCCTGAAGTACATTGCAAGAGCATTTTCACTGACAACTTAAACTTGTTTTTAAAAGGTAAGATGTTATTTTGAAAATTTGAAAGGAGAACTATGTCATGCACTTTAAATTAATTTGGGAAAACATTTTTAGATAGTTATATACTGTCCCTCTGTAAGAGTTAGACATTGAGAAAGGCTTGTTTATTATAATTATGGATTGATTTAGGTTTCTGTGGTATAATTATGAATTTACTTAGGCTTCTTCACAGGCACTTTTTAATAGTACTACTTCACGCCTGAAACCATACAGTGCCCATAGATTACTTCTCTGTTATAAACTCACAAGTACCTGTCTGAGCTTAAACCCAACAGTGCCCTATCTCTACTGATATATTTATTTTTTATGCAAATTACAGCAAGAAAATGGAAGGAGAGCAGAATATTTCATTCAAAATTGTTCTGGAGAACAACACAGAAAAAGATATTGAGGACAATGATGACTCAGATTTCATGGATGAATCACGGGACCATGAATTAGTTCAATGTGTAGATGCAGTAGATTCGCTGATTGAAAATTAGGACATTTCCGACAATGTGTTGTTAAATGTTCTGTTAAATTTGGAAAAAGAATCACAAAATTAAATTTATATTTAATAAAAAAACAGCAAAAAAAAACAACAAAATGAACAATCAATAAACATACAATATTTAAAAAGTCTATCATTCTTTTTTCCTTATAGTACGGGCGCTCCCCACGCAAAAAAAAAGAATATTTTTTTTAAATTTTTTTTTCCCCGCGGGGCCCTTTTAAAGCCTCCACATCAAACCTAGGGGGTCAGGGAGGATCTGCTATGCCCCCTTATGGTCATTTACCCCTTTGTTTTGGCCTCCTCTTGTCTCTCGATCCTACCGAGAGACAAGATGGCGGCCGCTCCGGACTGTTTAGAATGTTGACAGACACCGGAGAGCCAATCAGCTTCGCTTCGCGAAGTTCCGTTACGCGTCAGGTACGCGAACCGGGGCGCTGCCCGGAGCGCGCTTACAGATATATATTTTTTTTTTAACGTTAATTTCTCAAAATCCACTGGAGCACATATATTGAGACCTAGCAAAGGCACATCAGGCTACCAGTCCCTACAATTTTGCCAAGTTTCGTGGAAATCCATTCAGCCTTTCGAGCTAAAAGTGAGTCCAACCGCCCTATGGAAAATTGCATGGGAAAAACACGTTTTGGGACCCCCCTTTTTTCTCGGCCCCCCTTGACGAAACCCCCCCCAAATTTTCAGGGGCTGCTCAGAAACAAAATGTTCCATTTTCCTGAAAATTTCAGCCAATTCCGTCCTCAAACGCCAAAGTTATTCGACATAGAATTTTCAAAAATCCCATAGAGAAAAAATCCTAACTATATATACCTACTGGCGACCGCCAGTAGGTAATATGTATATATATATACATATATATATATATATATATACATTACCTACTGGCGGTCGCCAGTAGGTAATATGTATATATATATACATATATATATATATATATATACATTACCTACTGGCGGTCGCCAGTAGGTATATATAGTTAGGATTTTTTCTCTATGGGATTTTTGAAAATTCTATGTCGAATAACTTTGGCGTTTGTGGACGGAATTGGCTGAAATTTTCAGGAAAATGGCACCTTTTGTTTCTGAGCAGCCCTTGAAAATTTGGGGGAGGTTCGTCAAGGGGGGGCCGAGAAAAAAGGGGGGTCCCAAAACGTGTTTTTAACATTGAGTTTTCCATAGGGCGGTTGGCCTCACTTTTAGCCCGAACGGCTGAATGGATTTGCACGAAACTTGGCAAAATTGTAGGGACTGGTAGCCCGATGTGCCTTTTGTAGGTCTCAATATATGTGCTACAGTGGATTTCGAGAAATTAACGTTTAAAAAAAGATATATATCTGTAACAGCGGACCGGGCAGCGCTCCAGGACGCGTACTTTTCGCGCAACGGAGCTTTGTGAAGCGAAGCTGATTGGTTCTCCGGCGTCTGTCAACATTCCAAACAGTCCGTAGCGGCCGCCATCTTGTCTCTCGGTAGGATCGAGAGACAAGAGGAGGCGAAAGCGAAGGGGCAAATGACCATAAGGGGGAATAGTAGATCCTCGCTGAACCCCTAGGTTTGATGTGGAGGTTTTAAAAGGGCCCCGCGGTGCAAAAAAAAAAAATAATAATAATAATCGAACGGCTGAATGGATTTGCACGAAACTTGGTAAAATATTAGGGACTGGTAGCCCGATGTGCCTTTGCTAGGTCTCAATATATGTGCTCCAGTGGATTTTGAGAAATTAACGTTCAAAAAAAGATATATATCTGTAACAGCGCTCCGCTTCGCGTAACGGAGGTTTGCGAAGCTGATTGGTCATTCTGTCACTGGGCTATAGTTGGGCTACATCTGGCTGATATTTGGGCTACATTTGTTTTTTTTCGTCTCTGGCGGCCATCTTTGGGCTACATTGGGCTACATTGGGCTTCATTGGGCTTCATTGGGCTACATTGGGCTACATTTGGGCTCCAACATATATATAGGCCAATGTAGCCCAATATATATTTTTCAAAGTTAATTTTCGTAAAAACCACTGGAGCATATATCTTGAGACATAGCAAAGGCACATCGGGCTACCAGTCCCTACAATTTTGCCCAGTTTCGTGGAAATCCATTCAGCCGTTCGAGCTAAAAGTGAGTCCAACCGCCCTATGGAAATGAAGGAAATGAATGGGTAATTTGTAATTAGCAAATAGCTCATCGCAAACTAGGAATGGTAAAGAATCGCTATTTATTCCTTAAAGTTCGCTATTTAGGAAATGCAAAAAACTTTGATGATACATATGGCGGTTCATCTCTAACAAGATAAGAAGCATAGGGATAGATTTATGATGACTGGCGCATCACCAGGGATGTGTTAGTTATTCTGTGCCGCTGTTCCGTCACCTATGGTGTGCTGCATTTACAATGCGGCGCATCATGGGGCAAAAACAGCACAGATGCGTGATGTATCTGTGCCGTAAAGGTGGCGCATTGCTGGAATTGTATCGCAAGTGTGATGAAGCTCCAGCAAGGGTCGGGGGTGCCCCTGTCGCAGGGTTTCTATTCTCACACAGAACTGTGGACAGAGGATTGGAACCTCGGCGAATTAGGGTGTCCCAAAACTCACCTTAGTAATCAAAAACCCCTTAGCAAGCTAGGTACAGTGTCACATTGGATATAACAAACTCTCAATGTTTAGACAATCCAGAATATGAACTTATAGTACCTCAGGATACGTGGAACTCATGAACAGTCGGTCGTTATATATTTCTTAGAAACCAGAACATGGAGTTAAGAAGAACACATGTGTATTTGAAATGTTTATTTACTAATGCCGTCTTCTCAGGCGTAGTATCTTAGATAATACAAGTACACATATTATCAGTAGCAAAATTACCAGCATAGTTACTAGTACATAAAAAGCGAATGGTGACAGTATGTTAACATGCTGTAAATGAATAAGAGTTAGCAACACTTATAAGCAGCCGCGGGCCGTGGAGGGAGTTACGGTGGGGCAGGGAGGCGGGGAGGGGGAGGGGCAGGGTGGAGAGGGCTCCACCCTGCTTCTCCCCCTCCCCGCCTCCCTGCCTCACCGTAACTCCCTCCACGGCCCGCGGCTGCTTATATCTCACCCTCCCTAATACACATATTATATTATTTGCTAAGAAGGTCTCTTTGTGTTGGTTTAGGGCGTGCCCATACTTTAGTGTCTTAGATTTGAAGGAATCACATCAGCATACACCAGCTCTCTCTTCATGTGAACCGCATCAAGTGTTGTGTATGTGTGTTCGGCAAAGCAATATAAAACCCGCCTCATGCCCAGAATTGGCAGAAGTTGCACTTATGTTATGAGTATGAAGTCGTGGAGATAAGACCTCATAACAATTCTGTATCGTGTTGTTCTTGAAACTTTAGCACTCGCTGTACAGATATAGTTTAACAAGCAAAGCAGATAGTAGAGCAATAACATATTATTCTCATGTAAACCACGATGAACTACTAGGTTGAAAGCTAAAGCAACAACTAAGTGTCGTGTGCAGAAGTTGCAAAAAAGGAAAAATGGCGTTTAAACCGGTAATGAGCCCATGCTAACTTAACACGGTGTAAAGATATCCAGGACCTAGATGACACCTCCCCATGATCCGGAAACGAACTGAATAAGATAATAGAAGTGCCATCTCATGAGAGCAGATTGCAAGTTTATATGTGGACGGTCCGCAAGGTAAAGCATTAAAAACTAGGAAAATTTAATGCTAAAGAAAAATAAAACAGCCAAGTACTTTATCGAGTCTTAAGCCAATAGGCAAGGTAAATAATAAAAACTTGACAAATAAGTCAATGAATTGTCAATCAAATGCTAGTACTCAGCATATCAAACATGAAAAAGGTCTATGACATAACTGTGTATGCAAAATAAGCTGCAACAGCCTCCAATAGGAAGTCACCGTCTTCATCCGAAAACAGTTCAGCCATCCAATTTAAAAGCGGAAAAGAACATACGTGCTCTCCCAGCACCGGATCCTCTATCACCATCAGAGGACAGCTCGGTGGGTTTTCAAGAAAGCTCTGTTCCAAGAAAGACTGTGTTGCCACCAGTAAATTCCAGGGACCAATTAGTCCATGCATCAATGCCACAGCCATAATCCTTTCGCCAGGACAAACCAACTCGTGAGTAATGATAGGAGTCATCAGCTGATTAAAGTCGACGTCAGGAGAAACCGGTCCGCAGAGACACAATCAATGGCCCAATCGAAATCACAGGTCAGGCAGTGAAATACAGGCTGGACACAGGTGAAGTAGGAGAATCGAAAAGATAATCCATATGCCGTGCTTAATATCGCCAACGGCATTGTGCCATAATATTCTAGCATGCGATTGCGGAACAGTGTCAGCAGCTGCAGGGCGGGAGGTTGCATAGGAGGGACATCCATATTTAAAAATGTAAAAAAGCACAAGAGCGTCCGCTGGTAATGCAAGTAAAAATGGCAATCCACGAAGCAGAGTGGAAAAAATAGAATGAAAGAAAGCAGGGATGACTCCAAAGATTTTCTCAAATGAAGTCACGAGACCACTGGTAACAACTTTAAAAAAGTGCGCCAGGGCCTTTGTGGAGGATGCGTTAAAGATAGTCCGAACCATCTTGCTGAAATGGAAAGGCAAATCTGAATTGAAAAGGGTCTGCACCTCTGTACGGGTGTTCGCTATGTGAAGCACGAAAGTTTCACGGGCCGAACTCAAGGCCACCTCTCTCTGAGACAAAAGAGCTCTTATTCTTGCCATGCCGTTGAAATCTGCTCCCAAGGTTGGTATTTGTGGCGAGATTGAAAACTCCCTATGTTCATGTGTGGGAGGAAATAGAACATTTCTGCAGCAAATAACCCGTTCACTTACTGTTACGATAAAAGGAATACTTTTAATTAACCCAGAACAATCTTCATTATTGAGCATCAAATAACTACCATTTTCCAACAACTTGAACGTGGGGATGATAGCAGGAACTGGCGTGCCTTGCAACACGCAAGCCATATTTGGTCGGTGTTTGTTGCATGAACCGTGTAACTGTATGTGCCTACACATTAGTGAATGATCTGGCGTCTCAGTGCATTCCTCTCCATTCAGATAAACTTCTTGATCATCTTTGAAACATCTGTATGTGTATTGAAGCGACCAGACCTCATGAAGAAAAGCACTACCTAAAGGTTCATAACGACCTATTGGTATATATTTCATACAATTTGAAAACTTATATAAAGCAAAAGGCAGCGTTATTAAACCGTGGATAAGGCACGTTGCCAAAAAACCCGCAATCCTCTGCTGATGATGTCACTGAGCATGTCATGAATGATGTAATATGTGACATCATCAGCAGTGGATTACAGGTAATAGTATCTCTAGTTTACTCCCCTATAGCTGTCTTTCTTTTAACATAAGTGTCTGTTTCCTTCCCTTATACTTACTGTTATTGGTTCGCTTCCGGTTCGCGTACCGGCGAGCGAACTGGGAAGCGAACTAAGAGAAATAGAGGTTGGCACAGTTCCAAATATTGTACCAATTTTTTAATAACGGGGAGGTAGTTCTGAAAAGAACTTTTTTTTTAATTGTTTTTGTTGTTTTATATTTTTTTTATTATTTTTCGGAACATTTTTTTACTTTTTTTGAATTTTTCTGAACAGTTTTATATTTTTTGGGGTTTTTCTTGGAGGGGGCAATGAAAACGATTCATTGTAAAGGGCTCAACAGGAGCAACAAAACAAAAAAAAAGTATTTATTATTTTGGGCGTTTCGTACAAACTTGCATATGATAGTCAATAGCTCTGTTGATCAGAGTGATGCTTCTTTCTCCGTAGCAAATGAATCCATCGCAAAATACGCAGATGTGTTTTACTTCACCAAATCTCATTTGTATATTTGGCACCATCTCCCTGCCCTCTGGTCCCGTTACTTCCGGTACAACAGATCTTCTGGCCATAATAGGGAGATTATCTAGGTCGTTCCGAAACTGTGCAGCACTGTAGTTGTTAGGATGCCACCTAGTCATATGGCGATGCATTGTGTAGTTTCCGAAACTGTATTTTTTCTCGGTTCCTCTGGACAGTCTATCTTGACATATAAGGCAAGTTACGTATCTTGCATTTACTTTTTTCTGACCTTTGGGAATTTTAAAAAATTGCCAAATGAAGTTTTCTTTCCGGTGAGACGTCCTGGGCTCCTCAGGCAAAAACTGCCTCTCTTCGTGCTCGTCGTTCTGTTCCTCTTCTTCCTCTTCTTGTTGAATTATAACTTGAGCAGGTGGTCCACTCTTCCTTGGATGTGGTGGAGGTGGTGGGGAAGCACCAGCTGAAGCTACTAAAGAAGCCATTGCTCAGTGATCACAAAGGGTCTTTCTCTCACAATGATGAAAGTCAGAGTGAAGAAAGAAGGAGGGATTTTCATCATTTGGGAAAAACAAGAGTTCTCAACCAATGAAAAGTGTTCATTTTAGATTATATGACCTAGTCTTACATCATTAGGAAACCAAAAGTGAAATGAACTAATGAAAAGTGTTATTACCAAGTCACATGACCTGCTGTGTTTACGTTAAGCGCTTTGCAGGGCCTCCCGGTTTGCTTCCAGAAACCTGCGCTTTGCGACTCGCTTCGCGTACCAGTTCGCTAACGTAGCACGTCATATGACGTATCACGCGACAACGTGAAACGTCATGCGGACGGGAGGCGTCACGATGTTGTTTTCTAACGCGGCAGTTGCGGTAAAGAAACGTTTACCGGCTCGCGGTCTATTTCGCGGCATCAAGGTCAGCTAACGGGAAGCTTCCCGATTCGCGAAGCGGGAACGAAGAAAAAAAAATATTTAAAAAAATAATTATTCATAAACATATAAAATATATTTTTGGATTTAAAGAAGAATAAATTTTACAGCTACAGATATTAGCTGTTAAAAAACCAATGAAATTCACTGAAAAAACCATAGGTTATAGACCATATATAGTTAGGAATTAGCATTTACAAAACCTTGAAAATTCACTGAAAAAACCATAGGTTATAGACCATATATAGTTAGGAATTAGCATTTACAAAACCTTATTTTACTCACACAAAACCATTGAAATTCCATATATAGTTAGTTGCACTAACTATATATCGCGCACCCGCAATCCACTGCTGATGATGTCACATATTACATCATTCATGACATGGTCAGTGACATCACTGATGACATCACTGATGACATCTCAAATGACATCACTGATGACATCACTGATGACATCTCAAATGACATCACTAATGACATCATGACACACCAATACCAGTTACTACATACGCACTCACTGATTCCTACGTCTACACACACATTCACTCATTCACCCATACAATCACTCATACATACAGTCACTCATTATTACAACACTATCATATGCACTCATACACCTATGCAGACACTCACACACTGCCACTCATCCATGGAGTTACTCACACACCTAGTCAGTCCTGTAAAGAATCAATCACACTTCCATTTCCTCATCTATACAGTTAAACACAGAACACCATACTTCAGTGACATCACTGATGACATCACTGATGACACCTCAAATGACATCACTGATGACATCTCAAATGACATCACTGATGACATCATGACACACCAATACCAGTTACTACATACGCACTCACTGATTCCTACGTCTACACACACATTCACTCATTCACCCATACAATCACTCATACATACAGTCACTCATTATTACAACACTATCATATGCACTCATACACCTAGTCAGTCCTGTGAAGAATCAATCACACTTCGATTTCCTCATCTATACAGTTAAACACAGAACACCATACTTTTTCACACATATACTAACACATACTTACTCTCTTATACAATCACTGATACAAGTACACATTGATATGCACAGAGTCACACACCTCCCAGCCAGCCACACACACACTCAGTCTTCCATACATCCACTCATTCTTCAATATGTAAAACATATTTAAACTTTACAAAAACACACAGACACTAGATGATGTCATCAGTGATGTCATTTGAGATGTCATCAGTGATGTCATCAGTGATGTCACTGACCATGTCATGAATGATGTAATATGTGACATCATCAGCAGTGGATTGCGGGTGCGCGATATATAGTTAGTGCAACTAACTATATATGGAATTTCAATGGTTTTGTGTGAGTAAAATAAGGTTTTGTAAATGCTAATTCCTAACTATATATGGTCTATAACCTATAGTTTTTTCAGTGAATTTTCAAGGTTTTGTAAATGCTAATTCCTAACTATATATGGTCTATAACCTATGGTTTTGTCAGTGAATATATATATATATAAAACGCTCAAACACTCCTCCGTTTTCGGAAAAAGAAGAGCAGCACTCCGGGGAATTACTTAAACAACGTGCAGTTTATTCCAGCAAAACAAACGTTTCTGCATAAGCCTTCATCAGTGTCAAAGCCCATTTCCCAGCAAACACATTTAAATAAGGTCATGTGATGATTCATAGACAACAACAAGGGACTAGCCCTTCCAGCGTTACAGTGAACACCATCTTGGAATGGTTTCCTACGTTCGAAACCGCTACAGAATTGATCCATGAATTGGATAAATCTTCGTAAGCAAAGGGCAAAATTCAACAATCTATTCTAATTATAGAACAAATAATAAAGCCGTGGGTCGGCAAGGGTCCCTTGTATGAAGAAAATAAACAGATATCATGACAACATACATTACCATGCTAAGAAAAATATATATATATATGTGCATATATGGGTTCAGCATACCTCATATAACGACAATGTATAATTATTGTGATGACAACATCATAAACAATCAGTTAATCATGATTGAATAATGAAAAGAAATAAACCTAACAGCACAGCAAACAGCTAGACATCCGTCCAGCAGGAAACATATATGGAATACTATGTACAAACTAATCGCCACTATACAAACGATGGTATAGTCATGTCCGTGAAATCCATCATATCATGAAATAGGATAGTATAGTGGACCATGAAAGCCAAATATGAACATATACATGTTCTAGTAAGACACAGAAGTTGAGAATTTCGGATTCAGAATATGAAATATATACAATAATAATTCAATGATGATTGTGCTGTACATAAGGAGGTCAGTGATCACCATGGGAGGAAGATACGGCTGATAAATCTATACATTATATACACTATATACATATATTTGTAAACATTGCTTTCAAGTATTCTGGAAATAATGTAATGGATGAATATCCTGATCTAATGGAATATCAAACACTAATATCTTCACGTTCTCATTACTTCCCTTCATTTGCCCAGGTGTACCACCATTTCTTCTCCGCTGTTCATACCCTTAGGGAACTTGGTGGACAGGTCGATTATATATCTGGATTCCAGGCGTCTAAGCCTTCTCAGTCTGTCCCCACCCCGTGGATTGTATGGAACATAATCTAACCCAAAGTAGCGTAATTTTGTTCTATCCCTTTTGTGATGTTCGGCAAAATGCCTAGCTACTGGGTACGCGGGGTCAACTTTGTCGATAGCCCTCTGATGTTCTAGCACTCTCAGTTTAAGTTGGTTGATGGTACTCCCAATATATCTATCTATTACCTACTGGCGGTCGCCAGTAGGTATATATAGTTAGGATTTTTTCTCTATGGGTTTTTTGAAAATTCTATGTCTAATAACTTTGGCGTTTGTGGACGGAATTGGCTAAAATTTTCAGGAAAATGGCACATTTTGTTTCTGAGCAGCCCCTGAAAATTATGGGGGGGTTCGTCAAGGGGGGGCCGAGAAAAAAGGGGGGTCCCAAAACGCGTTTTTCCCATGTTAATTTCCATAGGGCGGTTGGCCTCACTTTTAGCCCGAACGGCTGAATGGATTTGCACGAAACTTGGCAAAATTGTAGGGACTGGTAGCCCGATGTGCCTTTTGTAGGTCTCAATATATGTGCTCCAGTGGATTTTGAGAAATTAACGTTTAAAAAAAGATATATATCTGTAACAGCGGACTGGGCAGCGGCCCAGGACGCGGACTTTTCGCGCAACGGAGCTTTGTGAAGCGAAGCTGATTGGTTCTCCGGCGTCTGTCAACATTCCAAACAGTCCGTAGCGGCCGCCATCTTGTCTCTCGGTAGGATCGAGAGACAAGAGGAGGTCAAAACAAAGGGGGAAATAACTATAAGGGGGCATAGTAGATCCTCGCTGACCCCCTAGGTTTGATGTGGAGGTTTTAAAAGGGCCCCGCGGGGCAAAAAAAAATAATAATAATAATAATCGAACGGCTGAATGGATTTGCACGAAACTTGGCAAAATATTAGGGACTGGTAGCCCGATGTGCCTTTGCTAGGTCTCAATATATGTGCTCCAGTGGATTTTGAGAAATTAACGTTCAAAAAAAGATATATATCTGTAACAGCGCTCCGCTTCGCGTAACGGAGGTTTGCGAAGCTGATTGGTCATTCTGTCACTGGGCTATAGTTGGGCTACATCTGGCTGATATTTGGGCTACATTTGTTTTTTTGTGTGTCTGGCGGCCATCTTTGGGCTACATTGGGCTACATTGGGCTACATTTGGGCTCCAACATATATATAGGCCAATGTAGCCCAATATATATTTTTCAAAGTTAATTTTCGTAAAAACCACTGGAGCATATATCTTGAGACATAGCAAAGGCACATCGGGCTACCAGTCCCTACAATTTTGCCAAGTTTCGTGGAAATCCATTCAGCCGTTCGAGCTAAAAGTGAGTCCAACCGCCCTATGGAAATGAAGGAAATGAATGGGTAATTTGTAATTAGCAAATAGCTCATCGCAAACTAGGAATGGTAAAGAATCGCTATTTATTCCTTAAAGTTCGCTATTTAGGAAATGCAAAAAACTTTGATGATACATATGGCGGTTCATCTCTAACAAGATAAGAAGCATAGGGATACATTTATGATGACTGGCGCATCACCAGGGATGTGTTAGTCATTCTGTGCCGCTGTTCCGTCACCTATGGTGTGCTGCATTTACAATGCGGCGCATCATGGGGCAAAAACAGCACAGATGCGTGATGTATCTGTGCCGTAAAGGTGGCGCATTGCTGGAGTTGTATCGCAAGTGTGATGAAGCTCCAGCAAGGGTCGGGGGTGCCCCTGTCGCAGGGTTTCTGTTCTCACACAGAACTGTGGACAGAGGATTGGAACCTCGGCGAATTAGGGTGTCCCAAAACTCACGTTAGTAATCAAAAACTCCTTAGCAAGCTAGGTACAGTGTCACATTGGATATAACAAACTCTCAATGTTTAGACAATCCAGAATATGAACTTATAGTACCTCAGGATACGTGGAACTCATGAACAGTCGGTCGTTATATATTTCTTAGAAACCAGAACATGGAGTTAAGAAGAACACATGTGTATTTGAAATGTTTATTTACTAATGCCGTCTTCACAGGCGTAGTATCTTAGATAATACAAGTACACATATTATCAGTAGCAAAATTACCAGCATAGTTACTAGTACATAAAAAGCGAATGGTGATAGTATGTTAACATGCTGTAAATGAATAAGAGTTAGCAACACTTATAAGCAGCCGCGGGCCGTGGAGGGAGTTACGGTGGGGCAGGGAGGCGGGGAGGGGGAGGGGCAAGGTAGAGAGGGCTCCACCCTGCTTCTCCCCCTCCCCGCCTCCCTGCCTCACCGTAACTCCCTCCACGGCCCGCGGCTGCTTATATCTCACCCTCCCTAATACACATATTATATTATTTGCTAAGAAGGTCTCTTTGTGTTGGTTTAGGGCGTGCCCATACTTTAGTGTCTTAGATTTGAAGGAATCACATCAGCATACACCAGCTCTCTCTTCATGTGAGCCGCATCAACTGTTGTGTATGTGTGTTCGGCAAAGCAATATAAAACCCGCCTCATGCCCAGAATTGGCAGAAGTTGCACTTATGTTATGAGTATGAAGTCGTGGAGATCAGACCTCATAACAATTCTGTATCGTGTTGTTCTTGAAACTTTAGCACTCGCTGTACAGATATAGTTTAACAAGCAAAGCAGATAGTAGAGCAATAACATATTATTCTCATGTAAACCACGATGAACTACTAGGTGGAAAGCTAAAGCAACAACTAAGTGTCGTGTGCAGAAGTTGCAAAAAAGGAAAAATGGCGTTTAAACCGGTAATGAGCCCATGCTAACTTAACACGGTGTAAAGATATCCAGGACCTAGATGACACCTCCCCATGATCCGGAAACGAACTGAATAAGATAATAGAAGTGCCATCTCATGAGAGCAGATTGCAAGTTTATATGTGGACGGTCCGCAAGGTAAAGCATTAAAAACTAGGAAAATTTAATGCTAAAGAAAAATAAAACAGCCAAGTACTTTATCGAGTCTTAAGCCAATAGGCAAGGTAAATAATAAAAACTTGACAAATAAGTCAATGAATTGTCAATGAAATGCTAGTACTCAGCATATCAAACATGAAAAAGGTCTATGACATAACTGTGTATGCAAAATAAGCTGCAACAGCCTCCAATAGGAAGTCACCGTCTTCATCCGAAAACAGTTCAGCCATCCAATTTAAAAGCGGAAAAGAACATACGTGCTCTCCCAGCACCGGATCCTCTATCACCATCAGAGGACAGCTCGGTGGGTTTTCAAGAAAGCTCTGTTCCAAGAAAGACTGTGTTGCCACCAGTAAATTCCAGGGACCAATTAGTCCATGCATCAATGCCACAGCCATAATCCTTTCGCCAGGACAAACCAACTCGTGAGTAATGATAGGAGTCATCAGCTGATTAAAGTCGACGTCAGGAGAAACCGGTCCGCAGAGACACAAATCAATGGCCCAATCGAAATCACAGGTCAGGCAGTGAAATACAGGCTGGACACAGGTGAAGTAGGAGAATCGAAAAGATAATCCATATGCCGTGCTTAATATCGCCAACGGCATTGTGCCATAATATTCTAGCATGCGATTGCGGAACAGTGTCAGCAGCTGCAGGGTGGGAGGTTGCAT
The DNA here is from genome assembly GCF_964261635.1 of Lissotriton helveticus. Taxonomy (NCBI): domain Eukaryota; kingdom Metazoa; phylum Chordata; class Amphibia; order Caudata; family Salamandridae; genus Lissotriton; species Lissotriton helveticus. The sequence goes on along the minus strand of NC_136068.1, from coordinate 1,393,807,317 downwards.
AGGAGGGACATCCATATTTAAAAATGTAAAAAAGCACAAGAGCGTCCGCTGGTAATGCAAGTAAAAATGCCAATCCACGAACCAGAGTGGAGAAAATAGAATGAAAGGAAGCAGGGATGAGTCCAAAGATTTTCTCAAATGAAGTCACGAGACCACTGGTAACAACTTTAAAAAAGTGCGCCAGGGACTTTGCGGAGGATGCGTTAAAGATAGTCGGAACCATCTTGCTGAATTTGAAAGGCAAATCTGAATTGAAAAGTGTGTGCACCTCTGTACGGGTGTTCGCTATGTGAAGCAAGAAAGTTTCACGGGCCGAACTCAAGGCCACCTCTCTCTGAGACAAAAGAGCTCTTATTCTTGCCATGCCGTTGAAATCTGTCCCAAGGTTGGTATTTGTGGCCAGATTGAAAACTCCCTATGTTCATGTGTGGGAGGAAATAGAACATTTCTGCAGCAAATAACCCGTTCACTTACTGTTACGATAAAAGGAAAACTTTTAATTAACTCAGAACAATCTTCATTATTGAGCATCAAATAACTACCATTTTCCAACAACTTGAACGTGGGGATGATAGCAGGAACTGGCGTGCCTTGCAACACGCAAGCCATATTTGGTCGGTGTTTGTTGCATGAACCGTGTAACTGTATGTGCCTACACATTAGTGAATGATCTGGCGTCTCAGTGCATTCCTCTCCATTCAGATAAACTTCTTGATCATCTTTGAAACATCTGTATGTGTATGGAAGCGACCAGACCTCATGAAGAAAAGCACTACCTAAAGGTTCATAACGACCTATTGGTATATATTTCATACAATTTGAAAACTTATATAAAGCAAAAGGCAGCCTTATTAAACCGTGGATAAGGCACGTTGCCAAAAAACCCGCAATCCTCTGCTGATGATGTCACTGAGCATGTCATGAATGATGTAATATGTGACATCATCAGCAGTGGATTACGGGTAATAGTATCTCTAGTTTACTCCCCTATAGCTGTCTTTCTTTTAACATAAGTGTCTGTTTCCTTCCCTTATACTTACTGTTTTTGGTTCGCTTCCGGTTCGCGTACCGGGGAGCGAACTGGGAAGCGAACTAAGAGAAATAGAGGTTGGCACAGTTCGAAATATTGTACCAATTTTTTAATAACGGGGAGGTAGTTCTGAAAAGAACTTTTTTTTTATTTTTCAGAACATTTTTTTACTTTTTTTGAATTTTTCTGAACAGTTTTATATTTTTTGGGGTTTTTCTTGGAGGGGGCAATGAAAACGATTCATTGTAAAGGGCTCAACAGGAGCAACAAAACAAAAAAAAGAAGTATTTATTATTTTGGGCGTTTCGTACAAACTTGCATATGATAGTCAATAGCTCTGTTGATCAGAGTGATGCTTTTTTCTCCGTAGGAAATGAATCCATCGCAAAATACGCAGATGTGTTTTACATCACCAAATCTCATTTGTATATTTGGCACCATCTCCCTGCCCTCTGGTCCCGTTACTTCCGGTACAACAGATCTTCTGGCCATAATAGGGAGATTATCTAGGTCGTTCCGAAACTGTGCAGCACTGTAGTTGTTAGGATGCCACCTAGTCATATGGCGATGCATTGTGTAGTTTCCGAAACTGTATTTTGTGTCGGTCCCTCTGGACAGTCTATCTTGACATATAAGGCAAGTTACGTATCTTGCATTTACTTTTTTCTGACCTTTGGGAATTTTAAAAAATTGCCAAATGAAGTTTTCTTTCCGGTGAGACGTCCTGGGCTGCTCAGGCAAAAACTGCCTCTCTTCGTGCTCGTCCTCCTGTTCTTCTTCTTCAACTTCTTGTTGAATTATAACTTGAGCAGGTGGTCCACTCTTCCTTGGATGTGGTGGAGGTGGTGGGGAAGCACCAGCTGAAGCTACTAAGGAAGCCATTGCTCAGTGATCACAAAGGGTCTTTCTCTCACAATGATGAAAGTCAGAGTGAGGAAAGAAGGAGGGATTTTCATCATTTGGGAAAAACAAGAGTTCTCAACCAATCAAAAGTGTTCATTTTAGATTATATGACCTAGTCTTACATCATTAGGAAACCAAAAGTGAAATGAACCAATGAAAAGTGTTATTACCAAGTCACATGACTTGCTGTGTTTACGTTAAGCGCTTTGCAGGGCCTCCCGGTTTGCTTCCAGAAACCTGCGCTTTGCGACTCGCTTCGCGTACCAGTTCGCTAACGTTGTACGTCATATGACGTATCACGCGACAACGTGAAACGTCATGCGGACGGGAGGCGTCACGATGTTGTTTTCTAACGCGGCACTTGCGGTAAAGAAACGTTTACCGGCTCGCGGTGTATTTCGCGGCATCAAGGTCAGCTAACGGGAAGCTTCCCGATTCGCGAAGCGGGAACGAAGAAAAAAAAATATTTAAAAAAAAAATTATTCATAAACATATAAAATATATTTTTGGATTTAAAGAAGAATACATTTTACAGCTACAGATATTAGCTGTTAAAAAAACAATGAAATTCACAGAAAAAACCATAGGTTATAGACCATATATAGTTAGGAATTAGCATTTACAAAACCTTGAAAATTCACTGAAAAAACCATAGGTTATAGACCATATATAGTTAGGAATTAGCATTTAGAAAACCTTATTTTACTCACACAAAACCATTGAAATTCCATATATAGTTAGTTGCACTAACTATATATCGCGCACCCGCAATCCACTGCTGATGATGTCACATATTACATCATTCATGACATGGTCAGTGACATCACTGATGACATCACTGATGACATCTCAAATGACATCACTGATGACATCACTGATGACATCTCAAATGACATCACTGATGACATCATGACACACCAATACCAGTTACTACATAAGCACTCACTGATTCCTACGTCTACACACACATTCACTCATTCACCCATACAATCACTCATACATACAGTCACTTATTATTACAACACTATCATATGCACTCATACACCTATGCAGACAGTCACACACTGCCACTCATCCATGGAGTTACTCACACACCAAGCCAGTCCTGTAAAGAATCAATCACACTTCCATTTCTTCATCTATACAGTTAAACACAGAACACCATACTTCAGTGACATCACTGATGACATCACTAATGACATCTGAAATGACATCACTGATGACATCTCAAATGACATCACTGATGACATCATGACACACCAATACCAGTTACTACATACACACTCACTGATTCGTACGTCTACACACACATTCACTCATTCACCCATACAATTACTCATACATACAGTCACTTATTATTAGAACACTATCATATGCACTCATACACCTAGTCAGTCCTGTGAAGAATCAATCACACTTCGATTTCCTCATCTATAGTTAAACACAGAACACCATACTTTTCACACATATACTAACACATACTTACTCTCTTATACAATCACTGATACAAGTACACATTGATATGCACAGAGTCACACACCTCCCAGCCAGCCACACACACACTCAGTCTTCCATACATCCAGTCATTCTTCAATATGTAAAACGTATTTAAACTTTACAAAAACACACAGACACTAGATGATGTCATCAGTGATGTCATCAGTGATGTCACTGACCATGTCATGAATGATGTAATATGTGACATCATCAGCAGTGGATTGCGGGTGCGCGATATATAGTTAGTGCAACTAACTATATATGGAATTTCAATGGTTTTGTGTGAGTAAAATAAGGTTTTCTAAATGCTAATTCCTAACTATATATGGTCTATAACCTATGGTTTTTTCAGTGAATTTTCAAGGTTTTGTAAATGCTAATTCCTAACTATATATGGTCTATAACCTATGGTTTTTTCTGTGAATATATATATATATATATATATATATATATATATATATATATATATATATGTTCACTGAAAAAACCAGACGTTTCACAATCGTTATAGTTAGGAATTTGCATTTAAAAAACCTTTGAAATTCACTGAAAAAACCATAGGTTTCACATTTGTTAAAGTTAGGAATTAGCATTTAAAAAACTTTTGAGATTCACTGAAAAAACCATAGGTTTCACACCAGTTATAGTTAGCTGAACATTTTACTCATACAAAACCATTGAAATTCCCACGTTATAGTTAGTTGGACTCACTTTAACTCGCGTGCCCGCAATCCACTGCTGATGATGTCACATATTACATCATTCATTACATGGTCAGTGACATCACTGATGACATCACTGATGACATCTCAAATGACATCACTGATGACATCACTGATGACATCTCAAATGACATCACTGATGACATCACTGATGACATCATTCATGTGATAATACGATGCACCTCCTCACACTCTAATCTAACCTTTGATACATCCAGCGTTAAATACAGACTACCATTCCAGAAACCATTGACACACCAATACCAGTTGATGGGATTTTTTTCCGTGTGGGCGCTGCAAAGCCTGTGTCGGTAGCAGAAGAGTGCTTTCGTATACCATATCCGACACAGGGAGAACATTGCCCATTAGGAAATTCATAACCTGCAGTAAAGCCCACTTGGGCAGGACTCCATATTTGCCGAATTATCACCACTTTAAACATTTACGCACAGCGTATAAACAAACCTTGAGGTCACCTACAAATCATTGAATAACACCTCAAGCTAAACTGCACGCAATGCGCGCAGTTACTCCTTCTACATGTGCACTTGCACCATTTCACAGTCTGTACCAGGAAACAGCTAATTGGTGGCCTATGGACAGGGAGATTGCGCTGACTAGCCCTGGAGTTCATCGAACTCACTACATGGCACACGGTGCCCCCGCGGCCCCCAAAACACGACCAAAATGAGGGGGTAGCTTACATACAGAGCCCAAATACATTCCCTCAGGACACCGAGGAAAATGTGCCCCTGTAGGTTGTAAGGACATATAAATCAAATAGGCCTGCACGCTTGACACTCACCTTCAAACACGCGGGAGCAGGGATGCACCAAAACACGTTGTGCAGGGACCATGATTAGGAAAAAAGAGGTTACAGACTAATGAGCGGCCACAAACATATACACTTGGAGTTAGGAACTCTTCCCTGTCTAAACCGGCATGGAAAAGACAGCAGTCATTTAGTTGATTTAGATTAACCACTTACAGATAAATTGTTTAAAATTATTTTGACATGAGATGTACACACACTGACATGAACCATTAATTGTAAAGAAGTATTTACAATGTTTCACGAACTTTATGTTTGATGTGTCACAATGACTTGCATGTTTTACAGCGCAATTAACTCTTCTATGTTTACAGTCAAACACCTAATTATGTCACATGGTTGTTCCAACACCTATCAAACATGCACTAGTATAAATAAGGCTCACTAACTTGGTGTAAAGCAGATGAAGTGAACAAGGCAGACTTGTCCACCGAAACGCGTCTGATCGTATGTATTGGTGAATAAAAACCTTTGATTTGACCCACGGAGTCGGTGCCTGTTCTTCTGAAGCCTAAGTCAGGATTGGGAAAATATATATATATATATTCACTGAAAAAACCATAGGTTATAGACCATATATAGTTAGGAATTAGCATTTACAAAACCTTGAAAATTCACTGAAAAAACCATAGGTTATAGACCATATATAGTTAGGAATTAGCATTTAAAAAACCTTATTTTACTCACACAAAACCATTGAAATTCCATATATAGTTAGTTGCACTAACTATATATCGCGCACCCGCAATCCACTGCTGATCATGTCACATATTACATCATTCATGACATGGTCAGTGACATCACTGATGACATCACTGATGACATCTCAAATGACATCACTGATGACATCACTGATGACAACATCCAGTGACTGTATGTTTCTGTAAAGTTAAAATATGTCTTAGATATTGAAGAATGAGTGGATGTATAAGTGTCTGGATGAAGGATTTAGTAGGTGCGTGACTGACTGTATGAGTGAGTGATTAAATGTGTCTCACTGAATGCATGGGTTAGTGACTAAACTGTCTTAATTTGTGCATCATTATGTCTGTTGTGATGTAAACTGCTGCATGTGTTGATCATTAGCTATACGAGAGGCTATATGTGTTATTAATTGGTTGCCCAAGTATTTCTATGGGAGATTGAGTTTGTGTGGGGGTGGCTGGAAGGTGTGTGACTCTGTGCATAGATGTGTGAGCAGTTTATTCACTAGGTGTATGAGTTCAAGAGTGCATGTGGAAACAGCTACATGGGCAGTTGACTGTGTGCATGAGTGTATTGATGAGTGAATGGATATCTCAATGCTACATGTCATAGTAAGTACATATGTAAAACACAGTACATGTGAGAGTTGGCATATATAAATAACTGTGCATGAGAGCCACTGAATGAGTGAGTGGTTGTATCGATCATTGTGAACTTGTATCAGGGATTGTATAAGAGAGTAAATATATGTTAGTATATGTTTCAATAAGTAAGGTGTGTATAACTGTATAGTTGAAGAAATGGAGGTGAGATTGTTTCTTTGCATGACTGACTGGGTGTGTGAGTAACTCCATGGATGAGTGGCAGTGTGTGAGTGTCTGTATACACTGAGTGTATCTAAGGTTATATTAGAGTCTGAAGAGGTTTATCGTATTAGCACAAGAATGATGTCAAATGAGACGTCATCAGTGATGTCATCAGTGATGTCATTTGAGATGTCATCAGTGATGTCATCAGTGATGTCACTGACCATGTCATGAATGATGTAATATGTGACATGATCAGCAGTGGATTGCGGGTGCACGATATATAGTTAGTGCAACTAACTATATATGGAATTTCAATGGTTTTGTGTGAGTAAAATAAGGTTTTTTAAATGCTAATTCCTAACTATATATGGTCTATAACCTATGGTTTTTTCAGTGAATTTTCAAGGTTTTGTAAATGCTAATTCCTAACTATATATGGTCTATAACCTATGGTTTTTTCAGTGAATTTCAATGGTTTTTTAATAGCAAATATCATAAGCTGTCGAATGTCAAGTACGTGGTAAGTAAAAACATTTTCGTGTTTATGCACACTGATCTGCTTTGAATGCTGCCCCCCACCCCTCATTTCTATTAGGAGTACTCTCTCTTTGCAGATAGTGAAGGGTAGTTAACGCAGGCCTTTGCCCCCGTTGTAATCCGTCGTGCCTGCTTCTCTCTCCATTTGATTGATTGTTCTCTTTGGTTCATTCTCTATTTACAAACAAGCACAGAGTCGCAATACTCTGTTTAGTCTTTGCAGATAGCGAAAAATCGTGTAAAAAAACAAAAGGAATCGAGCAAAATCAGTAGGCCACTAATGGGATCTCTTTTTGACCTCCCTAAAATAGAAACATTAGGAACAACCTGTTGATAATACCAATGTGTATGTACATAAGCGGCGTTCATTTGTGTTCACAGTACCCCTTGTTGATTGTTTGAATCGAGCATTGAATTGTTCGAAGTTGATTCTCTTAAGAATCTTCTCTGCCTGCAAACGAGGAAGAATAGGAATATTCTCTCTCCCTTTGCAGATAGTGAAGGGTAGGTAACGCAAACCTTTAACACGTCGTGCCTATTTCGTTCCTCATTGATTGATTGTTTCCCCAAACATTGACTGTTTGGGAATTGGTTCTTTTTGGAGGTATTCCCTGTTTGCAAATATACGTAGGAAAATCTTTGCAAATAGTGAAAGGGTACGTAATGCGGACCTTTCTCCCCCGTTGTAATCTGTCATGCCTATCTACTCCCCACTGATTGATGCACCTGTTTCACCCGGACCATTTACTAGAGATACGTCATCTGGCCCGACCAGAGAGCACCCCTAGTGAAAAGGACATATGCAATAATAACGAAGTGATCACTGTATCCTGTTAACAGAAACTTTAGCATGAAACAACCTGGAAAGAAAAGAATAGGAAAACGAAAATCAGTAGGCCACTGATGAACATGAACTTTTATTAAACAACGAACAAAGAAACGAAAACATAACGTAATGATAAAACCTATTAATGTCCTAGAAACAAGAAAACGTTAAAATATGCCAGTGGTGAGAGACCAGAAAAACAGTAAGAGAAACCAAATCACCCCTCGCTGTCCCACCGCCTGCCACGCCAAAAAAATCGATAGACTAGGGAAAATGCAAGTCAGTAGAACATCCGCCCCCACTCTGGAAACTTCCAAGGTGGGGCAGGGTTGCGGCTACGCCCAGCCGGGAGCAGCCCATATAAGGCGGGTCCTGCTGCCACGCCTCGGCCAGGAGATCCTAACGTAGGGTGTAGCCGGAGGAGAGGCCGAGGCCAGCGGGACCCGGCCAGGGGATTGCCTTTACAACGCTGAACAGTTGCAGGGGGGGGGAATGTCTCCTCGACCCTCCCCTCTCTCTCCCAGTCCGGCCGCGGTGGCCCTTGACAGTTTCAGGTAGTCCCGCCACATGCTCTTCCGGTCCGGCCACCAACGGTCGGGGGGCCGAGGCCGACGGGATCCGGCTGCAGCCGATAAACCAAGAAACCCGTTCATGGGGCCAGAGCCAGGGGCGTCCGGCCGACATCTACCGGAAGCCCGGCCCGAAGACGGACGGGACACTTCTTCTTTCTTGAATAATGGCTGCGACAACACTGGGGGGGGATGTCTTGCACATGCCTCCGACCCCCCCCCCTCGTCCTCATCGCCTGGTCCGGCCATAACAAATCTCAAGCGAGACGCCGTGGGGTGCACTGGGAGGGAGAGACGGTGCGAACAGGCCTCTCCCGCCTCCCCAGGTGGAGGCTTCCCAGCTGCACCCTCAGCGCTCCAGGCGCCCGGAAAAGGGTTCTTCTACTGTGGCCATGCTGCAACGTCTCGCCCGGCAGGGTGGAGCCCGTCCGCTCATTTGACCCCGCGATCGCCAGTAGCTACCGAACTCTCAAAATGGCGGTCGACCTGGCAAGAGCGGGCCCAGCATAAAGAAATGGCCCGGTCACTGGTTGACTCCACCACCGTAGTCCTCCACGACCTTGAAGATTCTAGAGGAGCCGCGGGAGTCTCCGACCCCCGATGGGGAATGACTGCCATGATCGCCCGTGGAGTGACGAAACTGTATCCGCGGGACGTCGGCGCTCCCATGCTGGCGCCAGCCTCACTTTGAATTACTAGAATCCTGCAGACCTCAGTTCCGGTGAAAGCACAGTGTGACCCGGTAGGAAAAATTGTTGCACCCCCTCCCCTTTTTGACTGATAGTTCAAACCACCGATCCTTTCCTTTGCCCTTTTAACGGAACTTTGGACTGCCTCCCCCTCTTTTACATTTTCTAGAGAAAACAAAACATTAACCACTACATTAGCATAGCAGTTGACACCAGAACTGTATTCAAATTGAAAACCAACAACATCTTCAACAGAATCCTTTTTGTTTCTGCTGTGACCCTGCTACAGCACAGGCATTGTCCCCAGCAGTAATTCTGCAATGCCGGTAAGAATAGCTGTGGTGCCTACTGGACTCACTCACCCCCGCGGCGCCCCACGCCGTTATTTGCTGGGCGGCAACTTACTAGACATCACTTTCGTGCCATCTAGATTTCAGCGCGTTCTGCTGCCTTGGAACTATTCGCACAACAGACTGCTACTGACGACCCACCCCCAGGCAACATCTTCTGAATTTTCATAATTTGAAAGAACTAGTAACATGTCCTCATCAGGAATTCAAAAGAAATTGCCACGGTCTCGTCGTTGTTTAAATGTTTTTACTGTTTTTGTTTTGTTGTATATATTTATATGTTATTAAAGTTTTATATTCCTACTACTTTGTTGGAGTGCTATATATTTTTAATGTGACACATAATTGTAAAAACTTTGATGTACAAAGAGTCATTCCTGGAATCTTCCGCTTCAGGCTCGGTCCCCTCCCCAATCACAATACAGGATGGTTTTCAGATAGTAGGAACACGTGTGGTGTGACGGATCTCATCGGGTGTGGGCCTTGATCTACTATAACTCCTTTGAAGAGGGGTGATTCTTTACAGCTGGGGCCATAAACTACATCTGCAGGGCTAGGTGATAGCCTGGACAATCGGACACAGAGGAAGAGGAGTGTCAGAGGGTGCGGTAGTGAATAGGGCGAAAGGGAGGTGTCGGGCGGGCACAGAGTGTGATTTTCAGGGAAGAGCAGCGCAGATGGGGGGAGGTTTATTGCCGATGCATAAGACAGAGAGCGGGGGTGACCAGTGCCTGGGGAAGATGCTTGCGAGGGTGGGGAGCCATGCTACGAATCGACAGCGTGCAGAGAGTGGGTCTGGTCAAGGCATCTAAAATGGCTGCCGTGCACGACAAAAGTGTGGCATTTCAAAAAAGGCAAGATGGCGCAGACAATGTTTTTCAACACTTCCTCATTTCCTTCGAATTTAACGTTAACAGACGTTGGTGCATATTACCAAAGTTAAGCGATATTTATCCCTAACGATGCTTAGCAACAAATTTTTTACCGCTAAGCATCGTCAGAAATTATCGAAGATAAACCTTGCTATTATCAAGGTTTATCGCAAATGCGATAATAAACGGCCGCAATGCATGAATATCGCTAAAAAGTCAGCGATATTCATGCATTACCGAGCTAATGCTCTTAGCCATGTTATCCACCTCCCATTGGATAACATGGCTAAGAACTGCTCAGGGCAGGTGTTACTTTTTGGAGATATTCGCGCTTAGCGCGAATATCTCAAAGTTGGTAATAGGAGATAGATATCTTGCATGTTGTAATGCAAATTATTGTGGTATATGGAACTCATACCATAATCTCTCAGGAAAGCAGAAACTGATCCTTTTGGGACCGCCTAAAAAGGCCTAGGGGGTGAGGGGTACTCTACTTTGCCCCCTTTTCACGTTCCGAACTATTTTATTTTACTCTCTTCTGTAATTACACAAAATAGCAGCGATAAGATGCATCGGAGACACACAGTGAGAGAAAGGAGGCCGGAGATGAAGAAGAGATGTCAAATACACATTGGAGATAATATAGTGGCAGAAGGGAAGTAAATATGAGTAAACTTACCATGTAACATAAAAATGTTGCACTCTATACTATAAGTCTCATTTTATACTACAATCACTTCGCTACAACCTCATAAATTAAAAATAAAAATGAATAATGTCTCAAACAATTTTTGATTTCTAAATATAAATTTATTCTTCAGAATTTTCTAAATTTGAAAGAACTAGTAACATGTCCTCATCAGCAATTTCCTCATGAAAAGTCTGCAATGATGATTCTTGTAACTCTATGGTCTCCAAACATTCGATAAATTCGCCATCAACAGATTGATCAAAAAAATCATTCAAGTCATCTCCTCCTTGTGACAATATTTCATTATTGGTGCTGTCAATTTCAATCAATGTAGTGGAATCATTCAAGTCATCTCCTCGTGACAATATTTCATTATTGGTGCTCTCAATTTCAATCAATGTAGTGGAATCATTCAAGTCATCTCCTCCTTGTGACAATATTTCATTATTGGTGCTGTCCATTTCAATCAATCTAATGGAATCATACAAGCCATCTCCTCCTTGTGACAATATTTCATTATTGGTGCTCTCAATTTCAATCAATGTAGTGGAATCATTCAAGTCATCTCCTTGTGACAATATTTCATTATTGGTGCTGTCCATTTCAATCAATCTAATGGAATCATACAAGTCATCTCCTCCTTGTGACAATATTTCATTATTGGTGCTCTCAATTTCAATCAATGTAGTGGACAATTCAAAAGAAATTGCCACGGTCTCTTCATTGTGAGCCATTTTATTTTGAAATTGCTTGCTGTAAATTGCAGAAAAAAATAATCACTTTCATTTATCGTTTTTAGTAATACATAATATAAAACTAACTTTATCAAGTATTTAGTATAACAGAAGGACTGCAAATAAATAACAGAAAACATTTTTCAAATTATCTTCAAGTGTACAACATAGTTCCCCTTACAAATTAACAACTCACCTTTTTAAAAGTAGGAGAAGTGTTAGTACTGTGTAAATCAAACACCAGAAATTCACCACCAAAAATTCCTTACAAATGTACCTCAGACAGTAGTATCACAAAATGGCTGTGGTTTCCTCTCATTTGACATATATACATAACCAATTAACTTTCATCACACACAAATACAAAACCAAAGTAACATTTTAATTGGTTCTAAATTTCAACACTTTCAAATGTGTTTTCCCCATGCAATTTTCCATAGGACATTTACATACGTCTACAGCCTGAATGGCTGAACGGAATTACACCAAACTTGGCAAAATGGTACATCAAACCTAAGAGGTCAGGAAGGATCTACTATGCCCACTTATGGTCATTTCCCCCTTCGCTTTGGCCTCCTCTTGTCTCTCAATCCTACCGAGAGACAAGATGGCGGCCGCTACGGACTGTTTGGAATGTTGACAGACGCCGGAGAACCAATCAGCTTCGCAAAGCTCCGTAACGCGAAAAGTACGCGAAGCGGAGCGCTGTTACAGATATATATCTTTTTTTGAACGTTAATTTCTCAAAATCCACTGGAGCACACATATTGAGACCTAGCAAAGGCACATCGGGCTACCAGTCCCTAATATTTTACCAAGTTTCGTGCAAATCCATTCAGCCGTTCGATTATTATTATTATTTATTTTTTTTGCCCCGCGGGGCCCTTTTAAAACCTCCACATCAAACCTAGGGGGTCAGCGAGGATCTACTATGCCCCCTTATGGTCATTTGCCCCTTCGCTTTGGCCTCCTCTTGTCTCTCGATCCTACCGAGAGACAAGATGGCGGCTGCTACGGACTGTTTGGAATGTTTACAGACGCCGGAGAACCAATCAGCTTCGCTTCACAAAGCTCCGTTGCGCGAAAAGTACGCGTACTGGAGCGCTGCCCGGTCCGCTGTTACAGATATATATCTTTTTTTAAACGTTAATTTCTCAAAATCCACTGTAGCACATATATTGAGACCTACAAAAGGCACATCGGGCTACCAGTCCCTACAATTTTGCCAAGTTTCGTGCAAATCAATTCAGCCGTTCGGGCTAAAAGTGAGGCCAACCGCCCTATGGAAAACTCAATGTTAAAAACACGTTTTGGGACCCCCCTTTTTCTCGACCCCCCCTGGACGAACCCCCCCCCCCAATTTTCAGGGGCTGCTCAGAAACAAAATGTGCCATTTTCCTGAAAATTTCAGCCAATTCCGTCCACAAACGCCAAAGTTATTTGACATAGAATTTTCAAAAATCCCATAGAGAAAAAATCCTAACTATATATACCTACTGGCGACCGCCAGTAGGTAATATATGTTCACTGAAAAAAACAGACATTTCACAATCGTTATAGTTAGGAATTTGCATTTAAAAAACCTTTGAAATTCACTGAAAAAACCATAGGTTTCACATTTGTTAAAGTTAGGAATTAGCATTTAAAAAACCTTTGAGATTCACTGAAAAAAACATAGGTTTCACACCAGTTATACTTAGCTGAACATTTTACTCATACAAAACCATTGAAATTCCCACGTTATAGTTAGTTGGACTCACTATAACTCGCGTGCCCGCAATCCACTGCTGATGATGTCACATATTACATCATTCATGACATGGTCAGTGACATCACTGATGACATCACTGATGACATCTCAAACGACATCACTGATGACATCACTGATGACATCTCAAATGACATCACTGATGACATCACTGATGACATCATTCATGTGATAATACGATGCACCTCCTCACACTCTAATCTAACCTTTGATACATCCAGTGTTAAATACACACTACCATTCCAGAAACCATTGACACACCAATACCAGTTGATGGGATTTTTTTCCGTGTGGGCGCTGCAAAGCCTGTGTCGGTAGCAGAAGAGTGCTTTCGTATACCATATCCGACACAGGGAGAACATTGCCCATTAGGAAATTCATAACCTGCAGTTCCCAGTTTGTAGTGTACTGTTTGCTCTGCCCATGTGGCCTTCGCTACATCGGCAGTACAATTAAGGAACTCAAACTGAGAATATTGGAACATCTTCGAGCAATCGACAAGGTGGATACCGCCTATCCGGTTGCCCGGCATTTTGTGGAAGAACACGGCAAAGATCGCAACAAACTCCAATTCTTTGGGTTGGATATTGTCCCACCCAATGTTAGAGGAGGCGATCGTTTGAGAAGATTACGCCGGTTAGAATCAAGGTGCACTATAGATCTCTCCACCAAACATCCAAGAGGACTCAACAGTGGAAAATAAATGGCATTCCATTTAGGAAAGTGACACTATAACATCCTGATCACTCTCTGGGAATGACCTCTCTCACTGTTGGAATAGGGATCTTTCATCAACATTCCCTTACCATCCCACTATTGGATGCACAGCACTTGCAGTCTCCACTATTTAATGGGATAATCTTTCCTTCCACTGTCTTATAGGAATTCTGTTTGATATGAACTTTGCACAGTCCTATTTCGCTCTGCCCTTTGCTTTATTTGAGTTTTACATTTTGTAAATCTTGTAAATTCTGTAAATTTTGCTGAACCTGAACTTTGAACTGATTAATATTGATCCTTGATGAATTGTGATGTCACCATTCTCCGATTCATTTTTTGATGAACTGTGATGTTATTCTCAGTATATAGGAAATGCAACAATCATGATGAGACATCTTGTACATAGGACATTAGCCGATCCACGGCTTTATTTCACGTCTTAACCTTGTGACATGTGTATACATAATATACCCTGTTAACACGGATACGAAGACAATTGATATATGTTAAATCGATCTTCGTATGTTGTAAAATGTTGTATTTTACAACACTCCAAGATGGTGCCCACAGTGATGTTTGAGGGTTTAGTCCTATGTCGTTGTCATTGATTACAAAGAAACTTTATTAATATGTTGCTTGTAAGTCACCACTGACACACTGACGAAGGCTCACGCCGAAACGCGTCTGTGCGGTTTTCTCTCCGAATAAACCTCTCCGTGACTCCGTACCCCTCCGTGAGTGCTGCATCATTTCCTTGAAGCTTTGGAAAGCTTGAGTGTAATATATTACCTACTGGCGGTCGCCAGTAGGTATATATAGTTAGGATTTTTTCTCTATGGGATTTTTGAACATTCTATGTCTAATAACTTTGGCGTTTGTGGACGGAATTGGCTGAAATTTTCAGGAAAATTGAACATTTTGTTTCTGAGCAGCCCCTGAAAATTTGGGGGGGGTTCGTCAAGGGGGGGCCGAGAAAAAAGGGTGGTCCCAAAACGTGTTTTTAACATTGAGTTTTCCTTAGGGCGGTTGGCCTCACTTTTAGCCCGAACGGCTGAATGGATTTGCACGAAACTTGGCAAAATTGTAGGGACTGGTAGCCCGATGTGCCTTTTGTAGGTCTCAATATATGTGCTCCAGTGGATTTTGAGAAATTAACGTTCAAAAAAAGATATATATCTGTAACAGCGGACCAGGCAGCGCTCCGGTTCGCGGACTTTACGCGTTACGGAGCTTTGTGAAGCGAAGCTGATTGGTTCTCCGGCGTCTGTAAACATTCCAAACAGTCCGTAGCGGCCGCCATCTTGTCTCTCGGTAGGATCGAGAGACAAGAGGAGGCCAAAGCGAAGGGGCAAATGACCATAAGGGGGCATAGTAGATCCTCCCTGACCCTCTAGGTTTGATGTGGAGGTTTTAAAAGGGCCCCGCGGGGCAAAAAAATAAATATAATAATAATCGAACGGCTGAATGGATTTGCACGAAACTTGGCAAAATTGTAGGGACTGGTAGCCCGATGTGCCTTTGCTAGGTCTCAATATATGTGCTCCAGTGGATTTTGAGAAATTAACGTTCAAAAAAGATATATATCTGTAACAGCGCTCCGCTTCGCGTACTTTTCGCGTAACGGAGCTTTGCGAAGCTGATTGGTTCTCCGGCGTCTGTAAACATTCCAAACATTCCGTAGCGGCCGCCATCTTGTCTCTCGGTAGGATCGAGAGACAAGAGGAGGCCAAAGCGAAGGGGCAAATGACCATAAGGGGGCATAGTAGATCCTCCCTGACCCCCTAGGTTTGATGTGGAGGTTTTAAAAGGGCCCCGCGGGGCAAAAAAAAAAAATAATAATAATAATCGAACGGCTGAATGGATTTGCACGAAACTTGGCAAAATTGTAGGGACTGGTAGCTCGATGTGCCTTTGCTAGGTCTCAATATATGTGCTTCAGTGGATTTTGAGAAATTAACGTTCAAAAAAAGATATATATCTGTAACAGCGCTCCGCTTCGCGGAGATAAAATTATCTCTGTATTACCTAGCTGTTGCTAACACCAGTTAGCGACCGCTAGTAGAAGATAGTGACCATCTTGGGCCCCACTTTGCATGTCAGTGATATTTATCACTAATGACATGCAAAGTGGGCATGCCAAGATGTTAGCGACTGGAAACAGTCGCTAACATCGCTATCTCCTATTACCAACTTTTGGAGATATTCGCGCTAAGCGCGAATATCTCCAAAAGCTACCACCTGCCCTGAGCAGTTCTTAGCCATGTTATCCAATGGGAGGTGGATAACATGGCTAAGAGCATTAGCTCGGTAATGCATGAATATCGGTGAGTTTTCAGCGATATTAATGCAATGCGGTCGTTTTTTATGGCATTTGCGATAAACCTTGATAATAGCAAGGTTTATCTGCGATAATTTCTGACGATGCTTAGCGGTAAAAAATTCGTTGCTAAGCATCGTTAGGGATAAATATCGCTTAACTTTGGTAATATGCCCCAACGTCTGTTAACGTTCGATTCGAAGGAAATCAGGAAGTGTTGAAAAACATTGTCTGCGCCATCTTGCCTTTTTTCAAATGCCACACTTTTGTTGTGCACGGCAGCCATTTTAGATGAGTTGACCAGACCCACTCTCTGCACGCTGTCGATCCTTAGCACGGCTCCCCACCCTCGCAAGCATCTCCCCCAGGCACTCGTCACCCTCGTTCTCTGTCTTATGCATGGGTAATAAACCTCCCCCCATCTGCGCTGCTCTTCCCTGAGAATCACACCCTGTGCCCGCCCGACACCTCCCTTTCGCCCTATTCACTACCGCACCCTCTGACACTCCTTTTCCTCTGTGTCCAATTGTCCAGGCCGGTCCTAGGCTATCAGCTAGCCCTGCAGATGTAGTTTATGGCCCCAGCTGTAAAGAATCACCCCTCTTCAAAGGAGTTATAGTAGATCAAGGCCCACACTCGATGAGATCCGTCACAGCACACGCGTTCCTACTATCTGAAAACCATCGTGTATTGTGATTGGGGAGGGGACCGAGCCTGAAGCGGAAGATTCCAGGGATGACTCTTTGTACATCAAAGTTTTTACAATTATGTGTCACATTAAAAATATATAGCACTCCAACAAAGTAGTAAGATTATAAAACTTTAATAACTTATAAATATATACAACAAAACAAAAACAGTAAAAACATATAAACATTTTTAGGGAAAAACAACGAAGTAGCGGTCGGCTGTGCGAATAGTCCCAACGCAGCACAACGTCCAGATTTCTGGACGGCACCCAGGTTATGTTGCCTGGGTACCGCACTGATTTCGGCATCCGGCGTGGGGCGTCGCGGGGGGTGGGTCATCAGTAGCAAACTGTTGTACGAATAGTTCCAAGGCAGCAGAACGATGGCACCAAGGTGATGTCCAGTAAGTTGCCGCACTGGTTTTGGTATCCTACAATTCTGCTCCGAAGAACGGCGTGGGGCGCCCCGGGGGGGGGGGGAGGCGGCGTGAACGGGCCTCTCCAGGTGGAGTCTCGTCTGTTGTAGTGGGGCACCCCTTTACCGTTTCAGTTGCCATTCCGTCCGCTTTTGGTCCACTGTGTCAAAAGCCGCAATTCAGCTGAGTTGCGCCCACTCTTGCGGTGCAGCGATAGGCGGCTGCCACAGGACTCTCAAAATGGCGGCAGGCTCTTTTCTTTTTGGGCCTGGTCCACTGAAATGGCCCTGGGACACCTTGCAAATCGGACGCTTGTCTGCTAGGTCTTGGACCCCATTCTCGAAAGCATCCCCTCCGCCTTGAGGATTCAACAAAAGTTTTGGGGGCCCCCGACTCCTGCAGGCTTCTGATGGGGAGCGGCTGCCATGATTGCTCGCGGAATGACCACGACGGAGCCACGAGATGGTGGTGCTTTCATGGTGACACCAGCTTCAGTGTGAAACATCCAGAAACAAGGTGGGGCTTTCATCGTTTGGGGAAAAAAAAAGTTTTCATCCAATGAAAAGTGTTATTTTTAGGTCATATGATCAAGCCTTCCATCATTAGGAAACCAAAAGTAAAATGAACCAATGAAAAG
Organism: Lissotriton helveticus; assembly: GCF_964261635.1. NCBI lineage: Eukaryota > Metazoa > Chordata > Amphibia > Caudata > Salamandridae > Lissotriton > Lissotriton helveticus. The sequence goes on along the minus strand of NC_136068.1, from coordinate 1,393,789,005 downwards.
TTTTATAAACAAGTCACATGACCTGTTATGCGGCATAGGGTATAAAAAGCGTAGAAAATCCATTGGCACGTGAGGCGGCGTCTATAGCGGACCGATGTGCGAATAGGCCGAAGGCAACACAACGCGCCAAGATCCGGATGGCACCGAGGTGGTGTCCAGCAAGTTGCAGCACTGGTGTGGCCATCCTACAATGCTGAAAGTCGGCGTGGGGCGCCCCGTTGGCCTGTGAGTTCGCGTCAGTAGCGGACCGATGTGCGAATAGGCCGAAGGCAGCACAACGCGCCAAGATCCGGATGGCACCGAGGTGGTGTCTAGTAAGTTGCCGCACTGGTGTGGCCATCCTACAATGTTGAAAGTCGGCGTGGGGCGCCCCGTTGGCCTGTGAGATGGCGTCAGTAGCGGACCGATGTGCGAATGGGGCCAAAGGCAGCGCAACAATATTTTCGGAATAGAAGACACCACAAGGCGCTGAGATGCCAAGATCCGGATGGCACCGAGGTGGTGTCTAGCAAGTTGTGGCACTGGTGTGGCCATCCTACAATGGTAAAAGTCGGCGTGGGGCGCCCCGTTGGCCTGTGAGATGGCGTCAGTAGCGGACCGATGTGCGAATGGGGCCAAAGGCAGCGCAACAATATTTTCTGACTAGAAGACACCACAAGGCGCTGAGATGCCAAGATCCGGATGGCACCGAGGTGATGTCTAGCAAGTTGCTGTACTGGTGTGGCCATCCTACAATGCTGAAACTCGGCGTGGGGCGCCCCATTAGCCTGTGAGATGGCGTCAGTAGCGGACCGATGTGCGAATGGGGCCAAAGGCAGCGCAACAATATTTTCTGAATAGAAGACACCACAAGGCGCTGAGATTCCAAGATCCGGATGGCACCGAGGTGGTGTCTAGTAAGGTGCACTGGTGTGGCCATCCTACAATGCTGAAAGTCGGCGTGGGGCGCCCCGTTGGCCTGTGAGATGGCGGCAGTAGCGGACCGATGTGCGAATGGGGCCAAAGGCAGCGCAACAATATTTTTGGAATAGAAGACACCACAAGGCGCTGAGATTCGGTTAGCACCGAGGTGGTGTCTAGCAAGCTATGCAGCTGAGTTGCGTGCGCACTTGCGGCGAATAGGTCGAAGGCAGCACAACAATGTTTTCTGAATAGAAGACACCACAAGGCGCTGAGATTCGGTTACCACCGAGGTGGTGTCTAGCAAGTTGCTGCACTGGTGTGGCCATCCTACAATACTGCTCCGAATAACGGCGTGGGGTGCCCGAAGGGGGGGGGAGGTGGCGTGAACGGGCCTTCCTAGGTGGAGGCTCGTCTGCTGTAGTGGGGCGCCCCTTTACCGTTTCAGTTGCCATTCAGCTGAGTTTTGGCCGCTCTTGATGCTACAGCGACAGGCGGCTGCAACAGGACTCTCAAAATGGCGGCCTGTTCTTTGGATTTGGGCCTGGTCCACTAAAATGGCCCTGGGACACCTTAGAACTCGGACGCTCGATTTTTTTTTCCTTTCCTCTACATGCAAAAAAAGGTAAATGCCCGGTACGTTATACGCTTCATCTGCCACGATGTACTCTCCAGAGGAACCGAAAAAAAATATAGTTATGGTAACTATACCATGCCTCGTCATATGGAGAGGTGGCACCAATTAATTACAGTGCTGCATAAAAGAGAGATTTGGAGGAGAACCCCCGACCTGCCAGTACATTCATCAAAGAAGTGGCACTGACAGCATCAGAGGCAAGGGAAACGGTCCCAAATATTTAGAAGAACTTTGGAAAGATTAAAATGACATGTTTAGATTGTGGCAAATTAATTTCATGTGGACAGATGAGTGTTACTCTATAAATACAGCATATGAACATCATCATAGTCGATGGTTGGTACAGACATTTTGACTATATCCTGGACCTGCCCGTCCTCGCCCAAAATGGCGCCGGAATAAATGGGACTCGTAACTCCTTGTTGTGTACTGGTTGCAGAACCTTGAAATCACGAGATACGTATGCAGTTTTGAAGCACATGGCGGGCGGGGACGAGAATTGATTGAGTATTTCGACATCCCTATTGATATTAAGTTCTGATGTGTTATTGATTACTGTACTATTGAAAGTTCGAATTAACGTCGCGCATGGTACTTGCCCGCAAATGTATATCTAGATAATTTTATTGTAACTGGCCCTGTCGTATTTTAATTATAAAATGTACGTCCACCGATTCCGCAACTGTTAGACACCTTAGTTCTTGCAACCTAATGGCCTGCCCGTTACGTTCCTCTACAGTGTAAATGTCTACTCATCATATACGATTACAGTTTGCTCCGTGGCCGGCCCACGTGGTTATAGGCTCGTATTTGTATAATGACATTTTCACAATAAAGGTTTTTAAAAGAAAACATGGTAGTAGTATATACATTGGTAAAGTTTTTAATAATAGTCACTGTTTTAGAATCATTAAAAGGCAAGTGAAATAAAGCAGACCAATTACATGAAGGGTAAAAGGTATAATACGCAGGAACGCAGGAACGCAGTAAAGATAAATGGTCAAGGGCTGTTGTGTTTTCTACTCCTGCAACATAAAGTGATCGATAAGAATCTCATATTCAGGCGTATCGGCGACTAAGACAGCAGGTCGACCCTCTTTTGCTCAACGGCTCCGTCATGGGACGAAGAAACGCCCTTTTTCTCGAAAAAAGAATATATTTTACTTGCAGGACAGTTGTAAATTTTCCGGGAAAGTACATTAGCCTGGAACATTATAACATATATTTAAGAAAAAATAATGTTCGGAAGTAATAAAAAGCGTAATTTTTAGGTCATATGACCAAGCCTTTCATCATTAGAATAAGAAAAGTAAAATGAACCAATGAAAAGTTTTATTAACAAGTCACATGACCTGTTATGCTTACGTTACGCGCTGCGCGTCGCGCCCCGGATGACTTCCGGATGCGCTAATGCGGCGCGTCATATGACGCATTACGCGACAACGCAGGTCCAGAATATAGTCAAAATGTCTCCACCAACCAGCGGTCGGAACACAACCCCTTTCAGCAGGCTAAATAGTTCTGTTAAATGACAACAGAAGGGACAGGCAACAAGAACCATCAGTCAAAGAGGGGAGGGCTAGTTCTTCTCTACCGGGTTACATTGGGGCGCTACCGGAACTGATCAAATTGGTAGTCTACAGTGTTTCTGGATGTTTCAGACTGAAGCTGGCGTTAGCATGAGAGCACCACCATTTCGTAGCTCCGTCGTGGCCATTCCGCGAGCAATCATGGCAGCCGCTCTTTATCGTTATTTTGGGCGGGGTGGGTGGCGGAGCCGAGCTGTATTGCAGCCATCATGGTGTGGAGTTCAGTTCATCTCACTAGTTTCGTATTTGTCATGAGGGGTTGTTCTTAATGTTTCTATTTTAGCGAGGTCAAAAAGAGATCCCATTAGTGGCCTACTGATTTTGCTCGATTCCTTTTGTTTTTTTACACGATTTTTCGCTATCTGCAAAGACTAAACAGAGTATTGCGACTCTGTGCTTGTTTGTAAATAGAGAATGAACCAAAGAGAACAATCAATCAAATGGAGAGAGAAGCAGGCACGACGGATTACAACGGGGGCAAAGGCCTGCGTTAACTACCCTTCACTATCTGCAAAGAGAGAGTACTCCTAATAGAAATGAGGGGGGGGGGCAGCATTCAAAGCAGATCAGTGTGCATAAACACGAAAATATTTTTACTTACCACGTACTTGACATTCGACAGCTTATGATATTTGCTATTAAAAAACCATTGAAATTCACTGAAAAAACAATAGGTTATAGACCATATATAGTTAGGAATTAGCATTTACAAAACCTTGAAAATTCACTGAAAAAACCATAGGTTATAGACCATATATCGTTAGGAATTAGCATTTAAAAAACCTTATTTTACTCACACAAAACCATTGAAATTCCATATATAGTTAGTTGCACTAACTATATATCGCGCACCCGCAATCCACTGCTGATGATGTCACATATTACATCATTCATGACATGGTCAGTGACATCACGGATGACATCACTGATGACATCTCAAATGACATCACTGATGACATCACTGATGACATCTCATTTGACATCAATGACCACATCACTGATGATATCATTCATGTGACAATACAATGCATCTCCTCACACTTTAATATAACCTCTGTTACACCCAGTGTTAAATACAGAGTATAATTTTTGAAACCATTGACACACCAATACTAGTTACTACATACGCACTCACTGATTCCTACGTCTACACACACATTCACTCATTCACCCATACAATCATTCATACATACAATCACTCATCTTTACAACACTATCATATGCACTCATACACCTATACAGACACTCACACTCTGCCACTCATCCATGGAGTTACTCACACACCTAGTCAGTCCTGTAAAGAATCAATCACACTTCCATTTTCTATTTTTTCCATTTTCCATTTAAACATAGAGTACCTTACATTTTCAAACATATACTAACACATACTTACTCTCTTATACAATCATTGATACAAGTACACATTGATCTGCACAGAGTCACACATCTCCCAGCCAGCCACACACACACTCAGTCTCCCATACAAATACTTGGACAATCAATCAATAACCCATATAGTTACTCATATAGCTACTGATCAACACATGCAGCAGTTTACAGAACAACAGACATAATGATGCACAAATTAAGACAGTTTAGTCACTAACCCATGCACTCAGTGAGACACATTTAATCACTCACTCATACAGTCAGTCACGCACCTAAATCCTTCATCCAGACACTTATACATCTACTCATTCTTCAATATGTAAAACATATTTAAACTTTACAGAAACACACAGTCAATGGATGATGTCATCAGTGATGTCATCAGTGATGTCATTTGAGATGTCATCAGTGATGTCATCAGTGATGTCACTGACCATGTCATGAATGATGTAATATGTGACATCATCAGCAGTGGATTGCGGGTGCGCGATATATAGTTAGTGCAACTAACTATATATGGAATTTCAATGGTTTTAAGTGAGTAAAATAAGGTTTTTTAAATGCTAATTCCTAACGATATATGGTCTATAACCTATGGTTTTTTCAGTGAATTTTCAAGGTTTTGTAAATGCTAATTCCTAACTATATATGGTCTATAACCTATGTTTTTTTCAGTGAATATATATATATATATATATATTCACTGAAAAAACCATAGGTTATAGACCATATATAGTTAGGAATTAGCATTTAAAAAACCTTATTTTACTCACACAAAACCATTGAAATTCCATATATAGTTAGTTGCACTAACTATATATCGCGCACCCGCAATCCACTGCTGATCATGTCACATATTACATCATTCATGACATGGTCAGTGACATCACTGATGACATCACTGATGACATCTCAAATGACATCACTGATGACATCACTGATGACAACATCCAGTGACTGTATGTTTCTGTAAAGTTAAAATATGTCTTACATATTGAAGAATGAGTGGATGTATAAGTGTCTGGATGAAGGATTTAGTAGGTGCGTGACTGACTGTATGAGTGAGTGATTAAATGTGTCTCACTGAATGCATGGGTTAGTGACTAAACTGTCTTAATTTGTGCATCATTATGTCTGTTGTGATGTAAACTGCTGCATGTGTTGATCATTAGCTATACGAGAGGCTATATGTGTTATTAATTGGTTGCCCAAGTATTTCTATGGGAGATTGAGTTTGTGTGGGGGTGGCTGGAAGGTGTGTGACTCTATGCATAGATGTGTGAGCAGTTTATTCACTAGGTGTATGAGTTCAAGACTGCATGTGGAAACAGCTACATGGGCAGTTGACTGTGTGCATGAGTGTATTGATGATTGAATGGATATCTCAATGCTACATGTCATAGTAAGTACATATGTAAAACACAGTACATGTGAGAGTTGGCATATATAAATAACTGTGCATGAGAGCCACTGAATGAGTGAGTGGTTGTATCGATCATTGTGAACTTGTATCAGGGATTGTATAAGAGAGTAAATATGTGTTAGTATATGTTTCAATAAGTAAGGTGTGTTTAACTGTATAGTTGAAGAAATGGAGGTGAGATTGTTTCTTTGCATGACTGACTGGGTGTGTGAGTAACTCCATGGATGAGTGGCAGTGTGTGAGTGTCTGTATACACTGAGTGTATCTAAGGTTATATTAGAGTCTGAAGAGGTTTATCGTATTAGCACAAGAATGATGTCAAATGAGATGTCATCAGTGATGTCATCAGTGATGTCATTTGAGATGTCATCAGTGATGTCACTGACCATGTCATGAATGATGTAATATGTGACATGATCAGCAGTGGATTGCGGGTGCACGATATATAGTTAGTGCAACTAACTATATATGGAATTTCAATGGTTTTGTGTGAGTAAAATAAGGTTTTTTAAATGCTAATTCCTAACTATATATGGTCTATAACCTATGGTTTTTTCAGTGAATTTTCAAGGTTTTGTAAATGCTAATTCCTAACTATATATGGTCTATAACCTATGGTTTTTTCAGTGAATTTCAATGGTTTTTTAATAGCAAATATCATAAGCTGTCGAATGTCAAGTACGTGGTAAGTGAAAACATTTTCGTGTTTATGCACACTGATCTGCTTTGAATGGTGCCCCCCCCCTCATTTCTATTAGGAGTACTCTCTCTTTGCAGATAGTGAAAGGTAGTTAACGCAGGCGTTTGCCCCCGTTGTAATCCGTCGTGCCTGCTTCTCTCTCCATTTGATTGATTGTTATCCAAGTATTTACTGTTTTAGAATTAGTTCTCTTTGGTTCATTCTCTATTTACAAACAAACACAGAGTCGCAATACTCTGTTTAGTCTTTGCAGATAACGAAAAATCGTGTAAAAAAAAAGAAAAGGAATCGAGCAAAATCAGTAGGCCACTAATGGGATCTCTTTTTGACCTCGCTAAAATAGAAACATTAGGAACAACCCCTCATGACAAATACAAAACTAGTGAGATGAACTGAACTCCACACAATGATGGCTGCAAAACAGCTCGGCTCCGCCACCCACCCCGCCCAAAATAACGATAAAGAACGGCTGCCATGATTGGTTGCGGAATGACCACGACGGAGCTACGAAATGGTGCTGCTCTCATGCTAACCCCAGCTTCAGTCTGAAACATCCAGAAACACTGTAGACTACCAATTCGATCAGTTCCGGTAGCGCCCCAATGTAACCCGGTAGAGACGAACTAGCCCTCCCCTCTTTGACTGATGGTTCTTGTTGCCTGTCCCTTCTGTTGCCATTTAACAGAACTATTTAGCCTGCTGAAAGGGGTTGTGTTCCGACCGCTGGTTGGTGGAGACATTTTGACTATATTCTGTACCTGCGTTGTCGCGTAATGCGTCATATGACGCGCCGCGTTAGCGCATCCGGAAGTCATCCGGGGCGCGCAGCGCGTAACGTAAGCATAACAAGTCATGTGACTTGTTAATAAAACTTTTCATTGGTTCATTTTACTTTTCTTATTGTAATGATGAAAGGCTTGGTCATATGACCTAAAAATTACGCTTTTCATTACTTCCGAACATTATTTTTTCTTAAATATATGTTATAATGTTCCGGGCTAATGCACTTTCCCGGAAATTTTACAACTGTCCTGCAAGTAAAATATATTCTTTTTTCGAGAAAAAGAGCGTTTCTTCGTCCCATGACGGAGCCGTTGAGCAAAAGAGGGTCGACCTGCTGTCTTAGTCGCCGATACGCCTGAATATGAGATTCTTATCGATCACTTTATGTTGCAGGAATAGAAAACACAACAGCCCTTGACCATTTATCTTTACTGCGTTCCTTCGTATTATACCTTTTACCCTTCATGTAATTGGTCTGCTTTATTTCACTTGCCTTTTAATGATTCTAAAACAGTCACTATTATTAAAAACTTTACCAATGTATATACTACTACCATGTTTTCTTTTAAAAACCTTTATTGTGAAAATGTCATTATACAAATACGAGCCTATAACCACGTGGGCCTGCCACAGAGCAAACTGTAATCGTATATGATGAATAGACATTTACATTGTAGAGGAACGTAACGGGCGGGCCATTAGGTTGCAAGAACTAAGGTGTCTAACAGTTACGGAATCTGTGGACGTACATTTTATAATTAAAATACGACAGGGCCAGTTACAATAAAATTATCTAGATATACATTTGCGGGCAAGTACCATGGGTGACGTTAATTCGAACTTTCAACAGTACAGTAATCAATAACACATCAGAACTTAATATCAATAGGGATGTCGAAATAGTCAATCAATTCTCGTCCCCGCCCGCCATGTGCTTCAAAACTGCATACGTATCTCGTGATTTCAAGGTTCTGCAACCAGTACACAACAAGGAGTTACGAGTCCCATTTATTCCGGCGCCATTTTGGGCGAGTACGGGCAGGTCCAGGATATAGTCAAAATGTCTCTACCAACCATCGACTATGATGATGTTCATATGCTGTATTTATTAGAGTAACACTCATCTGTCCACATGAAATTAATTTGCCACAATCTAAACATGTCATTTTAATCTTTCCAAAGTTCTTCTAAATATTTGGGACCGTTTCCCTTGCCTCTGAAGCTCTCAGTGCCACTTCTTTGATGAATGTACTAGCAGGTCAGGGGTTCTCCTCCAAATCTCTCTTTTATGCAGCACTATAATTAATTGGTGCCACCTCTCCATATGACGATGCATGGTATAGTTACCACAACTATATTTTTTTTCGGTTCCTCTGGAGAGTTCATCGTGGCAGATGAAGCGTGTAACGTACCGGGCATTTACCTTTTTTTGCATGTACAGGAAAGGAAAAAAAAATCGAGCGTCCGAGTTCTAAGGTGTCCCAGGGCCATTTTAGTGGACCATGCCCAAATCCAAAGAACAGGCCGCCATTTTGAGAGTCCTCTTGCAGCCGCCTGTCGCTGTAGCATCAAGAGCAGCCGAAACTCAGCTGAATGGCAACTGAAACTGTAAAGGGGCGCCCCACTACAGCAGACGAGCCTCCACCTAGGAAGGCCCATTCACGCCGGCTCCCCCCCCCTTCGGGCACCCCACGCCGTTATTCGGAGCAGTATTGTAGGATGGCCACACCAGTGCGGCAACTTGCTAGACATCACCTCGGTGGTAACCGAATCTCAACGCCTTGTGGTGTCTTCTATTCAAAAAACATTGTTATGCTGCCTTCGACCTATTCGCCGCAAGTGCGCACACAACTCAACTGCATAGCTTGCTAGACACCACCTCGGTGCCATCCGGATCTTGGAATCTAAGCACCTTTTGGTGTCTTCTCTTCAGAAAATATTGTTGCGCTGCCTTTGGCCCCATTCGCACATCAGTCCGCTACTGACGCCATCTCACAGGCTAATGGGGCGCCCCACGCCGACTTTCAGCATTGTAGAATGACCACACCAGTACAGCAACTTGCTAGACATCACCTCGGTGCCATCCGGATCTCGGCGCCCCACTGCAGATGAAGTGCCTCTCAACTATGAAACCACCACGGTGACATCCGGATCTTGGCGCGTTGTGCTGCCTTCGGCCTATTCGCACATCGGTCCGCTACTGACGCCATCTCACAGGCTAATGGGGCGACCCACGCCGAGTTTCAGCATTGTAGGATGACCACACCAGTACAGCAACTTGCTAGACATCACCTCGGTGCCATCCGGATCTTGGCATCTCAGCGCCTTGTGGTGTCAGTCAGAAAATATTGTTGCGCTGCCTTTGGCCCCATTCGCACATCGGTCCGCTACTGACGCCATCTCACAGGCCAACGGGGCGCCCCACGCCGACTTTCAACATTGTAGGATGGCCACAGAAGTGCGACAACTTACTAGACACCACCTCGGTGCCATCCGGATCTTGGCGCGTTGTGCTGCCTTCGGCCTATTCGCACATCGGTCCGCTACTGACGCAAACTCACAGGCCAACGGGGCGCCCAACGCCGACTTTCAGCATTGTAGGATGGCCACACCAGTGCTGCAACTTGCTGGACACCACCTCGGTGCCATCCGGATCTTGGCGCGTTGTATTGCCTTCGGCCTATTCGCACATCGGTCCGCTACTGACGCCGCCTCACGTGCCAACGTATTTTCTACGCATTTTATACCCTATGCCGCATAACAGGTCATGTGACTTGTTTATAAAACTTTTCATTAGTTCATTTTACTTTTGGTTTCCTAATGATGGAAGGCTTGATCATATGACCTAAAAACAACACTTTTCATTGGATGAAAACTTTTTTTTTTTCCCCAAACGATGAAAGCCCCACCTTGTTTCTGGATGTTTCAGACTAAACTGGCGTCAGCATGAGAGCACCACCATCTCGTAGCTCCGTCGTGGTCATTCCGCGAGCAATCATGGCAGCCGCTCCCCACCAGAAGCCTGCAGGAGTCGGGGCCCCCAAAACCTTTGATGAATTCTCAAGGCGGAGGGGACGCTTTCGAGAATGGGGTCCAAGACCTAGCAGACAAGCGTCCGATTTCCAAGGTGTCCCAGGGCCATTTCAGTGGACCAGGCCCAAAAAGGAAAGAGCCTGCCGCCATTTTGAGAGTCCTGTGACAGCCGCCTATCGCTGCACCGCAAGAGTGGGCGCAACTCAGCTGAATTGCGGCTTTTGACACAGTGGACCAAAAACGGACGGAATGGCAACTGAAACGGTAAAGGGGCGCCCCACTACAACAGATGACACTCCACCTGGAGAGGCCCGTTCACGCCGCCTCCCCTGGGGCGCCCCACGCCGTTATTCGGAGCAGCATTGTAGGATACCAAAACCAGTGCGGCAACTTACTGGACATCACCTTGGTGCCATCGTTCTGCTGCCTTGGAACTATTCGCACAACAGTTTGCTACTGATGACCCACCCCCCGCGACGCCCCACGCCGTTATTTGCTGGGTGGCAACTTACTAGACATCACTTTCGTGTCATCTAGATTTCGGCGCGTTCTGCTGCCTTGGAACTATTCGCACAACAGTTTGCTACTGATGACCCACCCCCCGCGACGCCCCACGCCGGAAATCTGGACGTTGTGCTGCGTTGGGACTATTCGCACAGCCGACCGCTACTTCGTTGTTTTTCCCTAAAAATGTTTATATGTTATTACTATTTTTGTTTTCTTGTATATATTTATAAATTATTAAAGTTTTATAATCTTACTACTTTGTCGGAGTGCTATATATTTTTAATGTGACACATAATTCTAAAAACTTTCATGTACAAAGAGTCATCCCTGGAATCTTCCGCTTCACGCTCGGTCCCCTCCCCAATCACAATACAGGATGGTTTTCAGATAATAGCAACGCTTCTGCTGTGACGGATCTCATCGAGTGTGGGCCTTGATCTACTATAACTCCTTTGAAGAGGGGTGATTCTTTACAGCTGTGGCCATAAACTACATCTGCAGGGCTAGCTGATAGCCTAGGACCGGCCTGGACAATCGGACACAGAGGAAAAGGAGTGTCAGAGGGTGCGGTAGTGAATAGGGTGAAAGGGAGGTGTCGGGCGGGCACAGGGTGTGATTCTCAGGGAAGAGCAGCGCAGATGGGGGGAGGTTTATTACCCATGCATAAGACAGAGAGCGGGGGTGACCACTGCCTGGGTGAGATGCTTGCGAGGGTGGGGAGCCATGCTAAGGATCGACAGCGTGCACAGAGTGGGTCTGGTCAAGGCATCTAAAATGGCTGCCGTGCACGACAAAAGTGTGGCATTTGAAAAAAGACAAGATGGCGCAGACAATGTTTTTCAACACTTCCTGATTTCCTTCGAATCGAACGTTAACAGACGTTGGGGCATATTACCAAAGTTAAGCGATATTTATCCCTAACGATGCATTGCAAAGATTTTTTTACCGTCAGAAATTATCGCAGATAAACCTTGCTATTATCAAGGTTTATCGCAAATACGATAAAAAACGACCGCAATGCATTAATATCGCTGAAAACTCAGCGATATTCATGCATTACCGAGCTAATGCTCTTAGCCATGTTATCCACCTCCCATTGGATAACATGGCTAAGAACTGCTCAGGGCAGCTGTTACTTTTTGGAGATATTCGCGCTTATCTCGAATATTTCCAAAAGTTGATAATAGGAGATAGCGATGTTAGCGACTGTTTCCAGTCGCTAACATCTTGGCATGCCCACTTTGCATGTCATTAGTGATAAATATCACTCACATGCAAAGTGGGGCCCAAGATGGTCGCTATCTCCTACTAGCCGTCGCTAACTGGTGTTAGCAACAGCTAGGTAATACAGATATAATTTTATCTCCGCGAAGCGGAGCGCTGTTACAGATATATATCTTGTTTTTGAACGTTAATTTCTCAAAATGCACTGAAGCACATATATTGAGACCTAGCAAAGGCACATCGGGCTACCAGTCCCTAATATTTTACCAAGTTTCGTGCAAATCCATTCAGCCGTTCGATTATTATTATTATTTTTCTTTTTTTGCCCCGCGGGGCCCTTTTAAAACCTCCACATCAAACCTAGGGGGTCAGCGAGGATCTACTATGCCCCCTTATGGTCATTTGCCCCTTCGCTTTGGCCTCCTCTTGTCTCTCGATCCTACCGAGAGACAAGATGGCGGCCGCTACGTACTGTTTGGAATGTTTACAGACACCGGAGAGCCAATCAGCTTCGCTTCGCAAAGCTCCGTAACGCGAAAAGTACGCGAAGCGGTGCGCTGTTACAGATATATATCTTTTTTTGAACGTTAATTTCTCAAAATCCACTGAAGCACATATATTGAGACCTAGCAAAGGCACATCGGGCTACCAGTCCCTACAATTTTGCCAAGTTTCGTGCAAATCCATTCAGCCGTTCGATTATTATTATTATTTTTTTTTTTTGCCCCGCGGGGCCCTTTTAAAACCTCCACATCAAACCTAGGGGGTCAGCGAGGATCTACTATTCCCCCTTATGGTCATTTGCCCCTTCGCTTTGGCCTCCTCTTGTCTCTCGATCCTACCGAGAGACAAGATGGCGGCCGCTACGGACTTTTTGGAATGTTGACAGACGCCAGAGAACCAATCAGCTTCGCTTCACAAAGCTCCGTTGCGCGAAAAGTACGCGTCCTGGGACGCTGCCTGGTCCGCTGTTACAGATATATATCTTTTTTTAAACGTTAATTTCTCAAAATCCACTGGAGCACATATATTGAGACCTACAAAAGGCACATCGGGCTACCAGTCCCTACAATTTTGCCAAGTTTCGTGCAAATCCATTCAGCCGTTCGGGCTAAAAGTGAGGCCAACCGCCCTATGGAAAACTCAATGTTAAAAACACGTTTTGGGACCCCCCTTTTTTCTCGGCCCCCCCTTGACGAACCCCCCCAAATTTTTAAGGGCTGCTCAGAAACAAAATGTGCCATTTTCCTGAAAATTTCAGCCAATTCCGTCCACAAACGCCAAAGTTATTAGACATAGAATTTTCAAAAATCCCATAGAGAAAAAATCCTAACTATATATACCTACTGGCGACCGCCAGTAGGTAATATATATATATATATATATATATATATATATATATATATATATATATATATATATTCACTGAAAAAAACAGAGGTTTCACAATCGTTATAGTTAGGAATTAGCATTTAAAAAACATTTGAAATTCACTGAAAAAACCATAGGTTTCACACCAGTTATAGTTAGCTGAACATTTTACTCATACAAAACCATTGAAATTCCCACGTTATAGTTAGTTGGACTCACTATAACTCGCGCGCCCGCAATCCACTGCTGATGATATCACATATTACATCATTCATGACATGGTCAGTGACATCACTGATGACATCACTGATGACATCTCAAATGACATCACTGTTTATTTAAACAGTGGGTACTGGGGAGAACAGTGTGGGCAAAAGAAATTAAAAGTGGAAATCAAAAAACGAATACAAGAACTGAAAAGAAGTGACTTGTTGGGGCATTTTATGAACATTTGCAGTGGATGATGGACATGGTAGTCTGGAAATGCTCTCCACTAAACCGAAGGAATGACATTCAAGCACGAGTTCAATATCTGCACTGTTGCCTGAAAAGGGTAGAGAAAGGTCATACACTATCCGGAGGTTTGTGACATTTGTAATGTGGGAAAATGAAAACTATTTAAACATTCTGCTCTGAAACCCGATTGCAAGTCCTTCTTTGCTCTTTGGTAAACTGAAATGCACTTAAACCTTGCTCACCTGCTCTCCGAGGACGCATATGATTAAGACCTGCAGAGGTCGAAACCGGTAATGCTTTTCCTGGTGAAATAAAAGCTGTTTCCTCGATGTCCGACTGGTGGGCTTGATTTCTGCGCTAGAAGTAAGCGTGAAGATCTGTGTGCTATAGATAGGCGGTGACGTCGCCAACAAGCCCCGACCTGGCAGGCTGTGTTTCCCTTCTGCAAAATCTGCGTTTGGTTATGGACACATTTCAGGGTAACCCGCCGGCTGCGCACGGAATTGCAAAGGTGGATTGTGCTGAGTGAGTACCACCGGGATATACAGGAGGCGCTGCCACTGATCCTTGGGAGGTCTGCGGGTGCGAAATATCTCAAGATTCCTATGTGCAGTCAAGGTTTGTGTGAAACTGTATTCTCACACGGTCGGCATCGAGGAATAAATAAATCCTCAGGACACCACACTGTTTATTTAAACAGTGGGTACTGGGAAGAACCGTGTGGGCAAAAGAAATTAAAAGTGGAAATCAAAAAACGAATACAAGAACTGAAAAGAAGTGACTTGTTGGGGCATTTTATGAACATTTGCAGTGGATGATGGACATGGTAGTCCGGAAATGCTCTCAACTAAACCGAAGGAATGACATTCAAGCACGAGTTAAATATCTGCACTGTTGCCTGAAAAGGGTAGAGAAAGGTCATACACTATCCGGAGGTTTGTGGCATTTGTAATGTGGGAAAATGAAAACTATTTAAACATTCTGCTCTGAAACCCGATTGCAAGTTCTTCTTTTCTCTTTGGTAAACTGAAATGCACTTAAACCTTGCTCAACTGCTCTCCGAGGACGCATATGATTAAGACCAGCAGAGGTCGAAACCGGTAATGCTTTTCCTGGTGAAATAAAAGCTGTTTCCTCGATGTCCGACTGGTGGGCTTGATTTCTGCGCTAGAAGTAAGAGTGAAGAACTGTGTGCTATAGATTGGCGGTGACGTCGCCAACAAGCCCCGACCTGGCAGGCTGGGTTTCCCTTCGTCAAAATCTGCGTTTGGTTATGGACACATTTTCAGGGTAACCCGCCGGCTGCGCACGGAATTGCAAAGGTGGATTGTGCTGAGTGAGTACCACCGGGATATACAGGAGGCGCTGCCACTGATCCTTGGGAGGTCTGCGGGCGCGAAATAGCTCAAGATTCCTATGTGCAGTCAAGGTTTGTGTGAAACTGTATTCCTGTATTCTCACACGGTCGGACTCGAGGAATAAATAAATCATCAGGACACCACACTGTTTATTTAAACAGTGGGTACTGGGAAGAACAGTGTGGGCAAAAGAAATTAAAAGTGGAAATCAAAAAAACGAATACAAGAACTGAAAAGAAGTGACTTGTTGGGGCATTTTATGAACATTTGCAGTGGATGATGGACATGGTAGTCCGGAAATGCTCTCAACTAAACCGAAGGAATGACATACAAGCACGAGTTAAATATCTGCACTGTTGCCTGAAAAGGGTAGAGAAAGGTCATACACTATCCGGAGGTTTGTGACATTTGTAATGTGGGAAAATGAAAACTATTTAAACATTCTGCTCTGAAACCCGATTGCAAGTTCTTCTTTTCTCTTTGGTAAACTGAAATGCACTTAAACCTTGCTCAACAGCTCTCCGAGGACGCATATGATTAAGACCAGCAGAGGTCGAAACCGGTAATGCTTTTCCTGGTGAAATAAAAGCTGTTTCCTCGATGTCCGACTGGTGGGCTTGATTTCTGCGCTAGAAGTAAGCGTGAAGAACTGTGTGCTATAGATAGGCGGTGACGTCGCCAACAAGCCCCGACCTGGCAGGCTGGGTTTCCCTTCGTCAAAATCTGCGTTTGGTTATGGACACATTTTCAGGGTAACCCGCCGGCTGCGCACGGAATTGCAAAGGTGGATTGTGCTGAGTGAGTACCACCGGGATATACAGGAGGCGCTGCCACTGATCCTTGGGAGGTCTGCGGGCGCGAAATATCTCAAGATTCCTATGTGCAGTCAAGGTTTGTGTGAAACTGTATTCTCACACGGTCGGACTCGAGGAATAAATAAATCATCAGGACACCACACTGTTTATTTAAACAGTGGGTACTGGGAAGAACAGTGTGGGCAAAAGAAATTAAAAGTGGAAATCAAAAAACGAATACAAGAACTGAAAAGAAGTGACTTTTTGGGGCATTTTATGAACATTTGCAGTGGATGATGGACATGGTAGTCCGGGAATCCTCTCAACTAAACCGAAGGAATGACATTCAAGCACGAGTTAAATATCTGCACTGTTGCCTGAAAAGGGTAGAGAAAGGTCATACACTATCCGGATGTTTGTGACATTTGTAATGTGGGAAAATGAAAACTATTTAAACATTCTGCTCTGAAACCCGATTGCAAGTCCTTCTTTGCTCTTTGGTAAACTGAAATGCACTTAAACCTTGCTCACCTGCTCTCCGAGGACGCATATGATTAAGACCTGCAGAGGTCGAAACCGGTAATGCTTTTCCTGGTGAAATAAAAGCTGTTTCCTCGATGTCCGACTGGTGGGCTTGATTTCTGCGCTAGAAGTAAGCGTGAAGAACTGTGTGCTATAGATAGGCGGTGACGTCGCCAACAAGCCCCGACCTGGCAGGCTGGGTTTCCCTTCGTCAAAATCTGCGTTTGGTTATGGACACATTTTCAGGGTAACCCGCCGGCTGCGCACGGAATTGTAAAGGTGGATTGTGCTGAGTGAGTACCACCGGGATATACAGGAGGCGCTGCCACTGATCCTTGGGAGGTCTGCGGGCGCGAAATAGCTCAAGATTCCTATGTGCAGTCAAGGTTTGTGTGAAACTGTATTCTCACACGGTCTGACTCGAGGAATAAATAAATCATCAGGACACCACACTGTTTATTTAAACAGTGGGTACTGGGAAGAACAGTGTGGGCAAAAGAAATTAAAAGTGGAAATCAAAAAACGAATACAAGAACTGAAAAGAAGTGACTTGTTGGGGCATTTTATGAACATTTGCAGTGGATGATGGACATGGTAGTCCGGAAATGCTCTCAACTAAACCGAAGGAATGACATACAAGCACGAGTTAAATATCTGCACTGTTGCCTGAAAAGGGTAGAGAAAGGTCATACACTATCCGGAGGTTTGTGACATTTGTAATGTGGGAAAATGAAAACTATTTAAACATTCCGCTCTGAAACCCGATTGCAAGTTCTTCTTTTCTCTTTGGTAAACTGAAATGCACTTAAACCTTGCTCAACTGCTCTCCGAGGACGCATATGATTAAGACCAGCAGAGGTCGAAACCGGTAATGCTTTTCCTGGTGAAATAAAAGCTGTTTCCTCGATTTCCGACTGGTGGGCTTGATTTCTTCGCTAGAAGTAAGCGTGAAGAACTGTGTGCTATAGATAGGCGGTGACGTCGCCAACAAGCCCCGACCTGGCAGGCTGGGTTTACCTTCGTCAAAATCTGCGTTTGGTTTTGGACACATTTTCAGGGTAACCCGCCGGCTGCGCACAGAATTGCAAAGGTGGATTGTGCTGAGTGAGTAACACCGGGATATACAGGAAGCGCTGCCACTGATCCTTGGGAGGTCTGCGGGCGCGAAATATCTCAAGATTCCTATGTGCAGTCAAGGTTTGTGTGAAACTGTATTCTCACACGGTCGGACTCGAGGAATAAATCAAACATCAGGACACCACACTGTTTATTTAAACAGTGGGTACTGGGAAGAATAGTGTGGGCAAAAGAAATTAAAAGTGGAAATCATAAAACGAATACAAGAACTGAAAAGAAGTGACTTGTTGGGGCATTATATGAACATTTGCAGTGGATGATGGACATGGTAGTCCGGAAATGCTCTCAACTAAACCGAAGGAATGACATTCAAGCACGAGTTAAATATCTGCACTGTTGCCTGAAAAGGGTAGAGAAAGGTCATACACTATCCGGAGGTTTGTGACATTTGTAATGTGGGAAAATGAAAACTATTTAAACATTCTGCTCTGAAACCCGATTGCAAGTCCTTCTTTGCTCTTCGGTAAACTGAAATGCACTTAAACCTTGCTCACCTGCTCTCCGAGGACGCATATGATTAAGACCTGCAGAGGTCGAAACCGGTAATGCTTTTCCTGGTGAAATAAAAGCTGTTTCCTCGATGTCCGACTGGTGGGCTTGATTTCTGCGCTAGTAGTAAGCGTGAAGAACTGTGTGCTATAGATAGGCGGTGACGTCGCCAACAAGCCCCGACCTGGCAGGCTGGGTTTCCCTTCGTCAAAATCTGCGTTTGGTTATGGACACATTTTCAGGGTAACCCGCCGGCTGCGCACGGAATTGCAAAGGTGGATTGTGCTGAGTGAGTACCACCGGGATATACAGGAGGCGCCGCCACTGATCCTTGGGAGGTCTGCGGGCGCGAAATATCTCAAGATTCCTATGTGCAGTCAAGGTTTGTGTGAAACTGTATTCTCACACGGTCGGACTCGAGGAATAAATAAATCATCAGGACGCCACACTGTTTATTTAAACAGTGGGTACTGGGAAGAACAGTGTGGGCAAAAGAAATTAAAAGTGGAAATCAAAAAACGAATACAAGAACTGAAAAGAAATGACTTGTTGGGGCATTTTATGAACATTTGCAGTGGATGATGGACATGGTAGTCCGGAAATGCTCTCAACTAAACCGAAGGAATGACATTCAAGCACGAGTTAAATACCTGCACTGTTGCCTGAAAAGGGTAGAGAAAGGTCATACACTATCCGGAGGTTTGTGACATTTGTAATGTGGAAAAATGAAAACTATTTAAACATTCTGCTCTGAAACCCGATTGCAAGTCCTTCTTTGCTCTTTGGTAAACTGAAATGCACTTAAACCTTGCTCACCTGCTCTCCGAGGACGCATATGATTAAGACCTGCAGAGGTCGAAACCGGTAATGCTTTTCCTGGTGAAATAAAAGCTGTTTCCTCGATGTCCGACTGGTGGGCTTGATTTCTGAGCTAGAAGTAAGCGTGAAGAACTGTGTGATATAGATAGGCGGTGATGTCGCCAACAAGCCCCGACCTGGCAGGCTCGGTTTCCCTTCGTCAAAATCTGCGTTTGGTTATGGACACATTTTCAGGGTAACCCGCCGGCTGCGCACGGAATTGCAAAGGTGGATTGTGCTGAGTGAGTACCACCGGGATATACAGGAGGCGCTGCCACTGATCCTTGGGAGGTCTGCGGGCGCGAAATAGCTCAAGATTCCTATGTGCAGTCAAGGTTTGTGTGAAACTGTATTCTCACACGGTCGGACTCGAGGAATAAATAAATCATCAGGACACCACACTGTTTATTTAAACAGTGGGTACTGGGAAGAACAGTGTGGGCAAAAGAAATTAAAAGTGGAAATCAAAAAACGAATACAAGAACTGAAAAGAAGTGACTTGTTGGGGCATTTTATGAACATTTGCAGTGGATGATGGACATGGTAGTCCGGAAATGCTCTCAACTAAACCGAAGGAATGACATTCAAGCAAGAGTTAAATATCTGCACTGTTGCCTGAAAAGGGTAGAGAAAGGTCATACACTATCCGGAGGTTTGTGACATTTGTAATGTGGGAAAATGAAAACTATTTAAACATTCTGCTCTGAAACCCGATTGCAAGTCCTTCTTTGCTCTTTGGTAAACTGAAATGCACTTAAACCTTGCTCACCTGCTCTCCGAGGACGCATATGATTAAGACCTGCAGAGGTCGAAACCGGTAATGCTTTTCCTGGTGAAATAAAAGCTGTTTCCTCGATGTCCGACTGGTGGGCTTGATTTCTGCGCTAGAAGTAAGCGTGAAGAACTGTGTGCTATAGATAGGCGGTGACGTCGCCAACAAGCCCCGACCTGGCAGGCTGGGTTTCCCTTCGTCAAAATCTGCATTTGGTTATGGACACATTTTCAGGGTAACCCGCCGGCTGCGCACGGAATTGCAAAGGTGGATTGTGCTGAGTGAGTACCACCGGGATATACAGGAGGCGCTCCCACTGATCCTTGGGAGGTCTGCGGGCACGAAATATCTCAAGATTCCTATGTGCAGTCAAGGTTTGTGTGAAACTGTATTCTCACACGGTCGGACTCGAGGAATAAATAAATCATCAGGACACCACACTGTTTATTTAAACAGTGGGTACTGGGAAGAACAGTGTGGGCAAAAGAAATTAAAAGTGGAAATCAAAAAACGAATACAAGAACTGAAAAGAAGTGAGTTGTTGGGGCATTTTATGAACATTTGCAGTGGATGATGGACATGGTAGTCCGGAAATGCTCTCAACTAAACCGAAGGAATGACATTCAAGCACGCGATAAATATCTGCACTGTTGCCTGAAAAGGGTAGAGAAAGGTCATACACTATCCGGAGGTTTGTGACATTTGTAATGTGGGAAAATGAAAACTATTTAAACATTCTGCTCTGAAACCCGATTGCAAGTCCTTCTTTGCTCTTTGGTAAACTGAAATGCACTTAAACCTTGCTCACCTGCTCTCCGAGGACGCATATGAGTAAGACCTGCAGAGTTCGAAACCGGTAATGCTTTTCCTGGTGAAATAAAAGCTGTTTCCTCGATGTCCGACTGGTGGGCTTGATTTCTGCGCTAGAAGTAAGCGTGAAGAACTGTGTGCTATAGATAGGCGGTGACGTCGCCAACAAGCCCCGACCTGGCAGGCTGGGTTTCCCTTCGTCAAAATCTGCGTTTGGTTATGGACACATTTTCAGGGTAACCCGCCGGCTGTGCACGGAATTGCAAAGGTGGATTGTGCTGAGTGAGTACCACCGGGATATACAGGAGGCGCTGCCACTGATCCTTGGGAGGTCTGCGGGCGCGAAATATCTCAACATTCCTATGTGCAGTCAAGGTTTATGTGAAACTGTATTCTCACACGGTCGGACTCGAGGAATAAATAAATCATCAGGACACCACACTGTTTATTTAAACAGTGGGTACTGGGAAGAACAGTGTGGGCAAAAGAAATTAAAAGTGGAAATCAAAAAACGAATACAAGAACTGAAAAGAAGTGACTTGTTGGGGCATTTTATGAACATTTGCAGTGGATGATGGACATGGTAGTCCGGAAATGCTCTCAACTAAACCGAAGGAATGACATTCAAGCACGAGTTAAATATCTGCACTGTTGCCTGAAAAGGGTAGAGAAAGGTCATACACTATCCAGAGGTTTGTGACATTTGTAATGTGGGAAAATGAAAACTATTTAAACATTCTGCTCTGAAACCCGATTGCAAGTCCTTCTTTGCTCTTAGGTAAACTGAAATGCACTTAAACCTTGCTCACCTGCTCTCCGAGGACGCATATGATTAAGACCTGCAGAGGTCGAAACCGGTAATGCTTTTCTTGGTGAAATAAAAGCTGTTTCCTCGATGTCCGACTGGTGGGCTTGATTTCTGCGCTAGAAGTAAGCGTGAAGAACTGTGTGCTATAGATAGGCGGTGACGTCGCCAACAAGCCCCGACCTGGCAGGCTGGGTTTCCCTCCGTCAAAATCTGCGTTTGGTTATGGACACATTTTCAGGGTAACCCGCCGGCTGCGCACGGAATTGCAAAGGTGGATTGTGCTGAGTGAGTACCCCCGGGATATACAGGAGGCGCTGCCACTGATCCTTGGGAGGTCTGCGGGCGCGAAATATCTCAAGATTCCTGTGGCACTTCGGGGTCGCCCGGGACTTGGACCTTGGGTATGGGAGTGGTCGGGGCTGCTGCGCTGGGTAATATCCCCTCAAGGAGACTCACAGACACCGGGATTCTGGGTAACGCTGGCTTTATTAACTTGAAAGTGCGTTTGCGGTTTATGGTTTTCCGGTAATAGGGAAGTGCTGTCTCTGCCTCTTCCGTCAGTCTTTGTAGGCGTTTCTCCGACGCTGTTTTCCTCTCGTCTCGGTGTCTTCTGGGACTGGGAGTCCGGTCCTTCTTCTCCACGGTGTCGGGCTGTCTCGTCAGGGGGTAAAGAAAAACAACAGCGTTTTAGGCTCCTGGTCGGACCGTTAACACAGGGAAAGGGAGTGAGGACTCACACGTGCACAACTCGGCTCTAGGGTGCTGGGTAGTGAGGGTGGGGGTAGTGCATAGGATGTGAGTGGGGTAAGGCTACGGTGGTTTCGCCCACTTAAAGCCCGCCCAGCCCGCAAGCCGTGACCGTACCTCTGGTAGCCACACTTCCCTCGATGAAGTGTGGCTGGGCGAAGAGCCTTCCTGATGGCCTCCTGGCTTTCCCCGTCGTCCTCTCTCCTCCAGTCCCAACTCGTCCTCCTGCCTCCGATGTTCTCTCGTCTCCTCTCCTGCCTCCTGCCTCCGATGGTCTCTCGTCTCCTCTCCTGCCTCCTCTTCTTTCCTCCGCTCCCGCCTCTCCTCCGTCGCCGTCCTCAATCTCCGCTCGTCCTCTTCTCCTCTTCTCTCTCCGTCGCTCTCACTTCCGCCTCCTCCGAGTGCATAACACACCTGAGTGTGTTCCTGGGCGTCCTTTACCTGAGTCGAGGGGGCGTGTCCAGTGACGATGTCTTTGTCCAGCTCCGCCCAGTTAAAGTAACAGGGTCCACCAGTATCGTCCGAGTCTGAGTCGTCCTGTTCCTCAGCTCCCCGCCAGGCCCCTGTATGCTGTTCAAAGAGAGGTGAGACAGGTAAGCCAGGTGGACCCGCGTCCACCCCGTCACAATTCCTATGTGCAGTCAAGGTTTGTGTGAAACTGTATTCTCACACGGTCGGACTCGAGGAATAAATAAATCATCAGGACACCACACTGTTTATTTAAACAGTGGGTACTGGGAAGAACAGTGTGGGCAAAAGAAATTAAAAGTGGAAATCAAAAAACGAATACAAGAACTGAAAAGAAGTGACTTGTTGGGGCATTTTATGAACATTTGCAGTGGATGATGGACATGGTAGTCCGGAAATGCTCTCAACTAAACCGAAGGAATGACATTCAAGCACGCGATAAATATCTGCACTGTTGCCTGAAAATAGTAGAGAAAGGTCATACACTATCCGGAGGTTTGTGACATTTGTAATGTGGGAAAATGAAAACTATTTAAACATTCTGCTCTGAAACCCGATTGCAAGTCCTTCTTTGCTCTTTGGTAAACTGAAATGCACTTAAACCTTGCTCACCTGCTCTCCGAGGACGCATATGATTAAGACCTGCAGAGGTCGAAACCGGTAATGCTTTTCCTGGTGAAATAAAAGCTGTTTCCTCGATGTCCGACTGGTGGGCTTGATTTCTGCGCTAGAAGTAAGCGTGAAGAACTGTGTGCTTTAGATAGGCGGTGACGTCGCCAACAAGCCCCGACCTGGCAGGCTCGGTTTCCCTTCGTCAAAATTTGCGTTTGGTTATGGACACATTTTCAGGGTAACCCGCCGGCTGCGCACGGAATTGCAAAGGTGGATTGTGCTGAGTGAGTACCACCGGGATATACAGGAGGCGCTGCCACTGATCCTTGGGAGGTCTGTGGGTGCGAAATAGCTCAAGATTCCCATGTGCAGTCAAGGTTTGTGTGAAACTGTATTCTCAAACGGTCGGACTCGAGGAATAAATAAATCATCAGGACACCACACTGTTTATTTAAACAGTGGGTACTGGGAAGAACAGTGTGGGCAAAAGAAATTAAAAGTGGAAATCAAAAAACGAATACAAGAACTGAAAAGAAGTGACTTGTTGGGGCATTTTATGAACATTTGCAGTGGATGATGGACATGGTAGTCCGGAAATGCTCTCAACTAAACCGAAGGAATGACATTCAAGCACGAGTTAAATATCTGCACTGTTGCCTGAAAAGGGTAGAGAAAGGTCATACACTATCCAGAGGTTTGTGACATTTGTAATGTGGGAAAATGAAAACTATTTAAACATTCTGCTCTGAAACCCGATTGCAAGTCCTTCTTTGCTCTTTGGTAAACTGAAATGCACTTAAACCTTGCTCACCTGCTCTCCGAGGACGCATATGATTAAGACCTGCAGAGGTCGAAACCGGTAATGCTTTTCCTGGTGAAATAAAAGCTGTTTCCTCGATGTCCGACTGGTGGGCTTGATTTCTGCGCTAGAAGTAAGCGTGAAGAACTGTGTGCTATAGATAGGCGGTGACGTCGCCAACAAGCCCCGACCTGGCAGGCTGGGTTTCCCTCCGTCAAAATCTGCGTTTGGTTATGGACACATTTTCAGGGTAACCCGCCGGCTGCGCACGGAATTGCAAAGGTGGATTGTGCTGAGTGAGTACCACCGGGATATACAGGAGGCGCTGCCAAAGATCCTTGGGAGGTCTGCGGGCGCGAAATATCTCAAGATTCCTATGTGCAGTCAAGGTTTGTGTGAAACTGTATTCTCACACGGTCGGACTCGAGGAATAAATAAATCATCAGGACACCACACTGTTTATTTAAACAGTGGGTACTGGGAAGAACAGTGTGGGCAAAAGAAATTAAAAGTGGAAATCAAAAAACGAATACAAGAACTGAAAAGAAGTGACTTGTTGGGGCATTTTATGAACATTTGCAGTGGATGATGGACATGGTAGTCCGGAAATGCTCTCAACTAAACCGAAGGAATGACATTCAAGCAAGAGTTAAATATCTGCACTGTTGCCTGAAAAGGGTAGAGAAAGGTCATACACTATCCGGAGGTTTGTGACATTTGTAATGTGGGAAAATGAAAACTATTTAAACATTCTGCTCTGAAACCCGATTGCAAGTCCTTCTTTTCTCTTTGGTAAACTGAAATGCACTTAAACCTTGCTCAACTGCTCTCCGAGGACGCATATGATTAAGACCAGCAGAGGTCGAAACCGGTAATGCTTTTCCTGGTGAAATAAAAGCTGTTTCCTCGATGTCCGACTGGTGGGCTTGATTTCTGCGCTAGAAGTAAGCGTGAAGAACTGTGTGCTATAGATAGGCGGTGACGTCGCCAACAAGCCCCGACCTGGCAGGCTCGGTTTACCTTCGTCAAAATCTGCGTTTGGTTATGGAACCATTTTCAGGGTAACCCACCGGCTGCGCACGGAATTGCAAAGGTGGATTGTGCTGAGTGAGTACCACCGGGATATACAGGAGGCGCTGCCACTGATCCTTGGGAGGTCTGCGGGCGCGAAATATCTCAAGATTCCTATGTGCAGTCAAGGTTTGTGTGAAACTGTATTCTCACACGGTCGGACTCGAGGAATAAATAAATCATCAGGACACCACACTGTTTATTTAAACAGTGGGTACTGGGAAGAACAGTGTGGGCAAAAGAAATTAAAAGTGGAAATCAAAAAACGAATACAAGAACTGAAAAGAAGTGACTTGTTGGGGCATTTTATGAACATTTGCAGTGGATGATGGACATGGTAGTCCGGAAATGCTCTCAACTAAACCAAAGGAATGACATTCAAGCACGAGTTAAATATCTGCACTGTTGCCTGAAAAGGGTAGAGAAAGGTCATACACTATCCGGAGGTTTGTGACATTTGTAATGTGGGAAAATGAAAACTATTTAAACATTCTGCTCTGAAACCCGATTGCAAGTCCTTCTTTGCTCTTTGGTAAACTGAAATGCACTTAAACCTTGCTCACCTGCTCTCCGAGGACGCATATGATTAAGACCTGCAGAGGTCGAAACCGGTAATGCTTTTCCTGGTGAAATAAAAGCTCTTTCCTCGATGTCCGACTGGTGGGCTTGATTTCTGCGCTAGAAGTAAGCGTGAAGAACTGTGTGCTATAGATAGGCGGTGACGTCGCCAACAAGCCCCGACCTGGCAGGCTGGGTTTCCCTTCGTCGAAATCTGCATTTGGTTATGGACACATTTTCAGGGTAACCCACCGGCTGCGCACGGAATTGCAAAGGTGGATTGTGCTGAGTGAGTACCACCGGGATATACAGGAGGCGCTGCCACTGATCCTTGGGAGGTCTGCGGGCACGAAATATCTCAAGATTCCTATGTGCAGTCAAGGTTTGTGTGAAACTGTATTCTCACACGGTCGGACTCGAGGAATAAATAAATCATCAGGACACCACACTGTTTATTTAAACAGTGGGTACTGGGAAGAACAGTGTGGGCAAAAGAAATTAAAAGTGGAAATCAAAAAACGAATACAAGAACTGAAAAGAAGTGAGTTGTTGGGGCATTTTATGAACATTTGCAGTGGATGATGGACATGGTAGTCCGGAAATGCTCTCAACTAAACCGAAGGAATGACATTCAAGCACGCGATAAATATCTGCACTGTTGCCTGAAAAGGGTAGAGAAAGGTCATACACTATCCGGAGGTTTGTGACATTTGTAATGTGGGAAAATGAAAACTATTTAAACATTCTGCTCTGAAACCCGATTGCAAGTCCTTCTTTGCTCTTTGGTAAACTGAAATGCACTTAAACCTTGCTCACCTGCTCTCCGAGGACGCATATGATTAAGACCTGCAGAGTTCGAAACCGGTAATGCTTTTCCTGGTGAAATAAAAGCTGTTTCCTCGATGTCCGACTGGTGGGCTTGATTTCTGCGCTAGAAGTAAGCGTGAAGAACTGTGTGCTATAGATAGGCGGTGACGTCGCCAACAAGCCCCGACCTGGCAGGCTGGGTTACCCTTCGTCAAAATCTGCGTTTGGTTATGGACACATTTTCAGGGTAACCCGCCGGCTGTGCACGGAATTGCAAAGGTGGATTGTGCTGAGTGAGTACCACCGGGATATACAGGAGGCGCTGCCACTGATCCTTGGGAGGTCTGCGGGCGCGAAATATCTCAACATTCCTATGTGCAGTCAAGGTTTATGTGAAACTGTATTCTCACACGGTCGGACTCGAGGAATAAATAAATCATCAGGACACCACACTGTTTATTTAAACAGTGGGTACTGGGAAGAACAGTGTGGGCAAAAAAAATTAAAAGTGGAAATCAAAAAACGAATACAAGAACTGAAAAGAAGTGACTTGTTGGGGCATTTTATGAACATTTGCAGTGGATGATGGACATGGTAGTCCGGAAATGCTCTCAACTAAACCGAAGGAATGACATTCAAGCACGAGTTAAATATCTGCACTGTTGCCTGAAAAGGGTAGAGAAAGGTCATACACTATCCAGAGGTTTGTGACATTTGTAATGTGGGAAAATGAAAACTATTTAAACATTCTGCTCTGAAACCCGATTGCAAGTCCTTCTTTGCTCTTTGGTAAACTGAAATGCACTTAAACCTTGCTCACCTGCTCTCCGAGGACGCATATGATTAAGACCTGCAGAGGTCGAAACCGGTAATGCTTTTCCTGGTGAAATAAAAGCTGTTTCCTCGATGTCCGACTGGTGGGCTTGATTTCTGCGCTAGAAGTAAGCGTGAAGAACTGTGTGCTATAGATAGGCGGTGACGTCGCCAACAAGCCCCGACCTGGCAGGCTGGGTTTCCCTCCGTCAAAATCTGCGTTTGGTTATGGACACATTTTCAGGGTAACCCGCCGGCTGCGCACGGAATTGCAAAGGTGGATTGTGCTGAGTGAGTACCACCGGGATATACAGGAGGCGCTGCCAAAGATCCTTGGGAGGTCTGCGGGCGCGAAATATCTCAAGATTCCTATGTGCAGTCAAGGTTTGTGTGAAACTGTATTCTCACACGGTCGGACTCGAGGAATAAATAAATCATCAGGACACCACACTGTTTATTTAAACAGTGGGTACTGGGAAGAACAGTGTGGGCAAAAGAAATTAAAAGTGGAAATCAAAAAACGAATACAAGAACTGAAAAGAAGTGACTTGTTGGGGCATTTTATGAACATTTGCAGTGGATGATGGACATGGTAGTCCGGAAATGCTCTCAACTAAACCGAAGGAATGACATTCAAGCACGCGATAAATATCTGCACTGTTGCCTGAAAAGGGTAGAGAAAGGTCATACACTATCCGGAGGTTTGTGACATTTGTAATGTGGGAAAATGAAAACTATTTAAACATTCTGCTCTGAAACCCGATTGCAAGTCCTTCTTTGCTCTTTGGTAAACTGAAATGCACTTAAACCTTGCTCACCTGCTCTCCGAGGACGCATATGATTAAGACCTGCAGAGGTCGAAACCGGTAATGCTTTTCCTGGTGAAATAAAAGCTGTTTCCTCGATGTCCGACTGGTGGGCTTGATTTCTGCGCTAGAAGTAAGCGTGAAGAACTGTGTGCTTTAGATAGGCGGTGACGTCGCCAACAAGCCCCGACCTGGCAGGCTCGGTTTCCCTTCGTCAAAATCTGCGTTTGGTTATGGACACATTTTCAGGGTAACCCGCCGGCTGCGCACGGAATTGCAAAGGTGGATTGTGCTGAGTGAGTACCACCGGGATATACAGGAGGCGCTGCCACTGATCCTTGGGAGGTCTGTGGGCGCGAAATAGCTCAAGATTCCCATGTGCAGTCAAGGTTTGTGTGAAACTGTATTCTCACACGGTCGGACTCGAGGAATAAATAAATCATCAGGACACCACACTGTTTATTTAAACAGTGGGTACTGGGAAGAACAGTGTGGGCAAAAGAAATTAAAAGTGGAAATCAAAAAACGAATACAAGAACTGAAAAGAAGTGACTTGTTGGGGCATTTTATGAACATTTGCAGTGGATGATGGACATGGTAGTCCGGAAATGCTCTCAACTAAACCGAAGGAATGACATTCAAGCACGAGTTAAATATCTGCACTGTTGCCTGAAAAGGGTAGAGAAAGGTCATACACTATCCAGAGGTTTGTGACATTTGTAATGTGGGAAAATGAAAACTATTTAAACATTCTGCTCTGAAACCCGATTGCAAGTCCTTCTTTGCTCTTTGGTAAACTGAAATGCACTTAAACCTTGCTCACCTGCTCTCCGAGGACGCATATGATTAAGACCTGCAGAGGTCGAAACCGGTAATGCTTTTCCTGGTGAAATAAAAGCTGTTTCCTCGATGTCCGACTGGTGGGCTTGATTTCTGCGCTAGAAGTAAGCGTGAAGAACTGTGTGCTATAGATAGGCGGTGACGTCGCCAACAAGCCCCGACCTGGCAGGCTGGGTTTCCCTCCGTCAAAATCTGCGTTTGGTTATGGACACATTTTCAGGGTAACCCGCCGGCTGCGCACGGAATTGCAAAGGTGGATTGTGCTGAGTGAGTACCACCGGGATATACAGGAGGCGCTGCCAAAGATCCTTGGGAGGTCTGCGGGCGCGAAATATCTCAAGATTCCTATGTGCAGTCAAGGTTTGTGTGAAACTGTATTCTCACACGGTCGGACTCGAGGAATAAATAAATCATCAGGACACCACACTGTTTATTTAAACAGTGGGTACTGGGAAGAACAGTGTGGGCAAAAGAAATTAAAAGTGGAAATCAAAAAACGAATACAAGAACTGAAAAGAAGTGACTTGTTGGGGCATTTTATGAACATTTGCAGTGGATGATGGACATGGTAGTCCGGAAATGCTCTCAACTAAACCGAAGGAATGACATTCAAGCATGCGATAAATATCTGCACTGTTGCCTGAAAAGGGTAGAGAAAGGTCATACACTATCCGGAGGTTTGTGACATTTGTAATGTGGGAAAATGAAAACTATTTAAACATTCTGCTCTGAAACCCGATTGCAAGTCTTTCTTTGCTCTTTGGTAAACTGAAATGCACTTAAACCTTGCTCACCTGCTCTCCGAGGACGCATATGATTAAGACCTGCAGAGGTCGAAACCGGTAATGCTTTTCCTGGTGAAATAAAAGCTGTTTCCTCCATGTCCGACTGGTGGGCTTGATTTCTGAGCTAGAAGTAAGCGTGAAGAACTGTGTGCTATAGATAGGCGGTGACGTCGCCAACAAGCCCCGACCTGGCAGGCTCGGTTTCCCTTCGTCAAAATCTGCGTTTGGTTATGGACACATTTTCAGGGTAACCCGCCGGCTGCGCACGGAATTGCAAAGGTGGATTGTGCTGAGTGAGTACCACCGGGATATACAGGAGGCGCTGCCACTGATCCTTGGGAGGTCTGCGGGCGCGAAATAGCTCAAGATTCCTATGTGCAGTCAAGGTTTGTGTGAAACTGTATTCTCACACGGTCGGACTCGAGGAATAAATAAATCATCAGGACACCACACTGTTTATTTAAACAGTGGGTACTGGGAAGAACAGTGTGGGCAAAAGAAATTAAAAGTGGAAATCAAAAAACGAATACAAGAACTGAAAAGAAGTGACTTGTTGGGGCATTTTATGAACATTTGCAGTGGATGATGGACATGGTAAATGTAAATGTAAATGTTTGTATTTTATATAGCGCACTTCTACCCGGAGGCCTCGTAGCGCTGTATTCATACCGCTGCGGAACCCATCCTGGCTTTCCTATGAAATGTCCACTCCTGGGCACCCCCAAGGTGAAGCCAGGCATCCACAGCGCTGCTGGGGCCGTTGTGGAGATTAAGCAAGCTATTGCCCAGAGTCACAGAGTGGGACCCATGATTAGACTAGGCACCGAGGCGAGAATTATCAGGTCCGGGGAAATTGAGCCCAAGACCCGCCGAGGCGGGAATCGAACCCTGGTCCCGGGCCAGACCTCTGCATCAGGGTCTGCCGCTCTAACCATTGAGCCACACTTCTCCACGGTAGTCCGGAAATGCTCTCAACTAAACCGAAGGAATGACATACAAGCACGAGTTAAATATCTGCACTGTTGCCTGAAAAGGGTAGAGAAAGGTCATACACTATCCGGAGGTTTGTGACATTTGTAATGTGGGAAAATGAAAACTATTTAAACATTCTGCTCTGAAACCCGATTGCAAGTCCTTCTTTTCTCTTTGGTAAACTGAAATGCACTTAAACCTTGCTCAACTGCTCTCCGAGGACGCATATGATTAAGACCAGCAGAGGTCGAAACCGGTAATGCTTTTCCTGGTGAAATAAAAGCTGTTTCCTCGATGTCCGACTGGTGGGCTTGATTTCTGCGCTAGAAGTAAGAGTGAAGAACTGTGTGCTATAGATAGGCAGTGACGTCGCCAACAAGCCCCGACCTGGCAGGCTGGGTTTCCCTTCGTCAAAATCTGCGTTTGGTTATGGACACATTTTCAGGGTAACCCGCCGGCTGCGCACGGAATTGCAAGGGTGGATTGTGCTGAGTGAGTACCACCGGGATATACAGGAGGCGCTGCCACTGATCCTTGGGAGGTCTGCGGGCGCGAAATAGCTCAAGATTCCTATGTGCAGTCAAGGTTTGTGTAAAACTGTATTCTCACACGGTCGGACTCGAGGAATAAATAAATCATCAGGACACCACACTGTTTATTTAAACAGTGGGTACTGGGAAGAACTGTGTGGGCAAAAGAAATTAAAAGTTGAAATCAAAAAACGAATACAAGAACTGAAAAGAAGTGACTTGTTGGGGCATTTTATGAACATTTGCAGTGGATGATGGACATGGTAGTCCGGAAATGCTCTCAACTAAACCGAAGGAATGACATTCAAGCACGAGTTAAATATCTGCACTGTTGCCTGAAAAGGGTAGAGAAAGGTCATACACTATCCGGAGGTTTGTGACATTTGTAATGTGGGAAAATGAAAACTATTTAAACATTCTGCTCTGAAACCCGATTGCAAGTCCTTCTTTTCTCTTTGGTAAACTGAAATGCACTTAAACCTTGCTCAACTGCTCTCCGAGGACGCATATGATTAAGACCTGCAGAGGACGAAACGGTAATGCTTTTCCTGGTGAAATAAAAGCTGTTTCCTCGATGTCCGACTGGTGGGCTTGATTTCTGCGCTAAAAGTAAGCGTGAAGAACTGTGTGCTATAGATAGGCGGTGACGTCGACAACAAGCCCCGACCTGGCAGGTTCGGTTTCCCTTCGTCAAAATCTGCGTTTGGTTATGGACACATTTTCAGGGTAACCCGCCGGCTGCGCACGGAATTGCAAAGGTGGATTGTGCTGAGTGAGTACCACCGGGATATACAGGAGGCGTTGCCACTGATCCTTGGGAGGTCTGCGGGCGCGAAATATCTCAAGATTCCTATGTGCAGTCAAGGTTTGTGTGAAACTGTATTCTCACACGGTCGGACTCGAGGAATAAATAAATCATCAGGACACCACACTGTTTATTTAAACAGTGGGTACTGGGAAGAACAGTGTGGGCATAAGAAATTAAAAGTGGAAATCAAAAAACGAATACAAGAACTGAAAAGAAGTGACTTGTTGGGGCATTTTATGAACATTTGCAGTGGATGATGGACATGGTAGTCCGGAAATGCTCTCAACTAAACCAAAGGAATGACATTCAAGCACGAGTTAAATATCTGCACTGTTGCCTGAAAAGGGTAGAGAAAGGTCATACACTATCCGGAGGTTTTTGACATTTGTAATGTGGGAAAATGAAAACTATTTAAACATTCTGCTCTGAAACCCGATTGCAAGTCCTTCTTTGCTCTTTGGTAAACTGAAATGCACTTAAACCTTGCTCACCTGCTCTCCGAGGACGCATATGATTAAGACCTGCAGAGGTCGAAACCGGTAATGCTTTTCCTGGTGAAATAAAAGCTGTTTCCTCGATGTCCGACTGGTGGGATTGATTTCTGCGCTAGAAGTATGCGTGAAGAACTGTGTGCTATATATATATATATATTACCTACTGGCGGTCGCCAGTAGGTATATATAGTTAGGATTTTTTCTCTATGGGATTTTTGAAAATTCTATGTCTAATAACTTTGGCGTTTGTGGACGGAATTGGCTGAAATTTTCAGGAAAATGGCACATTTTGTTTCTGAGCAGCCCTTGAAAATTTGGGGGGGGTTCGTCAAGGGGGGCCGAGAAAAAAGGGGGGTCCCAAAACGTGTTTTTAACATTGAGTTTTCCATAGGGCGGTTGGCCTCACTTTTAGCTCGAAGGGCTGAATGGATTTGCACGAAACTTGGCAAAATTGTAGGGACTGGTAGCCCGATGTGCCTTTTGTAGGTCTCAATATATGTGCTTCAGTGGATTTACGTTAAAAAAAAGATATATATCTGTAACAGCGGACCGGGCAGCGCTCCAGTTCCCGTACTTTTCGCGCAACGGAGCTTTGTGAAGCGAAGCTGATTGGTTCTCCGGCGTCTGTAAACATTCCAAACGGTCCGTAGCGGCCGCCATCTTGTCTCTCGGTAGGATCGAGAGACAAGAGGAGGCCAAAGCGAAGGGGCAAATGACCATAAGGGGGCATAGTAGATCCTCGCTGACCCCCTAGGTTTGATGTGGAGGTTTTAAAAGGGCCCCGCGGGGCAAAAAAAAAAAATAATAATAATAATCGAACGGCTGAATGGATTTGCACGAAACTTGGCAAAATATTAGGGACTGGTAGCCCGATGTGCCTTTGCTAGGTCTCAATATATGTGCTCCAGTGGATTTTGAGAAATTAACGTTCAAAAAAAGATATATATCTGTAACAGCGCTCTGCTTCGCGTACTTTTCGCGTTACGGAGATTTGCGAAGCTGATTGGTTCTCCGGCGTCTGTCAACATTCCAAACAGTCCGTAGCGGCCGCCATCTTGTCTCTCGGTAGGATTGAGAGACAAGAGGAGGCCAAAGCGAAGGGGGAAATGACCATAAGGGGGCATAGTAGATCCTTCCTGACCTCTTAGGTTTGATGTACCATTTTGCCAAGTTTGGTGTAATTCCGTTCAGCCATTCAGGCTGTAGACGTATGTAAATGTCCTATGGAAAATTGCATGGGGAAAACACATTTGAAAGTGTTGAAATTTAGAACCAATTAAAATGTTACTTTGGTTTTGTATTTGTGTGTGATGAAAGTTAATTGGTTATGTATATATGTCAAATGAGAGGAAACCACAGCCATTTTGTGATACTACTGTCTGAGGTACATTTGTGAGGAATTTTTGGTGGTGAATTTCTGGTGTTTGATTTACACAGTACTAACACTTCTCCTACTTTTAAAAAGGTGAGTTGTTAATTTGTAAGGGGAACTATGTTGTACACTTGAAGATAATTTGAAAAATGTTTTCTGTTATTTATTTGCAGTCCTTCTGTTATACTAAATACTTGATAAAGTTAGTTTTATATTATGTATTACTAAAAACGATAAATGATAGTGATTATTTTTTTCTGCAATTTACAGCAAGCAATTTCAAAATAAAATGGCTCACAATGAAGAGACCGTGGCAATTTCTTTTGAATTGTCCACTACATTGATTGAAATTGAGAGCACCAATAATGAAATATTGTCACAAGGAGGAGATGACTTGTATGATTCCATTAGATTGATTGAAATGGACAGCACCAATAATGAAATATTGTCACAAGGAGATGACTTGAATGATTCCACTACATTGATTGAAATTGAGAGCACCAATAATGAAATATTGTCACAAGGAGGAGATGACTTGTATGATTCCATTAGATTGATTGAAATGGACAGCACCAATAATGAAATATTGTCACAAGGAGGAGATGACTTGAATGATTCCACTACATTGATTGAAATTGAGAGCACCAATAATGAAATATTGTCACGAGGAGATGACTTGAATGATTCCACTACATTGATTGAAATTGACAGCACCAATAATGAAATATTGTCACAAGGAGGAGATGACTTGAATGATTTTTTTGATCAATCTGTTGATGGCGAATTTATCGAATGTTTGGAGACCATAGAGTTACAAGAATCATCATTGCAGACTTTTCATGAGGAAATTGCTGATGAGGACATGTTACTAGTTCGTTCAAATTTAGAAAATTCTGAAGAATAAATTTATATTTAGAAATCAAAAATTGTTTGAGACATTATTCATTTTTATTTTTAATTTATGAGGTTGTAGCGAAGTGATTGTAGTATAAAATTAGACTTATAGTATAGAGTGCAACATTTTTATGTTACATGGTAAGTTTACTCATATTTACTTCCCTTCTGCCACTATATTATCTCCAATGTGTATTTGACATCTCTTCTTCATCCCTGGCCTCCTTTCTCTCACTGTGTGTCTCCGATGCATCTTATCGCTGCTATTTTGTGTAATTACAGAAGAGAGTAAAATAAAATAGTTCGGAACGTGAAAAGGGGGCAAAGTAGAGTACCCCTCACCCCCTAGGCCTTTTTAGGCGGTCCCAAAAGGATCAGTTTCTGCTTTCCTGAGAGATTATGGTATGAGTTCCATATACCACAATAATTTGCATTACAACATGCAAGATATCTATCTCCTATTACCAACTTTTGGAGATATTCGCGCTAAGCGCGAATATCTCCAAAAAGTAACACCTGCCCTGAGCAGTTCTTAGCCATGTTATCCAATGGGAGGTGGATAACATGGCTAAGAGCATTAGCTCGGTAATGCATGAATATCGCTGACTTTTTAGCGATATTCATGCATTGCGGCCGTTTATTATCGCATTTGCGATAAACCTTGATAATAGCAAGGTTTATCTTCGATAATTTCTGACGATGCTTAGCGGTAAAAAATTCGTTGGTAAGCATCGTTAGCGATAAATATCGCTTAACTTTGGTAATATGCACCAACGTCTGTTAACGTTCGATTCGAAGGAAATGAGGAAGTGTTGAAAAACATTGTCTGCGCCATCTTGCCTTTTTGAAATGCCACACTTTTGTCGTGCACGGCAGCCATTTTAGATGCCTTGACCAGACCCACTCTCTGCACGCTGTCAATTCGTAGCATGGCTCCCCACCCTCGCAAGCATCTTCCCCAGGCACTGGTCACCCCCGCTCTCTGTCTTATGCATCGGCAATAAACCTCCCCTCATCTGCGCTGCTCTTCCCTGAAAATCACACTCTGTGCCCGCCCGACACCTCCCTTTCGCCCTATTCACTACCGCACCCTCTGACACTCCTCTTCCTCTGTGTCCGATTGTCCAGGCTATCACCTAGCCCTGCAGATGTAGTTTATGGCCCCAGCTGTAAAGAATCACCCCTCTTCAAAGGAGTTATAGTAGATCAAGGCCCACACCCGATGAGATCCGTCACACCACACGTGTTCCTACTATTTGAAAACCATCCTGTATTGTGATTGGGGAGGGGATTGAGCCTGAAGCGGAAGATTCCAGGAATGACTCTTTGTACATCAAAGTTTTTACAATTATGTGTCACATTAAAAATATATTATTAAGGGAAACAGTGGTCCTTAGAATAAGGGATTAGCAATTCAAATAGCATATAGACTCCAATCAGTACTATATCTGAGAGTTTTTCAGTGCCCAGCCGGGCCTGAATTTTAATTCAAGTATAAAAATAATTACAGTGACCACAGGGTATGATTCAGAAGTTGATAGGGTACAAGCCTGCACCTATCCAAAGCACACTCGAACAAGGTTCGGGGGTAGAAAAATAGAAGTAGAAAAGGAAAAAGCAAAGATAAAGAAATTCAGGCAAAAAGAACGTGGGAGCCAATTGTCCCTTGCATCATTAATACAATTCAAAAGCAAGTTAGGACAAACAATAACTGTAACAAAAATAACATAATAGACAGGTCACAGAATTGTCAAAAAGTGTTGACGGCGTTTCGATCCCCTGGCTCCTATTGAACTGGGATCATCATCAGGACTTTCTATTTTTTTTTTTTTTTTTTGCCTGTAAGAACTTTTGTCATAAGCCTGTTTACAGTGGAAAAAGTGGGAGGAAAAAAAGAAGAAGAATTCTTTTTACATATAAAGCACTTAAGTCAGGACTTTTTACATTCAGACAATAATACTTCTTCCTACTCATGCCATAGTCTTCAATCAACAGGACAAACCATTCATGATGACGACCCGTGGCAAGAGTGTATTTGCATCATGCACTCACGGTGTGTGTCCAAAGATTTCCATGCCGACGCACTCATAAAAAGCTATCATAAGATCGCGTAAGTGGGATTGAAGTGAAGGTGTCAGTTTATTGATTAAGGAATACTACCGCATGTGCATGCAGACCGTGAAGCAATCGTGGCGAGGTCTGGCTAGAGCTGGCGTGTGCCACATGATGTGTCTAGGTGATTACTGTGATAACGTATTATGCGGGTGCAGGACCAACCTTTTAGAGCCTTGATTACTCTGTTGCAGCGAGTCGGAATCTTCGCAGTGTACAATGTCTAAGGATTAAAAAAGCGGGTCAGTTCCGTAGTGGGCCGTTTCCGGCGTGCCGGGCAGTGTGTTTAAAGTGCCTAATATTACCTCAGTTTCTATTTGGTAGACATAATGTCACCAGTCTTTTGATATCCATCCATGCCGAAATTGTATTGGTAAGTTCGGGTCTCGTGAGGGCAGAGTTTCAATTTAGCGCACTCTGTGGAAAAAACGAGGTATAACCAAGGGTTGCTTAAATCAATAAATGAAAGACATGCTACGGGCGAGGCGTGGGGAGCATGAATCCGCTCTTACCTTTCTGGTGCAGACGATGCTGCCTTGCTCTACAATCGAGCAGGATTCAGCCGGCGTGCTCAATGGCAGCGAGCCGACTTCTCAGTAGTCCGGAAGTGAGGTACTAGCCGGTGTGGGTTGTTTAAGTGAAAGTGGTGAAGGCACGTAATTCTATGGCGGCCATCTTGGAACGGTATTCAGTATATACACATATGGGCTATCAGAG
This sequence comes from Lissotriton helveticus, assembly GCF_964261635.1. Lineage (NCBI taxonomy): Eukaryota > Metazoa > Chordata > Amphibia > Caudata > Salamandridae > Lissotriton > Lissotriton helveticus. Next base: position 1,393,751,240 of record NC_136068.1, on the reverse strand, counting down.
TGACTAAGTGCTCACCTTCATGCATTTTACGTGACTTTAGATGCAGTATCAAAGGGAATTACATTTGCAATTGGATCAAATTATTTCACCATTCTTGTACACATTTGAAAACGTTCCGGATGGTACTAATTTGCAATGCGGTGTCAAAACTGAGATCTTCAGTATTGTGAACAGTGTACAGTATGATTTATAAAACAACATGGTAGTGATATTTAAAATCCTGATAGTGATTTTTGCACCATTCACTTCTTTGTCAAACTGTAACACCTGTAATGTCATATACATGATCCAATGTCCGTGTAACAAAATGTATGTTGGCCAAACTTCACAGAAGGTAAAAACAAGGATTTGCCAGCACAGGAGCCGCATCCGCTGCCAAACTCCCAATGCCCCACTTGTGGAACATTTTGCTAACGCCAAGCACAAGGAAGACGAATTCCGCTGGACTATACTAAAGTCATTGAAGTTACCGGCTAGAGGAGGTAACATGAGCCAACTTCTCAACCATGAGGAACTTAAATGCATCATCCTCTTGGACACGATCCAGAACGGACTCAATCGAACAGAGGATTGGGCTGGATTACTCTAAAAAAGGCTTGGACAGTTTGAGTTTTAAACTTTTTGCAAATACAGATTCATATCTGCATGAATATTGAATTAGTGAATGATGCAAAAATCACTATCAGGATTTTAAATATCACTACCATGTTGTTTTATAAATCATACTGTACACTGTTCACAATACTGAAGATCTCAGTTTTGACACCGCATTGCAAATTAGTACCATCCGGAACGTTTTCAAATGTGTACAAGAATGGTGAAATAATTTGATCCAATTGCAAATGTAATTCCCTTTGATACTGCATCTAAAGTCACGTAAAATGCATGAAGGTGAGCACTTAGTCACTCTGATAGCCCATATGTGTATATACTGAATACCGTTCCAAGATGGCCACCATAGAATTACGTGCCTTCACCACTTTCACTTAAACAACCCACACCGGCTAGTACCTCACTTCCGGACTACTGAGAAGTCGGCTCGCTGCCATTGAGCACGCCGGCTGAATCCTGCTCGATTGTAGAGCAAGGCAGCATCGTCTGCACCAGAAAGGTAAGAGCGGATTCATGCTCCCCACGCCTCGCCCATAGCATGTCTTTCATTTATTGATTTAAGCAACCCTTGGTTATACCTCGTTTTTTCCACAGAGTGCGCTAAATTGAAACTCTGCCCTCACGAGACCCGAACTTACCAATACAATTTCGGCATGGATGGATATCAAAAGACTGGTGACATTATGTCTACCAAATAGAAACTGAGGTAATATTAGGCACTTTAAACACACTGCCCGGCACGCCGGAAACGGCCCACTACGGAACTGACCCGCTTTTTTAATCCTTAGACATTGTACACTGCGAAGATTCCGACTCGCTGCAACAGAGTAATCAAGGCTCTAAAAGGTTGGTCCTGCACCCGCATAATACGTTATCACAGTAATCACCTAGACACATCATGTGGCACACGCCAGCTCTAGCCAGACCTCGCCACGATTGCTTCACGGTCTGCATGCACACGCGGTAGTATTCCTTAATCAATAAACTGACACCTTCACTTCAATCCCACTTACGCGATCTTATGATAGCTTTTTATGAGTGCGTCGGCATGGAAATCTTTGGACACACACCGTGAGTGCATGATGCAAATACACACTTGCCACGGGTCGTCGTCATGAATGGTTTGTCCTGTTGATTGAAGACTATGGCATGAGTAGGAAGAAGTATTATTGTCTGAATGTAAAAAGTCCTGACTTAAGTGCTTTATATGTAAAAAGAATTCTTCTTCTTTTTTTCCTCCCACTTTTTCCACTGTAAACAGGCTTATGACAAAAGTTCTTACAGGCAAAAAAAAAAAAAAATTAGAAAGTCCTGATGATGATCCCAGTTCAATAGGAGCCAGGGGATCGAAACGCCGTCGACACTTTTTGACAATTCTGTAACCTGTCTATTATGTTATTTTTGTTACAGTTATTGTTTGTCCTAACTTGCTTTTGAATTGTATTAATGATGCAAGGGACAATTGGCTCCCACGTTCTTTTTGCCTGAATTTCTTTATCTTTGCTTTTTCCTTTTCTACTTCTATTTTTCTACCCCCGAACCTTGTTCGAGTGTGCTTTGGATAGGTGCAGGCTTGTACCCTATCAACTTCTGAATCAGACCCTGTGGTCACTGTAATTATTTTTATACTTGAATTAAAATTCAGGCCCGGCTGGGCACTGAAAAACTCTCAGATATAGTACTGATTGGAGTCTATATGCTATTTGAATTGCTAATCCCTTATTCTAAGGACCACTGTTTCCCTTAATAATCTATTGCCCAAGGTCCTTGGTACTTTTTGGGTCCCCTTGTTTTTTGAAAAGACATTAAAAATATATAGCACTCCAACAAAGTAGTAGGAATATAAAACTTTAATAACATATAAATATATACAACAAAACAAAAACAGTAAAAACATTTAAACAACGAAGAGACCGTGGCAATTTCTTTTGAATTCCTGAGGAGGACATGTTACTAGTTCTTTCAAATTAGGAAAATTCAGAAGATGTTGCCTGGGGGTGGGTCGTCAGTAACAGTCTGTTGTGCGAATAGTTCCAAGGCAGCAGAACGCGCTGAAATCTAGATGGCACGAAAGTGATGTCTAGTAAGTTGCCGCCCAGCAAATAACGGCGTGGGGCGCCGCGGGGGTGAGAGAGTCTAGTAGGCACCACAGCTATTCTTACCGGCATTGCAGAATTACTGCTGGGGACAATGCCTGTGCTGTAGCAGGGTCACAGCAGAAACAAAAAGGATTCTGTTGAAGATGTTGTTGGTTTTCAATTTGAAAACAGTTCTGGTGTCAACTGCTATGCTAATGTAGTGGTTAATGTTTTGTTTTCTCTAGAAAATGTAAAAGAGGGGGAGGCAGTCCAAAGTTCCGTTAAAAGGGCAAAGGAAAGGATCGGTGGTTTGAACTATCAGTCAAAAAGGGGAGGGGGTGCAACAATTTTTCCTACCGGGTCACACTGTGCTTTCACCGGAACTGAGGTCTGCAGGATTCTAGTAATTCAAAGTGAGGCTGGCGCCAGCATGGGAGCGCCGACGTCCCGCGGATACAGTTTCGTCACTCCACAGGCGATCATGGCAGTCATTCCCCATCGGGGGTCGGAGACTCCCGCGGCTCCTCTAGAATCTTCAAGGTCGTGGAGGACTACGGTGGTGGAGTCAACCAGTGACCGGGCCATTTCTTTATGCTGGGCCCGCTCTTGCCAGGTCGACCGCCATTTTGAGAGTTCGGTAGCTACTGGCGATCGCGGGGTCAAATGAGCGGACGGGCTCCACCCTGCCGGGCGAGACGTTGCAGCATGGCCACAGTGGAACAACCCTTTTCCGGGCGCCTGGAGCGCTGAGGGTGCAGCTGGGAAGCCTCCACCTGGGGAGGCGGGAGAGGCCTGTTCGCACCGTCTCTCCCTCCCAGTGCACCCCACGGCGTCTCGCTTGAGATTTGTTATGGCCGGACCAGGCGATGAGGACGAGGGGGGGGGTCGGAGGCATGTGCAAGACATCCCCCCCCAGTGTTGTCGCAGCCATTATTCAAGAAAGAAGAAGTGTCCCGTCCGTCTTCGGGCCGGGCTTCCGGTAGATGTCGGCCGGACGCCCCTGGCTCTGGCCCCATGAACGGGTTTCTTGGTTTATCGGCTGCAGCCGGATCCCGTCGGCCTCGGCCCCCCGACCGTTGGTGGCCGGACCGGAAGAGCATGTGGCGGGACTACCTGAAACTGTCAAGGGCCACCGCGGCCGGACTGGGAGAGAGAGGGGAGGGTCGAGGAGATATTCCCCCCCCTGCAACTCTTCAGCGTTGTAAAGGCAATCCCCTGGCCGGGTCCCGCTGGCCTCGGCCTCTCCTCCGGCTACACCCTACGTTAGGATCTCCTGGCCGAGGCGTGGCAGCAGGACCCGCCTTATATGGGCTGCTCCCGGCTGGGCGTAGCCGCAACCCTGCCCCACCTTGGAAGTTTCCAGAGTGGGGGCGGATGTTCTACTGACTTGCATTTTCCCTAGTCTATCGATTTTTTTGGCGTGGCAGGCGGTGGGACAGCGAGGGGTGATTTGGTTTCTCTTATTGTTTTTCTGGTCTCTCACCACTGGCATATTTTAACGTTTTCTTGTTTCTAGGACATTAATAGGTTTTATCATTACGTTATGTTATCGTTTCTTTGTTCGTTGTTTAATAAAAGTTCATGTTCATCAGTGGCCTACTGATTTTCGTTTTCCTATTCTTTTCTTTCCAGGTTGTTTCATGCTAAAGTTTCTGTTAACAGGATACAGTGATCACTTCGTTATTATTGCATATGTCCTTTTCACTAGGGGTGCTCTCTGGTCGGGCCAGATGACGTATCTCTAGTAAATGGTCCGGGTGAAACATGTTCATCAATCAGTGGGGAGTAGATAGGCATGACAGATTACAACGGGGGAGAAAGGTCCGCATTACGTACCCTTTCACTATTTGCAAAGATTTTCCTACGTATATTTGCAAACAGGGAATACCTCCAAAAAGAACCAATTCCCAAACAGTCAATGTTTGGGGAAACAATCAATCAATGAGGAACGAAATAGGCACGACGTGTTAAAGGTTTGCGTTACCTACCCTTCACTATCTGCAAAGGGAGAGAGAATATTCCTATTCTTCCTCGTTTGCAGGCAGAGAAGATTCTTAAGAGAATCAACTTCGAACAATTCAATGCTCGATTCAAACAATCAACAAGGGGTACTGTGAACACAAATGAACGCCGCGTATGTACATACACATTGGTACTATCAACAGGTTGTTCCTAATGTTTCTATTTTAGGGAGGTCAAAAAGAGATCCCATTAGTGGCCTACTGATTTTGCTCAATTCCTTTTGTTTTTTTACACGATTTTTCGCTATCTGCAAAGACTAAACAGAGTATTGCGACTCTGTGCTTGTTTGTAAATAGAGAATGAACCAAAGAGAACAATCAATCAAATGGAGAGAGAAGCAGGCACGACGGATTACAACGGGGGCAACGGGGGCAAAGGCCTGCGTTAACTACCCTTCACTATCTGCAAAGAGAGATTACTCCTAATAGAAATGAGGGGTGGGGGGCAGCATTCAAAGCAGATCAGTGTCCATAAACACGAAAATGTTTTTACTTACCACGTACTTGACATTCGACAGCTTATGATATTTGCTATTAAAAAACCATTGAAATTCACTGAAAAAACCATAGGTTATAGACCATATATAGTTAGGAATTAGCATTTAAAAAACCTTATTTTACTCACACAAAACCATTGAAATTCCATATATAGTTAGTTGCACTAACTATATATCGCGCACCCGCAATCCACTGCTGATCATGTCACATATTACATCATTCATGACATGGTCAGTGACATCACTGATGACATCACTGATGACACCTCAAATGACATCTCATTTGACATCATTCTTGTGCTAATACGATAAACCTCTTCAGACTCTAATATAACCTTAGATACACTCAGTGTATACAGACACTCACACACTGCCACTCATCCATGGAGTTACTCACACACCCAGTCAGTCATGCAAAGAAACAATCTCACCTCCATTTCTTCAACTATACAGTTAAACACACCTTACTTATTGAAACATATACTAACACATATTTACTCTCTTATACAATCCCTGATACAAGTTCACAATGATCGATACAACCACTCACTCATTCAGTGGCTCTCATGCACAGTTATTTATATATGCCAACTCTCACATGTACTGTGTTTAACATATGTACTTACTATGACATGTAGTATTGAGATATGCATTCACTCATCAATACACTCATGCACACAGTCAACTGCCCATGTAGCTGTTTCCACATGCAGTCTTGAACTCATACACCTAGTGAATAAACTGCTCACACATCTATGCATAGAGTCACACACCTTCCAGCCACACCCACACAAACTCAATCTCCCATAGAAATACTTGGGCAACCAATTAATAACACATATAGCCTCTCGTATAGCTAATGATCAACACATGCAGCAGTTTACATCACAACAGACATAATGATGCACAAATTAAGACAGTTTAGTCACTAACCCATGCATTCAGTGAGACACATTTAATCACTCACTCATACAGTCAGTCACGCACCTACTAAATCCTTCATCCAGACACTTATACATCCACTCATTCTTCAATATGTAAGACATATTTTAACTTTACAGAAACATACAGTCACTGGATGTTGTCATCAGTGATGTCATCAGTGATGTCATTTGAGATGTCATCAGTGATGTCATCAGTGATGTCACTGACCATGTCATGAATGATGTAATATGTGACATGATCAGCAGTGGATTGCGGGTGCGCGATATATAGTTAGTGCAACTAACTATATATGGAATTTCAATGGTTTTGTGTGAGTAAAATAAGGTTTTTTAAATGCTAATTCCTAACTATATATGGTCTATAACCTATGGTTTTTTCAGTGAATATATATATATATATATATATATATATATATATATATATATATATATATATATATATATATGCAAAGCGAATCCTCGAACCTCCACGCCGACGGCGTAGCGAAAGAAGAGAACAGACCCCACGTTTTTCAGGCAGGATGTTGAATTTATTAAAGACCTTTCAAATGACGCGTTTCGAGTACCATGTACTCTTTTTCACACACACATATATATATATATATTCACTGAAAAAAACAGAGGTTTCACAATCGTTATAGTTAGGAATTAGCATTTAAAAAACATTTGAAATTCACTGAACAAACCATAGGTTTCACACCAGTTATAGTTAGCTGAACATTTTACTCATACAAAACCATTGAAATTCCCACGTTATAGTTAGTTGGACTCACTATAACTCGCGCGCCCGCAATCCACTGCTGATGATGTCACATATTACATCATTCATGACATGGTCAGTGACATCACTGATGACATCACTGATGACATCTCAAATTACATAACTATAACTGGTGTGAAACCTATGGTTTTTTCAGTGAACTTCAAAGGTTTTTAAATGCTAATTCCTAACTATAACAAATGTGAAACCTATGGTTTTTTCAGTGAATTTCAAAGGTTTTTTAAATGCTAATTCCTAACTATAACAATTGTGAAACCTCTGGTTTTTTCAGTGAATTTCAAAGGTATTTTAAAAGCTAATTCCTAACTATAACGTGTGTGAAACCTATGTTTTTTTTCTGTGAATTTCAAAGGTTTTTTAAAAACTAATTCCTAACTATAACGTGTGTGAAACCTATGTTTTTTTCAGTGAATTTTCAAGTTTTTTAAAAAGCTAATTCGCAACTTTAACGAGTTTGAAAACTACAATTTTTAAGTGAAATATTGTTTTTTAATGATAGGAAATTATTATAGCTATTGCTTTTTTTTTCTAATTATTTCCTAATTCTATATTTATAAAAAACAATTTTTTACATGTTTTTGATATATATTTTTTTTTATTATTTGTGCACCGGTGCGCTCACGGTACGCGTACCGGCGCGCGCACCGGTACGCGCAGCGAGAGCGCCCTATCGCGATCGAAAAAAATTTAATTTATGTATTAAAAGTAAATAATAATATATAAAAGTACTTTTTATAATATTTAAGAACCGTATTTGAACTTTAAACGCATTCCCGGAAAATGAGCAAAACGTCACTGCTACGCGCTGCGTAAGCGCCCCCGGAAGTGCTCCAGGAAGTGCCCACGTACGTGCTGCGTAAGCGCCCCGGAAGCGCTCCGGAGCGCGTAGCGTAAGCGCGTCAAGCCATATGACCTTAAAATAACACTTTTCATTGGTTCAGAACATTTTTTTTTCCAAATATTGAGAACCCCACCCATTTCTCTCACTATTGCTTTGTACTTGGAGAGAGCAAGAGGTGTTCTGTGCATTATCTGCTTCTCAAAGTTTTCTGATCTACAGCAATGGCTGCAAGGGAGTCATCCAGCAGTGATTCTGAAGGTTTTTTGCCTGAGGACCCTCCTCAGCACAAAGTAAAGGACCACTTCATCTGGAAAAAAAAATCCATCCCTGAAGGGAAAAAAAAGGTTAATGCTGCTAAGGTAACCTGCATAATATGTGGCAATACTTTATCCAGAGGCAATCCTAATAGGAAATATAGCTTTGGAATTGCCACTTTAATTAGGCATGTCCAGCGAAGACACCCAAATAATTTTGCCAGGGAGAGTGTCAGGGACCTGGCACGGAATGCACCAAGAGATGGCGGCAGCACCTCCACTGGTGGAGCAACAGCTTCGGGCACACCACGTGGAAGAATGGTCCCTAACGTGCAGCCGGTCTTTGCAGGCATAAAATATCTCTGCGTGGACTGTGATGAACTGCTCTGTTATGGGGAGCAGAGCGTTGAACTCATTGCTATGAAGAGACAGGAACACCGCTGCCCTCCCCGTCCCTAATTTTTCACCTTTTTTTTGCTCCTGTTGAGCAGTTTTGGAATCCCTGGTTTTGTTTTTCCCCTGAAAAAAATACAAAAAAATATAAAATCGTTATAAAAAAGTATAAAAAAAATAAAAAAAAGAAGAAAAAAAAGTTCTTTTCAGAACTACCTCCAATTCTCAAAAAAGAGCTGTATTCTTTACATATTTTACAATTCTTTTTTTCAGAGAATGTGTACTGAATAAATGAATTAATAAAATGAGTGAATGAAGGGGAGAAAGTGATAGAGGGATCAAGTGACAGAAGACGAGTGAGCGAAGGTGAGTTGTAAACAAGAGTGAGTTGAAGTGGAGAGAACGAAGGAGAGTGACAGGGAGTGACGGAAAGAAAGGAGTCAAGGTGGAAAAAGGGGATTGATATTGAGAGAAAGAGGGTGACGGACGATAAAGTAATGGGACTGAGAGTAAAGAAAGGGGAGTGAGGGAGAAGGAAGGGGGACTGATTGAGAGTGAGTTGATGACAGTCAGTGTTTGAAGATGAGTGAGGGTAATTGAAGGGAAGTGACAGTGAGGGGACAGAGGGAGTGAGAGAAGGAGTGAGTGAAGTGGAGTAAGGTGAGTGAGGGAAGGGCAATGAGTGAGGGAGCGAAGGAAGGGAACAGAGGGGAACAGGACTGAAGCAGAGGTAGTAAGAGAAGGTGACTGGGGGATGAAAGTAAGGGGAAGGAGAATGAAGGATGGAGAATGAGGGGTAGTGAGGGAACCGGAGTAAGGAAACAGGAATGAGGGAGGGTGAGAGAACGGCAGTGAGGATGAGTAAAGAGGGGTCATAGAGGGTGGATAAAGGCAAGTGAGAGTGAGACTAGGGGAGTGAGAGAGTGAGGAAACAGAGGGAGTGAAGGAAAGAGTGAGAGAAGGGGACTGAGAGAGGAACCAAAGAAAGGTAAGAAAGGGAGTGTGGGCGAGTTAACGGCAGTGAGCATGAGGAAAGGGGACTGAGAGAGTGAGGGGATGGAGGGAGTGAGGCTAAGAGACAGAGAGTGAGGGAAGGGGAGTGAGGATGTGAAAGGACAGACGGAGTGAGTGAAGGAGTGAGTGAAGTGGAGTAAGGTGAGTGAGGGAAGGGCAATGAGTGAGGGAGCAAAGAAAGGGAACAGAGGGGAACAGGACTGAAGCAGAGGTACTAAGAGAAGGTGACTGGGGGATGAAAGTAAAGGGAAGGGGAATGAAGGATAGGGAATGAGGGGTAGTGAGGGAACCAGAGTAAGGGAACAGGAGTGAGGGAGGGTGAGAGAACGGCAGTGAGGATGAGTAAAGAGGGGTGATAGAGGGTGGATAAAGGCAAGTGAGAATGAGACTAGGGGACTGAGAGAGTGAGGAGACAGAGGGAATAAAGGAAAGAGTGAGAGAAGGGGACTGAGTGAGGGAGCAAAGAAACGTAAGTAAGGGAGTGTGGGAGAGTTAAAGGGAGTGAGCATGAGGAAAGGGGACTGAGAGAGTGAGGGGACAGAGGGAGTGAGGCTAAGACAGAGGGAGTGTGGGAAGGAGAATGAGGATGTGACAGGACAGAGGGAGTGACAGAAGGAGTGAGTGAAGCGGAGTAAGGTGAGTGAGGGAAGGGCAATGAGTGAGGGAGCGAAGGAAGGGAACAGAGGGGAACAGGACTGAAGCAGAGGTACTAAGAAAAGGTGACTGGGGGATGAAAGTAAGGGGAAGGGGAATGAAGGATAGGGAATGAAGGGTAGTGAGGGAACCGGAGTAAGGGAACAACACTCTAAGCACTTTAAATTATTTTTTTCACAAATTTTTTATACTGTTTTTCCCTGTGGTGCGCTCAGGGTACGCGTACCGGTAAGCGCCCATGTGCGTGCACCCTGAGCTTACTCCGCGAAATTAAAAAAAAAACGTTTTTTTGCCCTTCGGAGTCCTCCTAGGCCCCCCTGATAAAACATAAGGGGGGCAGGGTGTCTCTACCCTGCCCCTATCAATCTTTTCCACTTTTATTTTTCACCTCTTGTGTCTCTGTTCTTCAGAGTCACAAGATGGCGGACTATGCAGACCATTTAGAATGTTTACAGACACCCAAGAGCCAATTAGCTTTTGAAATTTAGAACCAATTAAAATGTTTCTTTGGTTTTGAATTTGTGTGTGATGAAGTTTCATTGGTTTTCTACATGAATATACATGAAAAATGAGAGGTAAACACAGCCATTTTGTGATAGTACTCTTTGAGGTACATTTGTGAGGAATTTTTGGTGTTCTATTTCTGGTGTGAAATTTACACAGTATTAACTCTTCTACTGCTTTCTAAAAGGTGAGTTGTTAATTTGTAAGGGGAATTTAATACTTGATAAAGCTAGTTTTATATTATCTATTACTAAAAACGATAAATTAAAGTGATTTTTTTCTGCAATTTACAGCAAGAAATTTGAAAAGAATATGGATCTGAATGAGGACACCGTTGATATTAATTTTGAAATTTCAGCGATTTTTGTTGAGGCGAGTTTTATTGAGGTCTTGAATGATCCTGTTGATAACACTATCCATGAAGAAGACCTTTTTTTGAGAGGAGATGGAATGGGGGATTTTAATGATGAGACTTTGGATGCTGAATTAATCGAATGTTTGGACTATATTGATTTCCAGGACTCATGTATGGAGACTTCTGATGAGGAGCTTCCTGATCAGTTAATGTTAGAAGTTCTTCTAAATTATGAAAATTCTGAAGAATAAATTTATATTTAGAAATGATAAATTGTTTGAGACATTTTTTATTATTCTATTTGTAATTTATGAGATGGTAGCGAAATGATTGTGGTATAAAGTGAGACTTATAGTATAGAGTGCAACATTTCTGTGTTACTTAGTAAGTTTACTCACAGTTACTTCCCTTCTCCCACTATATTTTCTCCAATGTGCATTTCACATCTCTTCTTCATCTCATGCCTTCTTTCTCTCATTGTCTCTCTCTAATGTACACTATCGCCGCCATTTTGTGTACTTTCAGAAGACAGTGAAATGTAATGCTCCAAAGGTGGAGTGCAGGATCTGCCATACTGTACTTTCCAGAGGAGACCCCAGAAGGAAGTACAGTTTTGGTAATTCTACTATGATTCGGTACGTCCAGAGGAGGCACCCCCAGAACTATGCGCGGGAGAGTGTCAGGGCTCTGGCACGAGAGGCTCCAAGAGATGGTGCCTCTACTTCAACTGGAGGAACAACTGCATCGGTGAGGGGGCAACCAGAGCAGCCGATCCCAAATATTCAGCCTGTTTTTAATGAGGCCTCCATCAAATGCAAACATTGTGATGCCCTACTTTGTTACGGGGAACAAAGTATTATGATCATTGTTCGAGCATTAGAGAACCACCGCTGCCGTCCCCAGTCCTAATTTTATTGAGAGAGGAAAGGAAAATGAGTGAGGGAGCAAAAAAAGGGACGAGAGGAGAAGGGAAGTGAAGTAGGGGGAGTGAAAGAAGGTGAGTGTGTGAGTATAACTAAGTTATAGGGAGTGAGCGTGACAGAAGAGGAGTGAGAGACTAAAGAGACGGAGAGAATGAGGCTAACAGAGAGAGAATGAGGTAAGGGGAGTGTAGAAGTAAGAGGATAGAGGGAGTAAGACAAGGAATTAGTGAAGTGGATTAAGGAGAGTAAGGGAAGGGAAAACAGTGAAAGAGCGAAGGATGGGAAGAGAGAGGAAGGAAAGTAAAGGAGAAGATCTGAAAGAAAATGAGTGTGAGAGTATGGCTCAGTAATAGGGAGTGAGCATGATAGAAGTGGAGTGAGAGACTAAGAGGACGGAAAGAATGGGGGTAACACAGAGAGAGTGAGAAAAGGGGAGTGAGTAAGTTAGAGGACAGAGGGATGGACAGAAGCAGTTACTGAACTGCAAAAAGAGGAGTAAGGGAAGGGAAAAGAGTGAAGGAGTGAAGGATGGGAAAAAGAGAGGAAGGAATGTAAAGGAGAAGGTCTGAAAGAAGGTGAGTGTAGGAGTAGGGCTTAGTTATAGGGAGTGAGCGTGATAGAAAAGGAGTGAGAGACTAAGAGGACAGAGAGAATCATGCTAACAGAGAGAGAATGAGGGAAGGGGAGTGTACAAATAAGAGGACATAAGGAGTAAGAGAAGGAGTTAGTACAGTGGAATAAGAAAGTAAGGGAAGAGAAAAGAGTGAAGGAGCAAAGGAAGGAAAGAGAGAGGAAGCAAACTAAAGGAGAAGGTCTGACAGAAGGTGAGTGTGGGAGTATAGCTGAGTTATAGGCAGTGAGCGTGACAGAAGAGAAGTGAGAGACTAAGGGGATGGAGAGAATGAGGCTAACAGAAAGAGATTGAGGGAAGGGGAGTGTAGAAGTAAGAAGACAGAGAAAGAAAGAGAAGGAGTAAGTGAAGTGGAGTAAGGAGAGTAAAAGAAGGGAAAAAAATAAAACAATGAAGTAAGAGAAGAGAGAGGAAAGAAAATAAAGGAGAAGGCCTGAAAGAAGGTGAGTGTAAGAGAAAAATGTGAAAAAAGAGAGTAAACGTGGGGATTCAGAATAAGTGAGGCAAGCGCAATAAGGGAACAGAGGTGTGGGAGTATCAAAGAAGAGTAGTCAGGTTATGGAAAACAGTATAGTGAAAATAATTATTGTACATGAAACTTACCTTATAAGTAATGTAAATTTAATATCATATTTCCATCAAAATGTATATCTGTGAAAGACAAAAAAAATAGATTATTTATAATATATATTTTAGAATACAAGAGACAAAGTAAGATAAGTAAGGGAGTGTGGGTGATGGAAGATGAGTGAGAGAGTAACAGGATCGAAAGACTGAAGCTAAGAGACAGGGAGTGAGGGAAAGGGAGTGAGGATGTGAGAGGACAGAGGAAGTGAGAGGAGTGAGTGAAGTGTAATAAGGTGAGTGAGAGAAGGGGAATTATTGAGGAAACAAAGAAAGAAAACAACGGGAAGGGGAGTGAAGTAGAGTGACTGACAGCTGGAAAGTAGTGAATGGGAGAGAGGGAAAGAGCAGTGAAGGAGTGGTTAATAAGAATAAGTGAGGAATGTGGAATATGGGAAGGGAGGTGAGGGAGAGTGAAAAAAGGCCAGTGAAGGTGAGTTAAGAGGAGTGATAGAGGGTGGAAATAGGTGAGTGAGCATAAGAGAATGGGAAAGTAATATATATTTAATAATAATTTCAACATCATGTTAAATGGTTTATTTTTGCTGTGTCCAGAATATATTGAATTTCACTTAAACCAGTGACTTCAATAGTACTCATCATATAACAGTGGGCAAAAAAAAACACAATCAAAATGATTGTGTTTAAAAAACCCATTGAATAATTTCTTAAATAATGTAAAATTTAAAAACCCATATCTAATCTCACTTTTGATCCATCCACTTTTCCACGAGGCCAAATAGTATATGGAAAGTCCTTTTCTATGGAAATTAGTCCAGAGTATTCTTAATGTCTCATTTACCCGACTTTCTGAAAGAAAAGCTCCAACATCTTTTACATTATGAAACAAGAGTTTTACTTCCACCTCTAGCTTACTTTTTATAAATAATTTCTATAATACTCACAGCACACACTATATTATAAACATATACTATCTCTATGAGAACTACATGTTTTTTATTACCTTCATCACTCTCATTCAGAAAGTAATTTTGAAGAGCAAACTAAGTTATATTAACTGCTGCAATCTTCATAGGCCAATTACCTTCCCTAAAATTTCGGTTGTAAGAACACTAGGTAAGAATTTAGTAAGTCAGAAGACAAACGTTGTTTGAAAGTTAATTGAGTATCATTACAGAGCTTCCAACCTTTTTGACATTTTAAATAACATGTGTAATGTCCTGATGTTGTTGAAGGACCATCATGGTAAATAATTGCTGCAGTGGTAAAGGTTCTTCCAGAAATTGATAATTGAGAAGCCACAACATTTTTAATTAATGTTGTCAATTTAGTTCCATCAGGTCTACATCGTTGGAACATTAAAATAACATACTGTCCATATCTTCTTAAAAATAAAGTTGATAGCATTTCAGATTTACATTGACTACAGACCATGTTTTGATTTGCTGCTATAACTACATTATTAAAAGACACTGATTTGCAGTCTGGTAAAGTCAAATATATAAATCTTTCAGTGTCTACTGTAGTACTACTTGAAAAGGAGCAATTGTCACAGTCATGTTGCCATTTATAAGAAAGGCCAAAAAGATTTTCTACATCTACACCTTCATCTTGAAAAACAACAAGCATATACATTAGAAATTCCTGACAATCTTGCTGAATATTCTGTGAAAATTGATTTAGACCAGAACATATGTCTAAAACCTTTCGAATTTCAGAAACACTTTGTATTTTTGTTCTATCACTGCTACATTTCTCTAATACAGAATTTAATAAACAACAAAGTGTTTGATCACGATTTTCAGCAATCTGTTCTTTTACAGTTTGGAGAAAAAAAAAACATTAACCACTACATTAGCATAGCAGTTGACACCAGAACTATTTTCAAATTGAAATCCAACAACATCTTTAACTGAATCCATTTCCTTTCTGCTTACAATTACTGTTTCATGTACTTTTTTCTTTTTGCTACAACTTCACAACAATTGTTCTCATTTCTTCTTTTTCGGCCTACCACACGCTTTTCAAACAGAGGATATTGAGGTAAATTTGGAGCATACTCTCTTCTTAACCTAATATATTCTTTTACACAATTTAGATCTGCATTAATCTTTGTCTCATCAAAATCAATCAAGTACAATCCAGATAAAGTTCTGACTCGAGATAAAGCAACATATGCCATACCCTCCTTGAACACAGAATTTCCTATATTCACCAAAGCACTATCAACACTTAAACCTTGAGATTTATGAATAGTTACTGCATATGCCAAAGAAACAGGAAACTGTTTTCTGCGCACATATAAATCTTTCACTAGCAAAAAACAAGCAGAGCAACAACTGATTTGTTGTACTTCTTCAATACCATCAAATTGAGGGCCAGATGTAGGTAATTCTTATTTACCACTTCTTAAATACCGAATTTTACCGATTCGGTATTTAAGAAGTGGTAAATATGAAGGGGGAGATGTAGGTATTTCCAGATGTGGAAATACCGAATCGTTAAGAATCGATATTTACCGAATCTGGAAATACCGTATCAGTATTTCCTATTGATTCCTATGGGCTGTGAAGCCCATAGGAATCAATGGGCAATACCGATTCTGTAATTACAGAATCGGTAAATACCGATTTTAGCAAGGGTGCAGGGGGTGTCACTTTGAAACCCTCTGGCACCCCAAAAATAGGCATGTGTGCCATGTGGCACACAGACATGCCCTAAGGGCATGTCTGTCTGTCACATGGCTAGGTGTGCATGCACACATGTGCATGCACACCTGAATTCGGTATTTTAACACCCAATTGGATTGGGTGTTAAAATACCGAATTTGTAGGGCCTTTGGGACTCTGAAGAGTCCCACCTACATATGGATTTACAGAATCGGTATATTTACCGATTCGGTAAAATATCGAAGTGGTAAATTTACCGAATCGGTAAATATACCGATTCTGTAAATTCAGACCCACCTACATCTCAAAAGCCAAATACCGGTCGGTAACGGACGAATTCGGCCGTTACCGACCGGTATTTGGCTACCTACATCTGGCCCCGAATGTTTATAATTTCAATTCCATCTCTATTTCGGTATTTCACAAAATCCACAACATGACCCATTGCTCAATTAACTAAACCTCTTTCCACATGTAAATTACGTCGTAAAATTATACGACAATTGAAAGATGCATACAGAGTCTTTTCCATACCAGCAGTTTTAGATATTGTCTTCTCTAAAGAATCTAATTTTGATTTCAACTTTTCTGACAAAATAATAGTTGCTCCTTCATGTTCTATTTTATGAATAGCTTCCAGTTTAACAATTTCTTGATTTTCCAACTTTAACATTTTGGTGTTGAAGATTGAACATTCTTGCAGAGTTGGCATCAAGCATATGACAGATTTGTTTTTAGGAATTTTCTTAAAAATATTCTCTGGGAGAATATTCTCCTTTGGAAACAAATTTGAAACTAATCGTCCATGTAAAGCTTCTTTGCCATGCTCAGTTAGTTTCCCAATTCTTACATCTTGTAGAATATTTTTATAATCTTCATCCTTTGCCTGTCGCATATTTTGAAGTAGTTCTACATATTTGAAATTTAGCCATATGCTAACATTTCCAATGCTTCCTAAGCACTTCCTGGTATCTTCATGCGTAAGCATTTTAAACACTGGCTGTCCTTTCACTGGAGTTAGTTGCAGTAGATCTCCAAAAACAATGATGTGTTTGCCTCCAAATAACACATCATAGTCTGTTTTAAGAGTTTCTTGCATTCTTAAATGCACAAAAGCAAGCATTACATTTGATACCATGCTTACTTCATCAATGATAAGAAGTTTCATTTTCTTTAGGACACTTGAAACTTCACAACAAGCTTCTCCAGATAGCTTGTGGTATTGTAATTTGTTATCATGCTCCACTGGCAGCATCAATAAGCGATGTAAAGTAATCCCTTTAATGTTGTGTGCTGCCAACCCAGTTGGAGCAGTAACAACACAAGAGAGCGATGACTCCGTTGTTTTCTGCAAATATGTTGCAATCACTTTAATCAGGAAACTTTTCCCAGTTCCTGCTTCTCCACTCACATACAGTCGGATAGGTACAAATGATGTACATGAGCACTCTTTTTTTCTCATGAGATAAACCATGCTCAATTTGTTGTGTGACTTGATCACATATTTGTCTCTGCTCAACGTGTAGTTCTTTTTCCAAATCTTCTAAGTCAACTCCATCCTCCTGAGCTTGTTCCATGGCTCTTTCAACTTCATCCATGGCAGTGACAGCTTCATTTTGTATCATTGGTCCTCCTAGTGGACCCTGACTCAATGAAGCAGAACTCTGACTATCTTGAGAACTGTCTCTAGCAATCTCTGCTGCAATTGTAGCTTCTTGCTGTATTTCCTCGTTCAACATTTGCAGATATTTTGAAAAACCAGGACATTCTATCGTATCCTTGGTTGCATTGAACGAATCTTCATAAGTAATAAAATCTCCAAGTAGTTCCTCTTCTCTACGCCAAGGCTTAAAGAGTTGCAAAAGAGCTAAGTAATAAAATTCCCTTTTGTCTGGAGAATCACAACTCAATTTTCGATGATTAATCAAATGGCCTTTTCTTTGTTTTACTAGAAAGCCTTCACATCCAATTACAGCATATACACCTTTATTGATGTCTTCTGTGACGTTCTTTTTAAAAATGTAGGTTTGCAGAACTTCATAGAGACAAGCGTTCTCAAGGTGAGTACTTCTATTTGGATAGTATGTATCCAACATGTTTGTCTTCAAAATATCTGTACTGTCTGGTTCTTTCTCCGCCAAATACTCTATTTCTTGTACAGATTTCAAAACTCGGTTTCGTGTTGCAGCAAGACCTAGACTCACCCAAATGATGGTTCTAGATTTGGCATATAGACTTGCTGATGACAACCGATCAGAACATTCATACGCTCCAATTTCTCGATGCGACAACATCTTTAGACTGTAACTGTATAATTTCTTGCTTAGACTCTTTTCATGTGAAATTTCCTCCCACATTTCCTTCAGTTCAGTTTTTTCTGATTTTGTGATGTAAGACGTCACATATCGAGCCACAGCAATAGAGTTGTCAGCCACATATTGAATATCCATGCTAGCATTCCACATGGACAAAATTACTGGGTTGTAGTCATTTATAAATGTGGATTCCTCATTTCTTCTTAGGTTGTATGTATTTTTGGGTGATTTCCTTGTCACAGTATGTGGCAGAGAAGACATAAAATTGTTCACTCTTCCTTTCAATGTTACTGGACGTGGAAATGCAAAACGACATTTCGTATAGAATTTGTCCTTGGATTTGTATTTTCGACGACAGTATTTCCCACAACGATGACTTTGAAAGCGTAAAACTTGGCGTCTTAAATTGTTTTCTTCTGTACTTTTCGGAACAGCACATGTAGAATACTGCTCAATGAAACTCATCACTTTCTCATCTGAATCTGTTCCAAATTTAGGTGCATCTTTAATCCATAGCAGCATATGTATATGAGGAGCACCTCTTGCTTGATACTCCTTTCTCCAAAAGAAATCCAACACCTCTACAAGCGGAGGATTTTTTTTGTTTGTAATAAAAGACATCATAGCTTCAAACCTATGATTGAAATACCTGCATACATTAACTGGATCCAAAGAGCACAGTTCTCCAGATGTCTTGTATTCAATATTTTCAATGTTTTTATTTGCCTCTCGTAGAAATTCAAGTAAGTCTTCCCAAGCATACTCAGCACTGCTAAGAGTGAGGAACCATGTAGGAGTTCCTATGTTTCTTAGCATAGATTTCAATTCCCCATGACGACGGTACCAATACTCGTTAGTACCACGCTGACATGCCATGAGATTAATTAGCTGAGATTCCAAAACACTGTCTTGCAGTTTGACTTTATCCATAAAATCCCTTGCCGAAACATTTTGTAGATGTGCTCCACTTTTCAGTATATGGTTTACTGCATAGGAAAGTCCAGACAAGTCACTCTCAAACAGTAGATGGAACAAATATGGAATGCATTGACGAAACCTTGGATCTTCTGCATATAATCTTGAAGTCCGGTATTCAGATGCAGGAATTTGAACAGGTCGGTCGTCATATCGTCCACCTTCACCTGTTGGAAATAACTGTGGAAAACAACGAGCTTCTAAACTTTCTTCCCATACACTAATGGGACTTCCTTCGGCTTTTTTCATCTGAAACAAGTCAATAGCATTTCCCATTACTTCTTTGGAATGCAATGGATGAACACTATAATGTTCGTAAATTTCTTCACTTCTAGAGACATCAACTTTTTCTATTTGTCCAGCAGAGACATCAGTGTCGTCTTGTACAGTAGTTTCCTCTTCTCCCACATACACATTTTTATAGTAATGATTATTTTTTACTAGATACAACGTTGCCTTTTTGACTTTCCTAACATCCACTAATTCTTGCCAGATTTTCTTACTTTTTGTCGGAACACCATTAACTAGAATAACCAGAGGTTCCTCTTCTACTTTTTCAACACCAATTGTATCAATATTTTTCTTAAAATCCAGAGGCAAATAAACAACTCTTCCCTTTAATCCTCTCTGTAAATCTGAAGGAGGCAATTTCCCTGTCTTAGGCTCCATGCGAACAATAGCCTGAAAAGGATGCACACATTGAATCAGAATAGACTCATAGGTATTTAAATCCATCAATTCAGAAGGAATGTCTACCAACTCCAGATTATTATGAACAGCTCTAGCAGGCATTTTGTTTTCATTTAATTTATTATAGCAATGTGTACAAATACGTTGATCATAGCCCAAATCAAAACAATTTTCAACCAACAAATAAGTTGCAAAATCCTTCCACTCATTATTATTTATCTTTTCGCTTTTTACATATAAATCAACTAATCTAGTCTGATGCTTATAATGAGTCCGTCGACAACAAACACAAGAAAAATTAGGCCTTTCACTTGAATTCACTTTAAACTTCATAATTTCATTTTCAAATTTTTCTGTACTTAAAATCTCTACATTCTCTTCTACATTACCTTCTATTACTGTATCAATTTCTGCACTAACCTCTTTGACATATTCTTGTCTGGGTGCCAATTTTATTATTCTGCATGCATTTTCTGCTTGCACCCATGTCAAACATTGTGCAAGAGTCTTGTAAATATGCCCCTCTTTATCTTATATTCCATCTCAATTGATACCTTTACTGAAATACTTTATGCATCTCCCACACCATTTCATATGGTTTTCTATCTGCTATTCCTATCCCTCTCCATACATTCACTGTTTCCACCCATACTAAAGGTTGCACAAAGCGCTTACAAAAAGGAGCATATTTACAAGTCCAATGAAACCATTACACAATTTCTAAACCAGCATTGAATGCAAGCATAAAAAACAATATTATAAAGAAGTCTACCTTATAAACACACAGCTATGTCAAAGATTGCACACGCAGCTTGTAAATATGCCTCTCTTTTTTTGTACATTCTATCTCAATTTATGCCATTAAAAGAAACCTTTAAACATCTCTCACGGCATTTCATATTCTTGTCTGGGTGCCAATTTTATTATTCTGCATGCATTTTCTGCTTGCACCCATGTCAAACATTGCGCAAGAGTCTTGTAAATATGCCCCTCTTTATCTTATATTCCATCTCAATTGATACCTTTACTGAAATACTTTATGCATCTCCCACACCATTTCATATGGTTTTCTATCTGCTATTCCTATCCCTCTCCATACATTCACTACTTCCACCCATGCTAAAGGTTGCACAAGGCGCTTCAAAAGAAGGAGCATATTTACAAGTCCAATGAAACCATTACACAATTTCTAAACCAGCATTGAATCCAAGCTTAAAACACAATATTATAAAGAAGTCTACCTTATAAACACACAGCTATGTCAAAGATTGCGCACGTAAATATGCCTCTCTTTTTTGTATATTCTATCTCAATTTATGCCATTAAAAAAAAGCTTTAACATCTCTCACAGCATTTCATATTCTTCTCTGGGTGCCAATTTTATTATTCTGCATGCATTTTCTGCTTGCACCCATGTCAAACATTGTGCAAGAGTCTTGTAAATATGCCCCTCTTTATCTTATATTCCATCTCAATTGATACCATTACTGAAATACTTTATGCATCTCGCATACCATTTCATATGGTTTTCTATCTGCTATTCCTATCCCTCACCATACATTCACTGCTTCCACCCATGCTAAAGGTTGCACAAGGCACTTCAAAAAAAGGAGCATATTTACAAGTCCAATGAAACCATTACACAATTTCTAAACCAGTATTGAATCCAAGCATAAAAAACAATTTATAAAGAAGACTACCTTATAAACACACAGCTAACATTATGGAAAAAGGTAAAAATATAATTCCTTAATTCACACAGACACTCACTATGATACTTGTCAAAAATCTTTAAGCTCTCTATCTTTTTTAAAACAATCATTACTCACCTTTAAAAATGCTTTGGAAGATGTAAAACAGTGTCAGTCACAGTCAACAGATATTCTTAAGCAGAATCTCTGAATAATGCCACCTTCACTGGAGCCTTTCAATAATGGCACAGATTCTTTCTCATTTCAGACCCATATTCTTGTACATAGCCAATAAAAATTGTTCCCACACAAATTCAAAACCAAACTGCACATTTTAATTGGTTGTACATTTCAAGCCTTTGAAACTCACATAACATTCACCCATCCCCCCAGTGCTCATTTACCCTGTAACCATGGTAACTCCCTCTTAAACCAGCACACAGTTCACAAGTTCATCATACTATGTTGCAAAACAATCCTTCAAGGCTGTTTGACCTCTCAATCTACTAGCTAATAAAATGCAATGTTTCTTTAAATGACTTTTTCTCAACCATTGAAATGACTTCTTACAAAAAAAAAGCATGCACCCTAATTTTCAGTGGAGATTTTTAACAAAGCTCCCATCATTTATGGTTATTCAACTGCACTGATTCACAACCACTTTTTTTCATAATCAAACTGCCATTTCATTTCCACAACTCATCTGACTAGAAGCACATCTACCTTCAAAATGACAAAAGTCTGGTTTGTGGGTCATAGCTATGTCCACTGGAGTAAAAAATACGCAGCTAACAGAGGTATTTACAATCTTGATTTACCAAATGTGGACATTGTATGGATTGGACAGAGACGATTGAGGAGTCACCAATTGATACCATTGGTAAAATCCTTTATGCATTTACCACACCCTGACCTTATAATTGTGCACTGTGGTGGAAATGACTTAGGCACTTTGACTGGTGTAGGTCTGGAAATGCTTTTAAAGGACATCTTTGGTCAATTGATGTCACTTTTTCCAAAAACTGCCTTGGTATTTTCTAATATATGCCAAAGGCAAAAATGAAACTGGTCCAATCAATTTTGTCCACAGATTGAGAAAGCAAGGAAACATGTGAATAAATCTGTTTCTGCTTACCTCAGAGACTATGGTATGGGTTCCATTTACCACAACAACTTGCGTTACAACATACAAGACATCTATAGGAGAGATGGTGTGCATTTTACAGATGAGGGGAATAGAGTTTTCCTCTTGAATATAAGACTCTGCGTTGGTACCTACTTGTAGGTACAAAAAACACCCACTTAACACAACAGCTCTTTTCAGAGCTAACTTACCTCTAAACACTCTACATTATTTTTTTACTCTATTTTTTTACACTGTTTTTCCCCGTGGTGCGCTCAGGGTATGCGTACCGGAGAGCGCACCTGGGAGCGCACCCAGCGCTTACCCCGTGAAAATTTCCACAAAAAAAAAAGTTTTTTTGCCCTTCAAGGTCCTTCTAGGCCCCCCTCAGAAAACCTAGGGGGTCAGGGGGTGTCTACTCTGCCCCCTTTTAATTATTTCCCCCTTTCTTTTTCACCTCTTGTGTCTCGATTCTACCGAGACACAAGATGGCGGACTCTCTGGACTGTTTAGAATGTTGACAGACACCCGACAGCCAATCAGCTTTCCGCTCGCGCACTCCTGTAGCGCGCCGAGTGCGCTCCCCGGTACGCGTACCTGTAAGCGCTCGAAGAGCGCATATAGAGATATATGTGTTTTTGAAGTTAATTTTAAAAAAAACCACTGGAGCAATTTTCAGCATATATAGCAAAGGCACATCTGCGTACCAGTCCCTACAATTTTGCCAAGTTTGGCGTAATTCCGTTCAGCGGTTCGGGCTGTAGACTTGTCAGACCGTCCTATGGAAATTAACATGGAGAAAACACGTTTTGGGACCCCCCCTTTTTTCTCAGCCCCCACTTCACGAATCCCCCCGAATTTTTTAAGGAAGGAGCGCAGTGGAGCTGGCCAAAAGTTTGGAAAATTACACACAAATTCCTCAACCGGTGCCAGAATTATTCTCAATAGAATGTTGCGGATTTCCTATGGTAGCCATTCCTAACTATAACTATCTACTGGCGACCGCTTTGCGACAAATTTAAAAAAAAACACTGGCATGTGTTGCTAACGGATAGTCACCTCAGTAAGAATCTGAGTAGTAACCCACAAATTACATTTAAGAAAAGCAGATCACTGAGGGACGAACTGAGTCACAACCATGTCCGATTAACAACAACTGATGACATTTTATTTATTTTATTTAGTAGTTTGTAGAGCGCGCAGCTACCTCCAACGGAGGTGTCCCGGCGCTAAAGATATACCCTCACCAAGGGTCAGTGGGATGATACTGGGTTTCGATAATTTAGACAAGGGAGAAAAGCCAGGTCTTGAGTTTTTTTCGGAATAGAGATTCTGACGTCAAGAATCTTAGTTGTGTGGGGAGTTTGTTCCACAGTTTGGAAGTGGTCACTGCAAAGCCTCTTCCTCCCGTGCGGGCCAGGCGAAAACGGGGGCAGATCATAAGGCGGAGATGGTTGGATCTGAGGTTTCGTGAGGCTTGTGAGTGTTTAATTCTGTGGCGCAGATAGAGAGGGCCTCGATCGTTCATCGCTCTAAAGGCCAGAATTAAGGCTTTAAATTGGATGCGGCGTCTTACTGAGAGCCAGTGAAGTTTGATCAGATGGGGGGAGATAGAGTGGCGAAAGGGGA
Source organism: Lissotriton helveticus (assembly GCF_964261635.1). NCBI lineage: Eukaryota > Metazoa > Chordata > Amphibia > Caudata > Salamandridae > Lissotriton > Lissotriton helveticus. The sequence continues at coordinate 1,393,727,061 of NC_136068.1, read as the reverse complement.
TGTTGCAGATCAGCCTGGCCGCTGCGTTCTGGACTCTCTGAAGTTGGTTTATAAGATACGCAGGGGCACCTACGTATAGACTATTTGCATAGTCCAGATGGGCTGTGATGAGAGAGTGGACCACTGTTTTACGTGAGTCTTTTGGCAGGTATGGGATGATTTTTTTTATCATGCGTAGCTTTCCAAAGCACGCTGAGGTAACTTTATTGATTTGCGTCTTACAGGAGAGGGCAGTGTCAAATTGAAAGCTCAGGTTATGGGCCATTTGAACTGGTTCGGGGGGAGGGTTTAGCTCAGTCGGCCACCATAGGGTGGAGGGTATGGGTGATTTTTGATTAAAAAATAGGACCTCAGTCTTGTCCGTATAAAGCTTTAAGTTGTTAGCCGACATCCAGGAGGCAATGTTCAGCATGCATTGGCGAAAGTTGTGAAATGATTTTTCGGGGTGATCTTTGAAGGAGAACACCAGTTGGGTGCCGTCGGCGTAAAAGGTTGATTTGACGCCCCAAGATTCAATCACTTTTGCCAGAGGTTTTAAATATACATTAAATAAAAGCGGGCTGAGAGCAGAACCTTGCGGAACGCCCCATATCAGTGGTTTCTTGGTGGAAAGAAAAGATCCCAGCATCACTTGTTGGATTCTGTTAGTGAGGAAAGATTTGATCCAGGTGAGGGGAGTTCCGCTTATGCCGACCTCTTGCAGATGAGACAGGAGTCTGTCATGGGAGATGGTGTCGAATGCTGCGGATAGGTCGAGGAGAACCAACATGGTCTCCTCACCCCTATCCGTGCATTCTCGAATCAACTCAGATACCTCAAGAAGAGCTGACTCCGTACTAAAATCCGATCTAAATCCAGATTGACAATCATGAAGCAAAGAGTTGGATTTAAGGTAATGTGATAGTTGTTCTTGGACTGCTTTTTCAAGCACCTTAGCAGGCTTGGGAAGGAGTGAAATTGGCCTGTAATTGCTTAGGCATGAGGGGTCAATGCCAGTTTTCTTTTGGATCGGGATAAGCATGGCATGTTTCCAAGCGGAAGGGACCATACCTGAGAGTAGGGAGGAGTTCCATATTTCCAGGAGGGGGTCAATAATTAATAATTAATGGGGCAATTTCGTTCATGATGGATGCCGGGGCTGGATCTAGAGGAGAGCCAGATTTACATTTGATTAGTAGGTTCAGGGCATGCTCCTTAGTACTGATGATGACAGGTTCCTTGGTAGTAATGGAGGCGTTTTGGAGAATAGTTTCCGCAATGTTGGATATTTTCTTTTCGAAGAAGTCTGATAGATTTTCACTCAGTGCTTGGGAAGGGGGGACTGAGGTGGACATAGCATTGGGTTTGGTAAAATCTTTTACAATATTAAAAAGGGCTTTGGAAGATTGTTTTGCTTTAGCAATGGAGTCTGCGAAATGGGTGCTCATGGAGTTGCGTTTAAGTTTACGAAACTCTTTGAGGGTTTGTCTGTAGAGCGCTTTGACTTCTGGACCATAGGCCTGCCGCCACTTACGTTCTATCTTTTTACATTTGCTTCTGTGATCGCTTAGTTCCTGAGTGAACCAGGGAGCTGACGGTTTTAGTCTGCGGGAGGTGAGAGTTTGTAACGGAGCTAATTTCTCAATAGCAGTTGAAAGATCATTGCTAAATGTGAACACCGCCTCATTTAGATCGTCGGGAAACGGGTTTAAGTTGTTATGATAATGTAGTTCTAAGTTAGAACATGATATCTTGTGCCATTTCCTGCCTTGTGTTCTGATGGCAGACTCTTTTTTAACAAGTTGAGTCGAGGATACCTCAAATGGGATAAGAAAATGGTCTGAGCATGTCAGAGGCAGACTTTGAAGGGTTTTTAATTTTTCGTGGTATGACCTGCTGTTTGAGTGGGGCCCTTAACTTTTTGTTTCTAAAAATGGGCAGCGCGATTGCAGCTGCTTATGTCAACGTGTAGGTTGAAATCTCCCAGTACCACGAAGTGGGGATGTTTGATAGAGAGATCTGCGGTGATTGCCAGCAATTCAGAGATGGCAGATTGAGGGGTATTCGGAGGATTGTATACCAAAATCCCAGAGAAGATGGAAGTTGTAGAGTCCATGATCGAAAAGTAGAGTGCTTCAATGGGCTTTATATTCGCGATTTTCCTAGAAGTGATGTTCAGGTGGTTCTTTAGAATTACTGCGATTCCTCCACCTGTTTTGGGGCCTTCGCGGCTTAGGCCGGTGTAGCAGTAGTCGGAGGGTACGGCCAGGGATATGTCAGGGTTGGAGAAGTCTTTAATCCAGGTCTCAGTTAGAAATAAAGCGTCCCAGGAGGTGGAAGATAGTAGTAACCAGATGTCATTTGCATGACAGGGTAAGGAGCGACAGTTTACCAATCCCATAGTGTAATTTTTGATGGGAGAGGGACGACCGGATGTACCGACCTGGGGGCTAGTCTCGTAGGGGCGCAGAGCGAATTGGCAGTTATGACATTTGTACAGAGGTGGGTTAGGAAGAGGGAGATTGCATATGGTGGCGGGGGTGCAGGATTTCTTACCAATGTCCAGAAGCTGTGACCTGGTCCATGTGAGTCTCTGCGCGGGTTGAGGATCAGTAGCATGGCTGGCCCTAGGCCCGGAGCTGGCGCGGACGGGCGCAGACGGGCTTGCCTTAGGCGCTCCCGCTGCGCTCGCCCGCTGCGCTCGCCCGCTGCGCGTACGAAAGATACACATAATTTATGGTGAGTAGGCGTCGGGGGAGAGGGGCGTGGCCTCAGAAAAGGGGCGTGGCCCTCGGGTGCGCCGTGAATGGCGGCAAGATTTGTTTGTTTTGGGGTTCCCCCTGCAGCGCTAAGATCGGCTGCCAAGCTGTGAGCAAGAGACTGGGAATCAGGACGGTGAGTTATTAATCAACACACAGTTAAAAACACAATAATTTACTCGTGACTTTCGAAATAGGTTAAAAATGCTGGTGCTCGCTAATTTAAGGCTCCCGGCTTCCGCCTCAGGAGGTGTATTTCTTCTGACAGACGCTGGGCTTTCGCATCTTTTGTAGCCAGGGGGCGTGGCCTCGGAAAAGGGGCGTGTCCCTTGGGTGCGCCGTGAATGGCAGCAAGATTTGTTTGTTTTGGGGTTCCCTCTGCAGCGCTAAGATCGGTTGCCAAGCTGTGAGCAAGAGACTGGGAATCAGGACGGTGAGTTATTAATCAAGACACAGTTAAAAACACAACAATTTACTCGTGACTTTCGAAATAGGTTAAAAATGCTGGTCCTCGCTAATTAAGGCTCCCGGCTTCCGCATCAGGAGGTGTATTTCTTCTGACAGACGCTGGGCTTTCGCGTCTTTTGTAGCCAGGGGGCGTGGCCTCGGAAAAGGGGCGTGGCCCTCGGGTGCGCCGTGAATGGCGGCAAGATTTGTTTGTTTTGGGGTTCCCTCTGCAGCGCTAAGATCGGCTGCCAAGCTGTGAGCAAGAGACTGGGAATCAGGACGGTGAGTTATTAATCAACACACAGTTAAAAACACAACAATTTACTCGTGACTTTCGAAATAGGTTAAAAATGCTGGTGCTCGCTAATTAAGGCTCCCGGCTTCCGCCTCAGGAGGTGTATTTCTTCTGACAGACGCTGGGCTTTCGCATCTTTTGTAGCCAGGGGGCGTGGCCTCGGAAAAGGGGCATGGCCTTCGGGTGCGCCGTGAATGGCGGCAAGATTTGTTTGTTTTGGGGTTCCCTCTGCAGCGCTAAGATCGGCTGCCAAGCTGTGAGCAAGAGACTGGGAATAAGGACGGTGAGTTATTAATCAACACACAGTTAAAAACACAACAATTTACTCGTGACTTTCGAAATAGGTTAAAAATGCTGGTGCTCGCTAATTAAGGCTCCCGGCTTCCGCCTCAGGAGGTGTATTTCTTCTGACAGACGCTGGGCTTTCGCGTCTTTTGTAGCCAGGGGGCGTGGCCTTGGAAAAGGGGCGTGGCCCTCGGGTGCGCCGTGAATGGCGGCAAGATTTGTTTGTTTTGGGGTTCCCTCTGCAGCGCTAAGATCGGCTGCCAAGCTGTGAGCAAGAGACTGGGAATCAGGACGGTGAGTTATTAATCAACACACAGTTAAAAACACAACAATTTACTCGTGACTTTCGAAATAGGTTAAAAATGCTGGTGCTCGCTAATTTAAGGCTCCCGGCTTCCGCCTCAGGAGGTGTATTTCTTCAGATTTACTAAAAAAAACATAGGTTTCAGGCCTTATATAGTTAGGAATTAGCATTTAAAAAACCTTTGAAATTCACTGAAAAAACTATAAGTTTTAGGGGTGTTATAGTTAGCTGGACATTTCACTCATACAAAACCATTGAAATTGCTCCTATATAGTTAGTGGTACTAACTATATTTCACGCACCCGCAATCCACTGCTGATGATGTCACATATTACATCATTCATGACATGGTCAGTGACATCACTGATGACATCTCAAATGACATCACTGATGACATCACTGATGACATCATCCAGTGAATGTGGTTTGCTTCGTTATTTAAATATGCATTATATATAAAGCAATTTGCATTGAAGAATGAGTGGATATATAAAAATAAATATTTGGATGGAGGATTTAGTAGCAGTGTAATTGACTGGTTACTTTAACAATTTATAGTGTCTCACTAAATATAGTGGATAGTGACTAAACTGTGTGAATATCTGTATCACTTTGTCAGTTTTGTTGTGTAAACTGGTTCTCCAGTTGGATGGTTACTAGCTATGTGAAAGTCTATATTAGTTATTGATTAGTTAACTGAGTATTTGTATGGGAGAGTGAATGTGTGTGTGGTTCGGTGGGGGGTGTGTGACTGCCCAAAGATGTGCGAATAGTTGATTCAGTAGATATATGAAGTTAAAACTACATGTTCTAACAGTTGTTTGGGTGAGTGAATTTCTTTATGGGTGTGGTGATGAGCAAATATATTTCTCAATGGTACATGTCCAACTAACTAGAAAAATAAAAAGGCAGTGTATGTGTCAGTTGTTGTATATAAATAAGTATACATAAGACTCAATGATTGTGTGAGTGACTATATGGATAACTGTATACTTGTAATAATGATTTTATAATACACTAAGTATGACTTACTATCTAAATGAATAGATGAAGTGGTGTTTGTATAAGTGTGTAGCTAAGTAAGTATGTAAGTATGATCCATTGTTTGCATAAGTGAGTAGGATAACTTCATATGTGAATAGGTTGTGTGCTTGTGTGTAATGTCGATATAGGTGTATAAGTATTTTGATAGTGTTCTATTGTTCATTGAAAGCATGTATGAGTGAATCTACAGGTAAGTGATTAGATGTGTGTATACATCTAGGAATCTCTGAGTGGGTTTTTAGATACTTGTATTGCTGTGTCAATGGATTCAAATATGATACTCTGTATTTTACAAAGAGTGATGAAAGATTTTACTAGTGTATGAAAAGGTGTATGTGATTGTCATGTGGATGATGTCATCAGTGATGTCATTTGAGATGTCATCAGTGATGTCACTGACCATGTCATGAATGATGTAATATGTGACATCATCAGCAGTGGATTGAGGGTGCGCGAAATAAAGTTAGTACAACTAACTATATAGGAGCAATTTCAATGGTTTTGTATGAGTGAAATGTCCAGCTAACTATAACACCCCTGAAACTTATAGTTTTTTTAGTGAATTTCAAAGGTTTTTTAAATGCTAATTCCTAACTATATAAGGCCTAAAACCTATGGTTCTCTCAGTGAATTTCAAAGGTTTTTTAAATGCTAATTCCTAACTATATAAGGCCTGAAACCTATGGTTTTTTCAGTGAATTTGCAAAGTTTTTTAAATGCTAATTCCTAACTATATAAGGCCTGAAACCTATGGTTTTTTCAGTGAATTTCAATGGTTTTTTAAATGCTAATTCCTAACTATATCAGGCGTGAAACTTATGGTTTTTTCATTGAATTTCGAAGGTTTTTTAAATGACAATTTTTAAATGTATTAATTGTTATTTTTTTTTATACTGATTTACTACATTTTTGCAGGCAGGTGTTCAGAGGGCACGCCCCCTTTTTACAACACTCTGCAGTGCAGCTCCATGGCGCTTACTGGAGATACCTGTTGGACTAGTTCCTTCTAGGGGACCTCTGGATTGAAAAGGAATTAATTCCCCAACTTAAACTGTGCAAACGCGCCCTGTAGAGAGTTCTAAATTGGGGGATTAAATTCCCTTGCATACTGGGGATCCCTCGAGGCCAATTAGCCCACCATGAGCCTCCATTATGCGCCAGGGGGCTGCGTTGCTTTTCCCCGGGGAGCAGTGTAGGGGGGATTGGGCCCCCCCCCACACTTCTTTATCGCTATGCCAGCAATTTTGTCCTCCCGGGGGGTAATTTTTTTTTTTTTTTTAAACGGGTTTAAAAAAAAAAAATGTTGGCCTTGGGGGTCCTTGTGAGACCACCTTGGCAGGCCTAGGGGGTCAGGGTGTTTCTACCCTGCCCCCTTTTTGTGTTCTACACGTTTGTTTTTCTGATTTCTTGTGCTTCGGTCTACCGAGCACAAGATGGCTGCCAACACTTCCTGGTTTGAAGTGTTGAAAGCCAATGAGCATGCAGCTCCTGCTCAGAAAGTTTTAGAACTCAAAAAGGGGGCAGGGTGGAAGCACCCTGACCCCCTAGTCCTGCTCAGGGGGTCGCACAAGGACCCCCAAGGCCCAAAATATATATTTTATTTTTTTTAAATCGTGGCGTGCGGGCACCCCGCGATTTAAAAAAATTAAAATATTTTTTTTTGCCTTGGGCGTCCCTGTGGGACCCCCTGAGCAGGCCTAGGGGGTCAGGGTGCTTCTACCCTGCCCCCTTTTTGAGTTATACACGTTTATTTTTCTGCTTTCTTGTGCCTAAGTCTACCAAGGCACAAGATGGCTGCCATCAATTTCTGTTTTGGAGTGTTGACAGACAGTGGCAGCCAATCAGCATGCAGCTCGTGCACGGGAAGGTGTGCGCACGATGCGCGCACGGTGCGCGCTTATAGATATATATATTTTTTCTTTTTTGATTTTCTCAGGAACTACTGGAGGGACTTACACGATTTAAACAAAAGGGCGATCTGCAAATCAGACTCTACCATTTTGCCAAATTTCTTGTAATTCCGTTCAGCCGTTCGGGCTGTAGCCGCGTCTAATCGTCCTATGGAAAATTGCATAGGGAAAGCACGTTTTGGGACCTCCCTTTTTTTCTCAGCCCCCACTTCACGAATCCCCACAAAACTTTCAGGGAAGGAGCGGGCCAGCTGCTTTGAGAAATTCACAAAGATTCATCAACCGGCGCCAAAGTTACTCCCAATAGGATGTTGAGAATTTCCTATGGAAACTAGGTCCTAACTATATATACCTACTGGCGACCGCCAGTAGGTAATATATATTACCTACTGGCAGTCGCCAGTAGGTATATATAGTTAGGATTTTTTCTCTATGGGATTTTTGAAAATTCTATGTCTAATAACTTTGGCGTTTGTGGACGGAATTGGCTGAAATTTTCTGGAAAATGGAACATTTTGTTTCTGAGCAGCCCCTGGAAATTTGGGGGGGTTCGTCCAGGGGGGGTCGAGAAAAAAGGGGGGTCCCAAAACGTGTTTTTAACATTGAGTTTTCCAAAGGGCGGTTGGCCTCACTTTTAGCCCGAACGGCTGAATGGATTTGCATGAAACTTGGCAAAATTGTAGGGACTGGTAGCCCGATGTGCCTTTTGTAGGTCTCAATATATGTGCTCCAGTGGATTTTGAGAAATTAACGTTTAAAAAAAGATATATATCTGTAAGCGCGCTCTGGGCAGCGCTCCGGTCCGCGGACCTTAAGCGTACCGGAACTTCGCGTAGCGAAGCTGATTGGCTCTCCGGTGTCTGTCAACATTCTAAACAGTCCAGAGCGGCCGCCATCTTGTCTCTCGGTAGGATTGAGAGACAAGAGGAGGCCAAAACAAAGGGGGAAATAACCATAAGGGGGCATACTAGATCCTCCCTGACCCCCTAGGTTTAATGTGGAGGTTTTAAAAGGGCTCCGCGGGGCAAAAAAAACAAAAAAAAAATGTTGTTTTTTTTGCGTGGGTAGCGCCCGGTCCGCGAACCGGGAAGCGTTCTGGGCAGCGTACTGCAATGAAAAATGAATGATAGACTTTTCAAATACTGTATGTTAATTGATTGTTGGTTTTGTTGATTATTTTTTATTTTTTTTTATTTTTTAAGCAATTATTTATTATTGTGATTGTGTTTCAAAATTTAATAACATTTCTAACATTTCACTGTCTGAAATGTCGTCATTTTCATTGAACATAGCTTGTAATCTATGAGGGTGTAAAATGTCCTCATTTTGAAGGAGGTCATCCACTGCTTGCACACATTGCAGTAGTTCTTGGTCCCAAGTTTCATCCATAAATTCTATATATTTTGGATCAATTAATTCTTGGCTGCTCTCTTGCAGGACAATTTGAAATGAAACTTTCTGTTCGCCTTCCATGTTGTCTGAAATTTGGATAAAAAAAATATATATTAGTAGAGATAGGGCACTGTTGGGATTAATTTTAGATAGGCATTTTTTAACAGAGAATTTATCTTTGGGCAGTGTATAGTATCAGAGTGGAAGTAGGAATATAAAAAAGTGTATGTGATTTAACGTAAGTAAATTCATAATTATAAAAGAGAAGCCTAACTCCATCCATAACTATAACAGAGAAGTCTATCTAAATCTATAACTACTACAGAGGGATAGTATATAACTATCAGAAAAAGTTTACCATATTAACTTATAGTGCACAATATAGTTCAGTTTTTAAAATAACAACTTACCTTTAGAAAGAAGTTGAAGTGATTAGTGAAAATCCAATTGAAATGTACACCAGGAAGTAGTAGTCAAAATGGCTGTGTTTCATTCTCTTCTTTTATATATATTCAGGTACATAACCAATCAAATGTCAGGTAAAAAAAGTAGAAAATGAAAGTAACATTTTAATTGGTTGTCAATTCCAACACTTCAGATGTGTTTTGAGAAGTAATTTACCTCAGGGTATTTAGAGAGGTCTACAGGCTAAATGGCTAAATGGAATTCCAATCAAATTTGTGAAAATGGTAGGGATTGGTATGTAGTATGAGCTAATCTATATTTGGTGAAATTGTCTCCAGTGGCTTTTCTGTAAACTACTTTCCCACCTTTTTTGATGGTGCGCTTCCCAGGGAGCGACCCGGTACGCGAACCGTTGAGCGCCCCGGTTCGCGAACCTTAAGCGTTACGGGAGTCCACCATTTTGTGTTTCGGTCGAATTAAGATACAAAATGGAGGGCAAATAATGTTCAGAATGGGTAGAAGGGGGCACGGTAGACTTATCTTGACCCCCTAGGTTTTGTGAGGGTGGCTGAGGAGGCTTATATGTGCGAAAAAAAACCATTTTTTTTAAAAATTTCGCGAGGTTAGCTCCCGGTTCGCGTACCGGGTAGCGCCCCAGGGAGCGTACTTTGTTGAAAATTAGTGAAAAATGTTACAGTAAAATAATAATTGTGAGTGATCAGATGTAGGGTAGCTCTGAGAAGAGCTTTTGGGTTTATGGTACATTTAGGTACTTATAAGTAGGTACCAATGCACAGTCTTAAATTCAGAGTGAAAATTCTGTTGCCCTCATCTGAGAAGTGAACTCCATCTCCTCTGTAGATATCTTGCATGTAGTAACGCAAGTTATTGTTGTACATGGAGCCCATTCCATGGTCTCTCATGTAAGCTGAAACAGATTTGTTTACATGCTTCCTCGACTTCTCAATTTGTGGACAAAATTGGTTTCACCACCTCCATTTCTGTCTTTGGCATATATTTGAATATACCAAGGCAGTCTGAGGAAAAAGTGCCATTAATTGCTCAAAGGTGTCCTTTAAAAGCATTTCCAGACCTACCCCAGTCAAAGTGCCCAAATCATTACCTCCACAGTGCACAATTAACAGGTCAGGTTTGGGCAAATGCATAAAGGTTTTCACCAATGGTATCAATTGGTGACATTTTAATCCTCTGTGGCCAAACCACTTAATTTCCACATCTTGTAAATTGAGGTTAGGTAATTTTCTGTTCTCAGCATACCTGTGAGCCCAGTGGATATAACTATGTCCAACAATCCAGACAGAAAACATGGTGAGAGAAGGTTCTCCTGCAGTCAGATGAAGTGTGGCAATGAAATGGCAGTTGAAAAAATGAGAGTTTAAAATGAAAAAAACTGTGGAGTTTCTGTGTTCATGAAGCAGTAACAGTGATTGGTGGATTTTGATTGCTGAAAACAGAAAGTTAGGGTGCATGGATGAGTTATTTGAAAGATGTATTTTGAATGGTCAATAAAAAATCATTAAATGAAAGAATGCACTGGATATGCAGGTGCACTGAGAGTTCAGAGTTCAATTGCAACATTGTTGTGTGAACTTGCAAACACCAGAAGTCTTCCAAGAGGTGGTTGCCATGCAGAAAAGGCATGAAATGGCAGAGGGGGGAAGGGTTTTCATTTGAAAAAAAGTGAGGGAAGAGTTTTGATTGGGTGACATGAGAGATATGTGTGAAGAATTACAGCATTTCTGTGCTTTTGATAGCTGCAGACTCTGGAGTGCATACCTTTTGCTCTGCTGAAGACAAATTGGTGTGTTTCTGAGACTGTTTTCAAACTCAAAGTATTTGCTAAGGTGAGAAAATATTTCTTTAATTTAGATAGAGAATAGTGTGCTTTAAGGAGAAAATTATGAATTATGTGGCGCAAATTGCTTGTAAATATGCTCCCACCTGTGCATGGAAAATTTAGATTTTGAATGTTTGTGTTACATAGCCATGTTAAAAGTGATACAAACATGCTGCAAAGGCAATCAAAAAACGCTTTTATGTGTCTTAAGGACATTTTAAGTAATTTTCCCATGTGCAGTGTTTTGAAATTATGATTTGAAAATCGGTTTTGGGGAAAAGGAATTGTTTTTAAATTTATGACAAGGACATAATGGTGTATGCTTCTTTATAAGGCAATTGACTGTCCCTGATGTTATTTTTCCCATTTTAATGTAAGACCTTTCTCTGTGGCGCAAATTGCTTGTAAATATGCTCCCACCTGTGCATGGCAAATTTAGATTTTAAATGTTTGTGTTACATAGCCATGTTAAAAGTGACCCAACCATGCTGGAAAGGCAATCAAAAAACACTTTCATGTGTCTTAAGGACATTTTAAGTAATTTCCCTGTGGGCAGTGTTTTCAAATTATGAATTGAAAATCGTTTTTGAGTTAAAGGAATGTTGTTAAAATTTATGTGCGCCATATGCCCCCAAATTTCTTTTTCAGGGGTGCAGCAGGGTGTTCTTGAGACAACCCTGCACCTTTGGAAAAATTCCTAATTTGCGATGAGCTAATTGCTAATCGCAAATTGCACCTTCATTCATATGGGCATCCTGGCCCATGGAAATGAATTGGTAATTTGCAATTTGCAATTTGCTCATTGCAAATTTGGAATGGTAAAGAATCGCTATTTATTCCTTAAAATTCGCTATTTAGGAAATGCAAAATAGTTTGATGGTACATATGGCGGTTGATGTCTAACAAGATAAGAAGCTTAGGGATACATTTATGATGACTGGCGCATGAAGTGGACATTACTTACTTCATTGGTAGAGCTTTACATGTATTATGTCCTCTGTATTCTTCATCAAGCGTAACTTTAATCTGCAATCCTGAGTAGGCCTCACCTTAAACAAACCTCTGGATAGGCCACACCTTATCGTCATCCTGAATTAATCATTTAAAATGCTAGGGACACATTTATGATAGGTGTATGCCTCTTTTGCGCCACTTACAAAACACTGTCCACGGGGAAATGACTTAAAATGTCCTTAAGACACATGAATGTGTTTTTTTAAAGCGTTTGAAATTTTTTTGGGTCACTTTTAACATGGCTATGTGACTCAAACAGTCAAAATCTAAATTCACCATGCACAGGTGGGAGCATATTTACAAGGAATGTGCTCCATGGGGAAAGGTCTTATACTGTAATATGGGAAAAATGACATCAGAGACAGTGAAATGCCTTATTGAGAAGCATACACCATTATGTCCTTGTCATAAATTTGCAAACCATTCCTTTTCCCCAAAAACGATTTTCAAATCATAATTTGAAAACACTGCACATGTGGAAATGACTTAAAATGTCCTTAAATCAAAATTTGCTATTCCTTATTTTGCGATTGTACTGAAGGATTTGCAAATTTTGCGATTCCTTAAAAGCAATGTATCAAACAAAAAATATGTAAAAAATGACATTAAGGATTTGGAAACTACCACCAACTTCTAGTTTGTGGTAATTTGCGAATTCTTTTCAAAAAGCATTTTTTTCCAAAAAACAAAAGGTGCCATATGACGCCAATACATGTCCTTAGGGCATGTATGTATGCCATATGCCCCCAAATTTCTTTTTCAGGGGTGCAGCTGGGTGTTCTTGAGATACCCCTGCACCCTTGGAAAAATTCCTAATTTGCGATGAGCTAATTGCTAATCGCAAATTGCACCTTCATTCCTATGGGCCTCCTAGCCCATGGAAATGAATGGGTAATTTGCAATTAGCAATTTGCTCATTGCAAATTAGGAATGGTAAAGAATTGCTATTTATTCCTTAAAATTCGCTATTTAGGAAATGTAAAATAGTTTGATGGTACATATGGTGGTTCATCTGTAACAAGATAAGAAGCTTAGGGATACATTTATGATGACTGGCGCAATAAAGTGCACATCACTTACTTCATTGGTAGGCCTTTACATGTATTATCTCCTCTGTATTCTTCATCAAGCGTAACTTTAATCTGCAATCCTGAGTAGGCCTCACCTTAAACAAACCTCTGGATAGGCCACACCTTATCGTCATCATGAATTAATCATTTAAAATGCTAGGGACAGATTTATGATAGGTGTATGCCTCTTTTGCGCCACTTACAAAACACTGTCCACGGGGAAATGACTTAAAATGTCCTTAAGACACATGAATGTGTTTTTTTAAAGCGTTTGCAATTTTTTTTGGGTCACTTTTAACATGGCTATGTGACTCAAACAGTCAAAATCTAAATTCACCATGCACAGGTGGGAGCATATTTACAAGGAATGTGCTCCATGGGGAAAGGTCTTATAATGTAATATGGGAAAAATGACATCAGAGACAGTGAAATGCCTTATAGAGAAGCATACACCATTATGTCCTTGTCATAAATTTGCAAACCATTCCTTTTCCCCAAAAACGATTTTCAAATCATAATTTGAAAACACTGCACATGTGGAAATGACTTAAAATGTCCTTAATTCAAAATTTGCTATTCTTTATTTTGCGATTGCACTGAAGGATTTGCAAATTTTGCGATTCCTTAAATGCAATGTATCAAACAAAAAATATGTAAAAAATAACATTAAGGATTTGGAAACTACCACCAACTTCTAGTTTGTGGTAATTTGCGAATTCTTTTCAAAAAGCATTTTTTTCCAAAAAACAAAAGGTGCCATATGACGCCAATACATGTCCTTAGGGCATGTATGTGCGCCATATGCCCCCAAATTTCTTTTTCAGGGGTGCAGCAGGGTGTTCTTGAGATACCCCTGCACCCTTGAAAAAATTCCTAATTTGCGATGAGCTAATTGCTAATCGCAAATTGCACCTTCATTCCTATGAGCCTCCTAGCCCATGGAAATGAATGGGTAATTTGCAATTAGCAATTTTCTCATTGCAAATTAGGAATGGTAAAGAATTGCTATTTATTCCTTAAAATTCGCTATTTAGGAAATGCAAAATAGTTTGATGGTACATATGGTGGTTCATCTGTAACAAGATAAGAAGCTTAGGGATACATTTATGATGACTGGCGCAATAAAGTGGACATTACTTACTTCATTGGTAGGCCTTTACATGTATTATCTCCTCTGTATTCTTCATCAAGCGTAACTTTAATCTGCAATCCTGAGTAGGCCTCACCTTAAACAAACCTCTGGATAGGCCACACCTTATCGTCATCCTGGATTAATCATTTAAAATGCTAGGGACAGATTTATGATAGGTGTATGCCTCTTTTGCGCCACTGTGCGTCACTTTTATGATGCAGCGGCAGTGCAAAAGATTTGCTATGAGGCGACAAAATTACAAATTGATGCATTTAGGCAGATGTGTCATGGTGTAAAAAAAACGTGCCACATGAAACCGATGCAGCAGTGATGCAAAAGATGCACCATGTTGCAAGACAGGCCTCACTTGGGGCCATATGTATCAAGCTAATTAGCATTCGCAAAGATCAAAATTATGCGAATTTCGGCCTTTGCGAATGCTAATTAGACAAATGGTATGTATCAAACAAGTTTGATGCAAAATAAGGAATAGCAAAATTTGCTATTCCTTATTTTGCGATTGCACTGAAGGATTTGCAAATTTTGCGATTACTTAAATGCAATGTATCAAACAAAAAATATGTAAAAAATGACATTAAGGATTTGGAAACTACCACCAACTTCTAGTTGGTGGTAATTTGTGAATTCTTTTCAAAAAGCTTTTTTTCCAAAAAACAAAAGGTGCCATATGACGCCAATACATGCCCTTAGGGCATGTATGTGTGCCATATGCCCCCAAATTTCTTTTTCAGGGGTGCAGCAGGGTGTTCTTGAGACACCCCTGCACCCTTGGAAAAATTCCTAATTTGTGATGAGCTAATTGCTAATCGCAAATTAAACCTTCATTCCTATGAGCCTCCTAGCCCATGGAAATGAATGGGTAATTTGCAATTAGCAATTTGCTCATTGCAAATTAGGAATGGTAAAGAATTGCTATTTATTCCTTAAAATTCGCTATTTAGGAAATGTAAAATAGTTTGATGGTACATATGGCGGTTCATCTGTAACAAGATAAGAAGCTTAGGGATACATTTATGATGACTGGCGCAATAAAGTGGACATTACTTACTTCATTGGTAGGCCTTTACATGTATTATCTCCTCTGTATTCTTCATCAAGCGTAACTTTAATCTGCAACCCTGAGTAGGCCTCACCTCAAACAAACCTCCGGATAGGAGACATCTTATTGGCATCCTGAAGCAATTATTTAAAATTTTAGTGTCTTGCGACACTTTTCTGAGACAACAGCAATGCAAAAGATGCACCATGTTTTAAGATAGGCCTCACTTCATCTGCATCAAGATACTGTTAGTTTAAAATGTATATCTTTAGGACTGTGTAGGGGGCCTGGAGAAGCAGAAGCTTCTGTAAGTGTCAAAGTTGTTGAAAAACTGTTTGTCCTTCAATCTTTTCCATTGTCTTTTGTAATTTTTAAATACATGTTTTAATATTTTTCAAATGTTTGTTCTCTCTTTCACAGATTGAAAGTATAAAAACAAAAAGTGAGTAATTTAACGACAATTATAAGGTAAATGTTTTGTACTCTTTTCGTTACATTTCTATCACATTTAACTTCTATTAGTTCCACTGCTTCATTTCTTTAACCCTCAGTTTCCTGCCTTTGCTACTTCCCTCATTCCTTTCTCTATTACCTACTTACTCAACTCCTTCCACTCTTTTTCTCAGTCCCTCTCTTCTCATAGTTCCTCACTTTTGTTCACTCACTCCGTCTCTATTACTCTTAGTGTCTTTGACTGATCACTCTATCACTATTTGTTCATAATGCTTTCTCTGTGTAGTTGAAGCACACTAAGGGGCATATTATGAACACAGCCAATAAAATTATTGCTCTTTTTATTGGCAGAAAACTGGTGCAAAAGTGGTTTTAGCGGCAGTTTTCTGCCGCAAAAGCAGCTTTAGCGACACATTTCTGCCAATAAAAGCTGCAAAACTTTTATTGCCTATGTTGATGATATGGCTCTATGTTACTTACATTTCTTTGCTATTTCAATTAATCTTTTTCTGTTATTTTTTGTTTTCTGTTTTCTATTTTTTCTCTCTGTTATTCCTCATGTTTTAATCTTATTTTGAACATTCACTCACATTCTCCAAGAAACTCTTCTTTGTTAATGTTATACTCTCTTTTTTTTTCTTTCACTTCGTTATCTATTTTGTTTTTCACAATTATACCCTCTTCCGTCTTTTCTTCGGTAAATAGATCTATTAAACAGTATCTCTTCTTTACTCCCTATAGCTGTCTTTCTTTTAACATCACTCTCTGTTTACTTTCCTTATACTTACTCTTTTTTTTTTTTTAAACATTTTTTTGGTTAGCTCCCGGTCCGCGTACCGGGAAGTTAACCGGGAAGCGAACCAAAAGAAATAGAGCTTGCCAGAGTGCTAAACATTCTAGCAATTTTTTTTGAAAGGGAAGGTAGTTCTGAAAATAACTTTTTTTTTAATATTTTTGTTGTTTTATATTTTTTTTTATTTTTTTTTTATTTTTTGTTTTTTTTGTATTTTTTGAACGATTTTATATTTTTTTTGGTTTTTTTTGGGGGGGGGGAAACAGCAAAAAACAGGCATTGAAAAGGGCTCAACAGGAGCAAAAAAAAAATTACTGGGGGCGGTTAGGGCAATTATGGTGTTCATATGCCAGGTTGATAGCATTTATGCTCATATTGCCACATGCTAACAACGCACGACAGTGCATACAAGTGTGGATCATGTGGCCAAAATGTTCTTGTATGTTTGGCACAGTTTCCCGTGCCTCTGCTGGTGTCAATGAAATGGATATTCTTGATCTGGCCACAGGAGTTGATCTTGGATTTTCCTGCAAATCCCGTATTTCCGCCCGGCTATAATTGAGTGGATGCTTCCTTGTCATGTGCCTGTGCATAGTATGGTTGCCATAACTATATTTCTTATCCGTCCCTCTGGATAATTTTTCTTTACAGATGAGGCAGGTGACATACCTCGCATTCACATTTTTTTGGCCAGGAGGGATTGAATAAAACTGCCAGATGAAACTGGCTTTCTTATGGGAAACCCGGGGCACTTCTTCTAAGAACTGTGGTTCTTCTCCCTCCTCTTCATCCATTTCTTCCTCTTCCTCCTCAGTGTTGGTCATCACCTGGGGAGGTGGTCCTCTCTTCCCATGAGGAGGTGGAGGTGGTGGTGGGGGTCCACCAGCTGAAGCAACTACTGAAGCCATTTCTGATATAGTAATAAAGGTCTTCCTCTCACAATGATGAAAGTCAGAGTGAGGAAAGAAGGAGGGGTTTTCATCATTTGGGAAAAACAATACTTCTCAACCAATGAAAAGTGTTATTTTTAGGTCACCTGACCTAGCCTTACATCATTATGAAACCAAAAGTGAAATGAACCAATGAAAAGTTTTATTAACAAGTCACATGACCTCTCACGCTCATGTTACGCGCTGCGGAACGCGCCCCGTTTAGCTTCCGGGTCGCTGAGCTTCGCGCCTCGGTCCGCGCCCCAGGACACTTCCGGGTGCGCTAACGCGGTACGTCACAAGACGCATTACGCGGCAACGCGATACATCGCGCTTTCGCGACGCGCCGCGGATCGCTTCCGGAGAGCTGCGTTTCGCGCCTCGGTCCGCGCCCCGGGGCACTTCCGGGTGCGCTAACGCAGTACGTCATAAGACGCATTACGCGGCAACGCGATACCGTCACTATGTTGATTTCTTACCGGTTCGCGGACCGGGTCCCGGCATCAATTTGAGCTAACGGAAAGCTTCCCGGTTCGCGGACCGGGAGCGAAACAAAAAAAATATTTAAAAAAAATTATTAATAAACATATAAAATATATTTTTGGATTTAAAGAAGAATACATTTTACAGCTATAGATATTAGCTTTTAAAAAAACCAATGAAATTCACTGAAAAAACCATAGGTTATAGACCATATATAGTTAGGAATTAGCATTTACAAAACCTTGAAAATTCACTGAAAAAACCATAGGTTATACACCATATATAGTTAGGAATTAGCATTTAAAAAACCTTATTTTACTCACACAAAACCAATGAAATTCCATATATAGTTAGTTGTACTACCTATATATCGCGCACCCGCAATCCACTGCTGATCATGTCACATATTACATCATTCATGACATGGTCAGTGACATCACTGATGACATCACTGATGACATCTCAAATGACATCACTGATGACATCACTGATGACATCTCAAATGACATCACTGATGACATCACTGATGACAACATCCAGTGACTGTATTTTTCTGTAAAGTTAAAATATGTCTTACATATTTAAGAATGAGTGGATGTATAAGTGTCTGGATGAAGGATTTAGTAGGTGCATGACTGACTGTATGAGTGAGTGGTTAAATGTGTCTCACTGAGTGCATGGGTTAGTGACTAAACTGTCTTAATTTTCTGCATCATTATGTCTGTTGTTCTGTAAACTGCTGCATGTGTTGATCAGTAGCTATATGAGTAACTATATGGGTTATTGATTGGTTGCCCAAGCATTTGTATGGGAGACTGAGTGTGTGTGTGGGTGGCTGGGAGGTGTATGACTCTGTGCATAGATGTATGGGTTCAAAAGTGCATGTGGAAACAGCTGTATGGGCGGTTGACTGTGTGCATGACTGTATTGGTGAGTGAATAGATATCTCAGTGCTACATGTCAAAGTAAGTACATATGTAAAATACAGTACATGTGAGAGTTGACATATATAAATAACTGTGCATAAGAGCCAGTGAATGTGTGAGTGGATGTATGGATCATTGTGCACTTGTATCCAGGATTGTATAAGTGAGTAAATATGTTTTAGTATATGTTTGAATAAGTAAGGTGTGTATAACTGTATAGTTGTGAAAATGGAGGTGTGATTGATTCTTTGCATGACTGACTAGGTGTGTAAGTAACTCCATGGATGAGTGACAGTCTGTGAGTGTCTGTTTACACTGAGTGTATCTAAGGTTATATTAGAGTCTGAAGAGGTTCATCGTATTATCACATGAATGATGTCATCAGTGATGTGATCAGTAATGTCAAATGAGATGTCATCAGTGATGTCATCAGTGATGTCATTTGAGATGTCATCAGTGATGTCATCAGTGATGTCATTTGAGATGTCATCAGTGATGTCATCAGTGATGTCACTGACCATGTCATGAATGATGTAATATGTGACATGATCAGCAGTGGATTGCGGGTGCGCGATATATAGTTAGTACAACTAACTATATATGGAATTTCATTGGTTTTGTGTGAGTAAAATAAGGTTTTTTAAATGCTAATTCCTAACTATATATGGTGTATAACCTATGGTTTTTTCAGTGAATATATATATATATGTATATATATATGCTTAATCTTCCAAACAAATGTTAAGTCGACGCCATGTCATTTCTCAAATTAGTTATTTGTCAGCTTGTAAAATGCTAGACGCGTTACAGGCTTGCTCACTAACAATTTGAATAAAGTTTTTTTGCTCTATTTCAACTGTGTTCAATTACGTGTCACGTGCAAAACTACACAAGATAAAAATGGAAAACATACTCGTAGTTTTTTAGATTACATACAAATGTCATTGCATTGCAGAAATTGTTTTGCCCAAAATTAAAATGTACATTAAGAATGATTAATTAATAAATTCTCGTTGTATTCAATTCGTGAATAATTTAGCCGTGCAGCAACAGTGAATAGTGTCACAATTTATAACCCCCAAATGGTGGGCAAATGCATTTCGTTTTATCACTGCTGCAAAGCTTCACCATTAAAACGTGCCATTTCATCCCAAATTACTGTTCATTTAGGTATCAAGTCCAAGTGGACCAGCAACCCTTATTTTTGTTTCATCATGCATCTCGCATTACCGAATAATCCCTGCTCATCACAACGGGTTAATTTCGCGCCAGTGCGCCTAGAAACTTGATTCATCAACAATTCATCCCTTAATGGGCATTGCATAGTACTGCTACACTTATGAGTTGGCTTCCCACCCCTTAGTGAAATTAAGTGACTTTGTGCTAGATTTGAACACAGTTGAAATAGAGCAAAAAAACGTTATTCAAATTGTTTGTGAGCAAGTCTAGCATTTTACAAGCTGACAAATAAATCATTTGAGAAATGACACGGCGTCGACTTTCCATTTGTTTGGAAGAATAAGCATACGTTGGACCGTGTTTCGGAGGGGGTCCCTTCACGTCGACGCACCTCTCGTTCTGGAGGTGTATATATATTTATTCAATTTCTTCCATACTCCAAACACCTAGATATCTTTTTGGTGTTTTGTTATAACTGATAGCTAAAAAAAATCAACTTGAACAGTAAGATTTATGTTTTCGATGTATTAACTTTATATCTACTTACTTTTTAGAAGCCTGCTATTACATGAAAAAAGTGATGTGATAGAGTGAGTATCAGGTACTGTGTATTACAAGATTGGTCACATGCAATTTTAATTTAGGTGAGCTGTTAGCAATGGTTTTAATCTCTGAAGTTGCCCAATATACAAAGCAAAACAAATTGGTAAGAGTGAGCAACCTTGTCTAATTCACTGAGTAATACTAGTTTTGGGGTTTGTTGATCTGTTTAGTATCAGTGAGGCTGCAATCCTTAGATAAGCACTAAAATAGGGTTAGCTAGTTGTGTGGGAAACTCCATCTTATTGAGTTCAGCAAAGAGAAATCACCAGCACACCAAATCAAATGCCTTTTTTGCATCCATCAAAATACAGTCTGCTCCGATACTACACACTGTAACATAATCAAGCACTTCTAACAGAAAATGCATATAGCTGACTGCCCAGGTGTTACCCTTTTTAGTCATCATGAATTAGCTAAATGAGTAGTACGGCAATTCCATTGCCAAGTAAAATTTCAAAAAGAGCTTAGAATCTGTTTTCAAAAGGGCTATTGAGAGATATGACTTTAAGTTAACCAGATCCTGACCATTTTTTTAGAAGCAGAATAAATTGTCTTTCTAGAAGGATGGGGGGATTTAATCACCTAGAAGAATGTGGTTGAATAACTGTACCATGGGGGTGCAAAAAACATTTTAAAAGGTTTTATGTAATTCCTGTCAAATAACCATCTTCTCCTATCGCTTTACCCTTCAAGAGACTCTTAATGATTGACAGTAATTCCTCATAAGTAAACAGGTTTATTGCCCCCTAACCCGAACTTCTGATATATTTGGAATATCCCATTGGCCTACATATTAATAAATGATTTCATCTGGCATTTGTTTTTGTTCAGCATATTTACCTTGGACATAATCCAAAAAGATACCTCCGACTTCTTCGATGTCCATTACCACTGAGTGGCTATTGGAATTTGGATGTTAGTGATAGTATTTGCACTCTCATGTGATTTTAAATGTCATGCTAGTAATTTACCATTGCAGCCCCCTCCTCATAATACTGCTGTCCTACAATACGGGAGTTTACTATTCTTTATCCAGAAGAAAAATATGTGTTTCCATTTATAATATTTAACTTGACTAAACGGGTTATTTAGGTGGTCTGCCTGGTTATCACCGCTTGCCTTATAGTCACCTTAAATGCCTCCCATAACATTTCAAACCAAGCTGACCCTATATAAGCCTAACAAAACATTTTGATCCTTTCACAAAATTCCTCTTCTAACAGCAGTGTTCGCTTCAGCTTCTAACTAACGATATTCCTAAAGAAAAGCTGTAGCTGTAAACTGAGGGTGAGAGTGGTATGATCCAAAAACGTAGTTTGAAAGAACATTTGTTAGGCTAGAGGACCATTTTTAGATAAAAACTTTCATCTATATGGGCAGAGGTCTGAAAACATTTGAAAAAGAAGGTATATTGCTTAACTGGGGGATTAGTGGCTCTCCTTGGGCAATTAACCCTAATTCTAGTTTAAATGTTTAGTACTTAATGTAACATTCTTGCTCCCTGCAGAGGTTGAGGAATTAATTATTACTGTAAATGGCGACCAGAACTTTAACCTCACAAGCATGCTTTTCTTCAAGTGTGTTGTTTGCTGGAATAATATAGACATATTTTGGCAATGAGCCCATCTAAGAAAGGCTTTTTTTTTACTACGATTATTTCCTGTTTATGTTTAATGATAATATATTAATCTGGCTCACTTGAAGACTCAGTTTTATCTGAAATTCCTAAAACATTCCTATTCTGAACTTGCTTGTTATCCAACCATTGTATTCCCCTCCAACCATCTTCCAATAAGGACCCGCCCTCCATCACTGGCTTACCCACCCATACAACGCAAGGAGGGCTCTTACAGAGCCTGGATGTCCTCTATAGGGCTGGAGGGGAACAAAGAGCACCCCCCACATCCGGTCAAGTGAATTTTGTCAAAAGAAATGAAAAAGAAAAAAAAGCCCCAAGCCTCAGAGAGGCCTGAGATTGTCTCTAAACTTATTTTCTCACATGTCAGAAATAAAGAAAAGGAGATTGAGAACCTTGCCCCTAAACAGATCATGTTACACCTAAAAAATCACTTTTGAAGCATTCCTGTTTACTTTTAGCGTCATTTAAGCAAATGATCCATCAGTGAACCCCTTCAACCTGGTTGGATACATTTTAAAGAAAGGAATAATTTGCTAAAAATCTGTTCTGCCCCTAGGAGTCTCCAAGGACATTTCAGAAGCAAATCAGAAAATGATACTCAATAGCTATCTTATACTCCTGTTTAATTGTCATTAAAATGTTGTATTTCGATTGGATAACCCTGCAGTTCAATAAAATCATTCTCAGGTAGCAATTATTTAGATTCGGAGTCAGCAGGAACCAGTGAGCTCTTGCAATGATTAGCTCCTCTTTGCATGGCGTGTGTGAATTCGATTATTAATCATTTAGAAATCTGATGAGTGCTCCTCTTTTGCTTTTGGTATGCCTATAAATCTTAGGTTTGACCATCACTTTCTGTTTTCCTGTTTTTCTACCCTCCTCTTCAAGGAGGAAACGTTTTTAATCAATTCAATATTGAAACATTATTGTGTACTGTTACTTGTAAGTCTTCAGAATCAGACACTCTGCCACAGTTCTTCAATCCATCCCACTTTTTATGCATTTCAGACATTTCTGATGGTCCATTGCTGTCAGTGGATTTATCATAACCTGTACTCTCGAGGTGGTTAATTTGTGCACTTAGACCATTGGTACTTGCAAACATGTACTCGAGGGCAACACCGAAGCTGTGGCACTCCCAAGAAGACAGAGTAGGATGGGGGTAATGGGGATGGGGTAATAAAACACCTTCTCCAAGCTAAGTCAGGGATGCCTATGAGCAGAGATGCTTAGCTGATTGTACAAGCTGAACTTGCTGATGAAACAAAGCCCAAAACCAGAAATGCATGAGCAGCATGTATTTGCAACATCGCTGATACAGCATTTCTGAATCTGGGCTTTGTTTCTAGAGTCATTCCAGCTTGTTATATGAGTAGGGCTGCCTTGCTCGTAAAAAAAGGTGAACTAACTTTATAAACGAAGCCCAGAATCACAAAATGATGCTGCTTGCATAGCAGACAACCAAAAAATGGGCCTCAAGCAGCTTTCTCTGCTGCAACTAGGGGTCTCAGAGGAAGATCTGTTGGCTGCAAGGAAAGGTCTGCTAGGCTGACAGCGGACCATGGGCCATACTTTGAGTTCCACTGACTTAGAGAGTGTATGATGTGTTTCAGCCCATTCCGTCCTTCTTTCTTTGCAGATAGAGCCATAGGTTTAGTTTTAGCCATAGAGTTAGAGCGGTAGTCAGTGCTTTTTTGAAGTGGTATGGTAAGAATATTGACTTTAGGCATTTACACCAGGAGAGATGAGGCCCACCAACAAAAAACAAGCATCGGCAAATCCAATAGGTCTCACCCATGGACGAGCTATTGGCTTTGTCAATTGGTAGGGGTGACTAACAGGGAGGGCAGTCGAAAACAGGATGATTTTAAAAAGCGCTATAGAGCAGCCAGCACTGGCCACTTCATAGCACTTTTATTTTTTGATTTTTGATATTTGATGGGGTATTTATAGAGCGCGGCGTTCGCTCCGGAGGGAGCATCATGGCGCTAAGAGTCCTTGAAACCCAACCTCAAGAGGTAAGAAGAAGGCTATATGGCAGCTCTGGACCAGTCGTCGGGGAGGTTATAGATCCAAGTTTTAAGAAGTTTTCTGAAGGGTTTTTCTGAGGTCTGTTTTCTCAGATGACTGGGCATGCTGTTCCAGGCCTTGATAGCCAGATAGCTTAGAGATTTACCACCTTTTAACTTCAAGTTGAACCTGGCAGAGGTCATGAGATTGTCTTGGGCAGAACGAAGAGAACGAGTCGGAAGATAGTGAGGGAAGCGTCTGGTTAAGTATTTAGGGCCGGTATTGTGGAACGCCCGAAAGGCAACAGTAAGAATTTTGAAGAGAATTCTCTTATGAAGGGGTAGCCAGTGTAGGGCTTTAAGGGCGGCAGAGATTGAAGATCTGCGGGGCAGTTTGAGAACCAGGCGGGCGGCCGTGTGAAGGACGCTTTGGAGTTTGGTCTGAGTGGATTTTTTAGTCCCGGCCAGGAGACCGTTGCAGTAGTCGATGCGGGAGATTATAAGGGCTACTGTTACTGTTTTTCTCGCCTCCAGGGGGAGGAAGTCAAAAAATTTCCTGAGAGATTTAATGATCCCGAAACATCTCCCGGCGACATTACTGGCGTGTTGATCGAATGATAAATCTGAATCAAATAGGACACCTAGGTTTCTAGCCGTGGAGACGGTCTGGGGGGGGGCAACAGAGTTATCCGGCCACCAAAGGGCTGGGCAAAAGGAGGTGTTCTTCCCGATGGGGAGGATCTCTGTTTTATTAGAGTTGCAGCGGAGGTGGTTAGTGTCCATCCACTGGAAGACCGCAGTAAGACAGTTCTTGAGATTGAGCTCAGCTGTGTCAGAGTTGTTTTCTAGGGGTACAATCAGCTGGGTATCATCGGCATACGAGGTGACAGGTATGCCGTATGATTCAATCAAGGCTAGAAGAGGGATGAGGTAAACATTGAAGAGAAGGGGACTGAGGATGGACCCTTGTGGCACTCCAGAGGTGACCTTTTTTTCCCCAGATAAAAAAGGGCCAAGGGCGACGGTCTGGGACCTGTCGCTGAGGAATGACTTTATCCATGATATAGCAGAGTCTGAAATCCCTATGCCTAGCAATCTGTTAATCAGGATAGAGTGGGATATGGTATCAAATGCTGCTGTGAGGTCGAGGAGTATAAGAATGGCTCTCTTCCTCTGGTCTTGCAGCGTTTTGATTGTTTCAGTTAGTTCAATCAGAGCTGTGTCCGTTGAATGTTTAGGACGGAAACCAGATTGTTGTGGATGGAGTATATTGTGGGCATCTAGGTAGGATTTGAGCTCTTTGTGAACTAACTGTTCTGTAATTTTTCCCAGGGCCGGAAGGAGAGTGATGGGGCGAAGATTGGTTAGGTCAGTAGGGGATTTGTTGGCCTTCTTCATAAGTGGTTTAACGACACCCTTTTTCCAGATGCGAGGGACATGTCCGGAACTAAGTGACAGATTGACTATGTTATTGATGATAGGGTTGACAACATCTATGATTTGGTGGAGGATATTGGGAGGGCAGGGATCGGAAGGGGAACCGGATTTGCAAGATAAAATAGCTTCTCTGGTCTGGGCTAAGGTGACAGGAGTGAAGTTTTTGAGACTGCCACCTGAGGATTTAAGCTGGGCAGGACAAGGGAGCCCATGTGGGGTGGGAGGAGGGGGGAAATTTCTTTGTATGGAGGTGATTTTGTCATCAAAGTACTCCGAGATTTTATCGCACAAATCTTGAGAAGGGGGAATTTCAGGTTGGAGGGCTTTTGGCTGAGTGAAGGATTTTACAATGGAAAACAGGGTTTTTTGTTTCTGGCTAGCTTCTTTGATAGCCTTTACGTAATGGGTTCTCTTGGCCGATTTGATGTTGGAGAGGTAGTTTTTCCTCAATAGTATATAGGCAAGACGGTCGTCGATGTTGTAGGTACGCCGCCATTTACGCTCAGCTTTCCTGCATAGCAGGTGAGAGGTAGCTAGGTCAGGAGTAAACCAAGGGGCATTTTTTGTTTTCTAATGGGTTCTGCCGGGGCGAATAGTGGGGGTCCGGGTTTTAATTTCTTGTGTGACCCACTTATGGAAAAGGTCTGCATCCCTTTCAATGTCGCCGGATAGAGCGGGAAGCAGGGAGTGAGAAATGGGGTTATAAGTGAGGTTTTCCTGGACGGTTTTCCAGTTAACAGGGAAGTCACAGTGTGGATTGGTTTTTTTGGCAGTTATAGAGTGACAATTTTTTATGTGGAATGGGACCAGGCTGTGATCCGTCCATATCTGTGGAAGGGGGGGCAGAGTAGAGAGGGCGAGCAGGTTAGTGCAGACACCATCAAGTGTGTGTCCTAATGAATGGGTAGGTAGAGTGACAGTTTGTTGTAGGTTGAAGATATCAAGTATCTGAGAGAAACTATGGGTTTGTGAGTCAGATGAGGACCAGGTGCAGGTTAAAGTCTGCTAAAAGAGTAAAATGGGGGTAGCGGAGAAGGAAGTGTCCTAGGGCGTCGCTAAGGGAGTCAAGAAATTTGGAAGTATTGCCGGGAGGACGGTAAATCAGGCCTCCTGTGAAGGAGTGGGATTGGCTGAGTTTGATGGAAAAACCCATACCTTCTGTGTCAGTTAGGGGTTCTAAGCTGAAAGTATGGCAGCTGAAGGTGCTTCTTAGGATGATAGCGACGCCACCGCCTCTACCTTTAATTCTGTCCTGTCTAAAAAAGGAGTACCCTTGGGGGAGGGCAATAGAAATAGCAGGGTTGCTGTCTTCTGTGAGCCAAGTTTCTGTGATCATAAGGCAATCCAAATCAGAGTCTATGATAAGGTCATGTATATCTTGGCTGTGTTTACACATGGACCGTGCGTTGATCAACCCGCCTTTGAAGGGGGGTAGAGGGGCCTTGGGGGGGGAGAGGGTGGGGGATGGGTGGGCTGGCAGGAAAGTAAGAAGCCAACGGCAGTGGATGCAGCAAGATGGGCCGGAAACCTCTGATAGGTCGAGTTGACAGGGACAGGTCTGGTTACCTCGTAGACGGTGGAGGTCACTAGGGAGGTACCTGATATGTGGGGTGGTTAGGGCAGAGTTTCCTGCACCTGTCACGGCCTTGGCGCGGACGGGCGCAGACGGGCTTGCCTTAGGCGCGCCTTTGGCGCGCAAACGGCGCTCCCGCTGCGCTCGTCCGCTGCGCTTCCTAACCATGCACATATTTATAGAGAGGGGGCGTGGCCTAAAGGGGCGCGGCCAGCGCGCACGCCTGTGCTGATGGCGGCGGCTGGGAGAGGAAGAGCGCGAGCAGCCTTCAAATCGACTGTGCGCTTAAGAATATTGCAAGAGATGCGCGTGGAAACACAGGTAAAGGAAGAGTGACACCACACAAATTAAAAGCAGTTTTTCTTAAAATCAAGCAGTTTTTTTAACATCAAAAGTGCAAGAGATGCTTTAAAAGTACCTCCAGCTCCCGGCTACTTTGCCTCAGGACTGGGAAAGGA
The DNA here is from genome assembly GCF_964261635.1 of Lissotriton helveticus. Classification (NCBI taxonomy): domain Eukaryota; kingdom Metazoa; phylum Chordata; class Amphibia; order Caudata; family Salamandridae; genus Lissotriton; species Lissotriton helveticus. Next base: position 1,393,699,625 of record NC_136068.1, on the reverse strand, counting down.
TTCTGTCGGGCGCTTGAAAATGCAGCGTTTTCTAGTCAAGGCAGGGGGCGTGGCCTAAAGGGGCGTGGCCAGCGCGCACGCCTGTGCTGATGGCGGCGGCTGGGAGAGGAAGAGCGCGAGCAGCCTTCAAATCGACTGTGCGCTTAAGAATATTGCGAGAAATGCGCGTGGAAACACAGGTAAAGGAAGAGTGACACCACACAAATTAAAAGCAGTTTTTCTTAAAATCAAGCAGTTTTTTTAACATCAAAAGTGCAAGAGATGCTTTAAAAGTACCTCCAGCTCCCGGCTACTTTGCCTCAGGACTGGGAAAGGATTCTGTCGGGCGCTTGAAAATGCAGCGTTTTCTAGTCAAGGCAGGGGGCGTGGCCTAAAGGGGCGTGGCCAGCGCGCACGCCTGTGCTGATGGCGGCGGCTGGGAGAGGAAGAGCGCGAGCAGCCTTCAAATCGACTGTGCGCTTAAGAATATTGCAAGAGATGCGCGTGGAAACACAGGTAAAGGAAGAGTGACACCACACAAATTAAAAGCAGTTTTTCTTAAAATCAAGCAGTTTTTTTAACATCAAAAGTGCAAGAGATGCTTTAAAAGTACCTCCAGCTCCCGGCTACTTTGCCTCAGGACTGGGAAAGGATTCTGTCGGGCGCTTGAAAATGCAGCGTTTTCTAGTCAAGGCAGGGGGCGTGGCCTAAAGGGGCGTGGCCAGCGCGCACGCCTGTGCTGATGGCGGCGGCTGGGAGAGGAAGAGCGCGAGCAGCCTTCAAATCGACTGTGCGCTTAAGAATATTGCAAGAGATGCGCGTGGAAACACAGGTAAAGGAAGAGTGACACCACACAAATTAAAAGCAGTTTTTCTTAAAATCAAGCAGTTTTTTTAACATCAAAAGTGCAAGAGATGCTTTAAAAGTACCTCCAGCTCCCGGCTACTTTGCCTCAGGACTGGGAAAGGATTCTGTCGGGCGCTTGAAAATGCAGCGTTTTCTAGTCAAGGCAGGGGGCGTGGCCTAAAGGGGCGTGGCCAGCGCGCACGCCTGTGCTGATGGCGGTGGCTGGGAGAGGAAGAGCGCGAGCAGCCTTCAAATCGACTGTGCGCTTAAGAATATTGCAAGAGATGCGCGTGGAAACACAGGTAAAGGAAGAGTGACACCACACAAATTAAAAGCAGTTTTTCTTAAAATCAAGCAGTTTTTTTAACATCAAAAGTGCAAGAGATGCTTTAAAAGTACCTCCAGCTCCCGGCTACTTTGCCTCAGGACTGGGAAAGGATTCTGTCGGGCGCTTGAAAATGCAGCGTTTTCTAGTCAAGGCAGGGGGCGTGGCCTAAAGTGGCGCACGCCTGTGCTGATGGCGGCGGCTGGGAGAGGAAGAGCGCGAGCAGCCTTCAAATCGACTGTGCGCTTAAGAATATTGCAAGAGATGCGCGTGGAAACACAGGTAAAGGAAGAGTGACACCACACAAATTAAAAGCAGTTTTTCTTAAAATCAAGCAGTTTTTTTAACATCAAAAGTGCAAGAGATGCTTTAAAAGTACCTCCAGCTCCCGGCTACTTTGCCTCAGGACTGGGAAAGGATTCTGTCGGGCGCTTGAAAATGCAGCGTTTTCTAGTCAAGGCAGGGGGCGTGGCCTAAAGTGGCGCACGCCTGTGCTGATGGCGGCGGCTGGGAGAGGAAGAGCGCGAGCAGCCTTCAAATCGACTGTGCGCTTAAGAATATTGCAAGAGATGCGCGTGGAAACACAGGTAAAGTAAGAGTGACACCACACAAATTAAAAGCAGTTTTTCTTAAAATCAAGCAGTTTTTTTAACATCAAAAGTGCAAGAGATGCTTTAAAAGTACCTCCAGCTCCCGGCTACTTTGCCTCAGGACTGGGAAAGGATTCTGTCGGGCGCTTGAAAATGCAGCGTTTTCTAGTCAAGGCAGGGGGCGTGGCCTAAAGGGGTGTGGCCAGCGCGCACGCCTGTGCTGATGGCGGCGGCTGGGAGAGGAAGAGCGCGAGCAGCCTTCAAATCGACTGTGCGCTTAAGAATATTGCAAGAGATGCGCGTGGAAACACAGGTAAAGGAAGAGTGACACCACACAAATTAAAAGCAGTTTTTCTTAAAATCAAGCAGTTTTTTTAACATCAAAAGTGCAAGAGATGCTTTAAAAGTACCTCCAGCTCCCGGCTACTTTGCCTCAGGACTGGGAAAGGATTCTGTCGGGCGCTTGAAAATGCAGCGTTTTCTAGTCAAGGCAGGGGGCGTGGCCTAAAGGGGCGTGGCCAGCGCGCACGCCTGTGCTGATCACGGCGGCTGGGAGAGGAAGAGCGCGAGCAGCCTTCAAATCGACTGTGCGCTTAAGAATATTGCAAGAGATGCGCGTGGAAACACAGGTAAAGGAAGAGTGACACCACACAAATTAAAAGCAGTTTTTCTTAAAATCAAGCAGTTTTTTTAACATCAAAAGTGCAAGAGATGCTTTAAAAGTACCTCCAGCTCCCGGCTACTTTGCCTCAGGACTGGGAAAGGATTCTATCGGGCGCTTGAAAATGCAGCGTTTTCTAGTCAAGGCAGGGGGCGTGGCCTAAAGGGGCGTGGCCAGCGCGCACGCCTGTGCTGATGGCGGCGGCTGGGAGAGGAAGAGCGCGAGCAGCCTTCAAATCGACTGTGCGCTTAAGAATATTGCAAGAGATGCGCGTGGAAACACAGGTAAAGGAAGAGTGACACCACACAAATTAAAAGCAGTTTTTCTTAAAATCAAGCAGTTTTTTTAACATCAAAAGTGCAAGAGATGCTTTAAAAGTACCTCCAGCTCCCGGCTACTTTGCCTCAGGACTGGGAAAGGATTCTGTCGGGCGCTTGAAAATGCAGCGTTTTCTAGTCAAGGCAGGGGGCGTGGCCTAAAGGGGCGTGGCCAGCGCGCACGCCTGTGCTGATGGCGGCGGCTGGGAGAGGAAGAGCGCGAGCAGCCTTCAAATCGACTGTGCGCTTAAGAATATTGCAAGAGATGCGCGTGGAAACACAGGTAAAGGAAGAGTGACACCACACAAATTAAAAGCAGTTTTTCTTAAAATCAAGCAGTTTTTTTAACATCAAAAGTGCAAGAGATGCTTTAAAAGTACCTCCAGCTCCCGGCTACTTTGCCTCAGGACTGGGAAAGGATTCTGTCGGGCGCTTGAAAATGCAGCGTTTTCTAGTCAAGGCAGGGGGCGTGGCCTAAAGGGGCGTGGCCAGCGCGCACGCCTGTGCTGATGGCGGCGGCTGGGAGAGGAAGAGCGCGAGCAGCCTTCAAATCGACTGTGCGCTTAAGAATATTGCAAGAGATGCGCGTGGAAACACAGGTAAAGGAAGAGTGACACCACACAAATTAAAAGCAGTTTTTCTTAAAATCAAGCAGTTTTTTTAACATCAAAAGTGCAAGAGATGCTTTAAAAGTACCTCCAGCTCCCGGCTACTTTGCCTCAGGACTGGGAAAGGATTCTGTCGGGCGCTTGAAAATGCAGCGTTTTCTAGTCAAGGCAGGGGGCGTGGCCTAAAGGGGCGTGGCCAGCGCGCACGCCTGTGCTGATGGCGGTGGCTGGGAGAGGAAGAGCGCGAGCAGCCTTCAAATCGACTGTGCGCTTAAGAATATTGCAAGAGATGCGCGTGGAAACACAGGTAAAGGAAGAGTGACACCACACAAATTAAAAGCAGTTTTTCTTAAAATCAAGCAGTTTTTTTAACATCAAAAGTGCAAGAGATGCTTTAAAAGTACCTCCAGCTCCCGGCTACTTTGCCTCAGGACTGGGAAAGGATTCTGTCGGGCGCTTGAAAATGCAGCGTTTTCTAGTCAAGGCAGGGGGCGTGGCCTAAAGGGGCGTGGCCAGCGCGCACGCCTGTGCTGATGGCGGTGGCTGGGAGAGGAAGAGCGCGAGCAGCCTTCAAATCGACTGTGCGCTTAAGAATATTGCAAGAGATGCGCGTGGAAACACAGGTAAAGGAAGAGTGACACCACACAAATTAAAAGCAGTTTTTCTTAAAATCAAGCAGTTTTTTTAACATCAAAAGTGCAAGAGATGCTTTAAAAGTACCTCCAGCTCCCGGCTACTTTGCCTCAGGACTGGGAAAGGATTCTGTCGGGCGCTTGAAAATGCAGCGTTTTCTAGTCAAGGCAGGGGGCGTGGCCTAAAGTGGCGCACGCCTGTGCTGATGGCGGCGGCTGGGAGAGGAAGAGCGCGAGCAGCCTTCAAATCGACTGTGCGCTTAAGAATATTGCAAGAGATGCGCGTGGAAACACAGGTAAAGGAAGAGTGACACCACACAAATTAAAAGCAGTTTTTCTTAAAATCAAGCAGTTTTTTTAACATCAAAAGTGCAAGAGATGCTTTAAAAGTACCTCCAGCTCCCGGCTACTTTGCCTCAGGACTGGGAAAGGATTCTGTCGGGCGCTTGAAAATGCAGCGTTTTCTAGTCAAGGCAGGGGCGTGGCCTAAAGTGGCGCACGCCTGTGCTGATGGCGGCGGCTGGGAGAGGAAGAGCGCGAGCAGCCTTCAAATCGACTGTGCGCTTAAGAATATTGCAAGAGATGCGCGTGGAAACACAGGTAAAGTAAGAGTGACACCACACAAATTAAAAGCAGTTTTTTCTTAAAATCAAGCAGTTTTTTTTAACATCAAAAGTGCAAGAGATGCTTTAAAAGTACCTCCAGCTCCCGGCTACTTTGCCTCAGGACTGGGAAAGGATTCTGTCGGGCGCTTGAAAATGCAGCGTTTTCTAGTCAAGGCAGGGGGCGTGGCCTAAAGGGGTGTGGCCAGCGCGCACGCCTGTGCTGATGGCGGCGGCTGGGAGAGGAAGAGCGCGAGCAGCCTTCAAATCGACTGTGCGCTTAAGAATATTGCAAGAGATGCGCGTGGAAACACAGGTAAAGGAAGAGTGACACCACACAAATTAAAAGCAGTTTTTCTTAAAATCAAGCAGTTTTTTTAACATCAAAAGTGCAAGAGATGCTTTAAAAGTACCTCCAGCTCCCGGCTACTTTGCCTCAGGACTGGGAAAGGATTCTGTCGGGCGCTTGAAAATGCAGCGTTTTCTAGTCAAGGCAGGGGGCGTGGCCTAAAGGGGCGTGGCCAGCGCGCACGCCTGTGCTGATCACGGCGGCTGGGAGAGGAAGAGCGCGAGCAGCCTTCAAATCGACTGTGCGCTTAAGAATATTGCAAGAGATGCGCGTGGAAACACAGGTAAAGGAAGAGTGACACCACACAAATTAAAAGCAGTTTTTCTTAAAATCAAGCAGTTTTTTTAACATCAAAAGTGCAAGAGATGCTTTAAAAGTACCTCCAGCTCCCGGCTACTTTGCCTCAGGACTGGGAAAGGATTCTATCGGGCGCTTGAAAATGCAGCGTTTTCTAGTCAAGGCAGGGGGCGTGGCCTAAAGGGGCGTGGCCAGCGCGCACGCCTGTGCTGATGGCGGCGGCTGGGAGAGGAAGAGCGCGAGCAGCCTTCAAATCGACTGTGCGCTTAAGAATATTGCAAGAGATGCGCGTGGAAACACAGGTAAAGGAAGAGTGACACCACACAAATTAAAAGCAGTTTTTCTTAAAATCAAGCAGTTTTTTTAACATCAAAAGTGCAAGAGATGCTTTAAAAGTACCTCCAGCTCCCGGCTACTTTGCCTCAGGACTGGGAAAGGATTCTGTCGGGCGCTTGAAAATGCAGCGTTTTCTAGTCAAGGCAGGGGGCGTGGCCTAAAGGGGCGTGGCCAGCGCGCACGCCTGTGCTGATGGCGGCGGCTGGGAGAGGAAGAGCGCGAGCAGCCTTCAAATCGACTGTGCGCTTAAGAATATTGCAAGAGATGCGCGTGGAAACACAGGTAAAGGAAGAGTGACACCACACAAATTAAAAGCAGTTTTTCTTAAAATCAAGCAGTTTTTTTAACATCAAAAGTGCAAGAGATGCTTTAAAAGTACCTCCAGCTCCCGGCTACTTTGCCTCAGGACTGGGAAAGGATTCTGTCGGGCGCTTGAAAATGCAGCGTTTTCTAGTCAAGGCAGGGGGCGTGGCCTAAAGGGGCGTGGCCAGCGCGCACGCCTGTGCTGATGGCGGCGGCTGGGAGAGGAAGAGCGCGAGCAGCCTTCAAATCGACTGTGCGCTTAAGAATATTGCAAGAGATGCGCGTGGAAACACAGATAAAGGAAGAGTGACACCACACAAATTAAAAGCAGTTTTTCTTAAAATCAAGCAGTTTTTTTAACATCAAAAGTGCAAGAGATGCTTTAAAAGTACCTCCAGCTCCCGGCTACTTTGCCTCAGGACTGGGAAAGGATTCTGTCGGGCGCTTGAAAATGCAGCGTTTTCTAGTCAAGGCAGGGGGCGTGGCCTAAAGGGGCGTGGCCAGCGCGCACGCCTGTGCTGATGGCGGTGGCTGGGAGAGGAAGAGCGCGAGCAGCCTTCAAATCGACTGTGCGCTTAAGAATATTGCAAGAGATGCGCGTGGAAACACAGGTAAAGGAAGAGTGACACCACACAAATTAAAAGCAGTTTTTCTTAAAATCAAGCAGTTTTTTTAACATCAAAAGTGCAAGAGATGCTTTAAAAGTACCTCCAGCTCCCGGCTACTTTGCCTCAGGACTGGGAAAGGATTCTGTCGGGCGCTTGAAAATGCAGCGTTTTCTAGTCAAGGCAGGGGGCATGGCCTAAAGGGGCGTGGCCAGCGCGCACGCCTGTGCTGATGGCGGCGGCTGGGAGAGGAAGAGCGCGAGCAGCCTTCAAATCGACTGTGCGCTTAAGAATATTGCAAGAGATGCGCGTGGAAACACAGGTAAAGGAAGAGTGACACCACACAAATTAAAAGCAGTTTTTCTTAAAATCAAGCAGTTTTTTTAACATCAAAAGTGCAAGAGATGCTTTAAAAGTACCTCCAGCTCCCGGCTACTTTGCCTCAGGACTGGGAAAGGATTCTGTCGGGCGCTTGAAAATGCAGCGTTTTCTAGTCAAGGCAGGGGGCGTGGCCTAAAGGGGTGTGGCCAGCGCGCACGCCTGTGCTGATGGCGGCGGCTGGGAGAGGAAGAGCGCGAGCAGCCTTCAAATCGACTGTGCGCTTAAGAATATTGCAAGAGATGCGCGTGGAAACACAGGTAAAGGAAGAGTGACACCACACAAATTAAAAGCAGTTTTTCTTAAAATCAAGCAGTTTTTTTAACATCAAAAGTGCAAGAGATGCTTTAAAAGTACCTCCAGCTCCCGGCTACTTTGCCTCAGGACTGGAAAAGGATTCTGTCGGGCGCTTGAAAATGCAGCGTTTTCTAGTCAAGGCAGGGGGCGTGGCCTAAAGGGGCGTGGCCAGCGCGCACGCCTGTGCTGATCACGGCGGCTGGGAGAGGAAGAGCGCGAGCAGCCTTCAAATCGACTGTGCGCTTAAGAATATTGCAAGAGATGCGCGTGGAAACACAGGTAAAGGAAGAGTGACACCACACAAATTAAAAGCAGTTTTTCTTAAAATCAAGCAGTTTTTTTAACATCAAAAGTGCAAGAGATGCTTTAAAAGTACCTCCAGCTCCCGGCTACTTTGCCTCAGGACTGGGAAAGGATTCTGTCGGGCGCTTGAAAATGCAGCGTTTTCTAGTCAAGGCAGGGGGCGTGGCCTAAAGGGGCGTGGCCAGCGCGCACGCCTGTGCTGATGGCGGCGGCTGGGAGAGGAAGAGCGCGAGCAGCCTTCAAATCGACTGTGCGCTTAAGAATATTGCAAGAGATGCGCGTGGAAACACAGGTAAAGGAAGAGTGACACCACACAAATTAAAAGCAGTTTTTCTTAAAATCAAGCAGTTTTTTTAACATCAAAAGTGCAAGAGATGCTTTAAAAGTACCTCCAGCTCCCGGCTACTTTGCCTCAGGACTGGGAAAGGATTCTGTCGGGCGCTTGAAAATGCAGCGTTTTCTAGTCAAGGCAGGGGGCGTGGCCTAAAGGGGCGTGGCCAGCGCGCACGCCTGTGCTGATGGCGGCGGCTGGGAGAGGAAGAGCGCGAGCAGCCTTCAAATCGACTGTGCGCTTAAGAATATTGCAAGAGATGCGCGTGGAAACACAGGTAAAGGAAGAGTGACACCACACAAATTAAAAGCAGTTTTTCTTAAAATCAAGCAGTTTTTTTAACATCAAAAGTGCAAGAGATGCTTTAAAAGTACCTCCAGCTCCCGGCTACTTTGCCTCAGGACTGGGAAAGGATTCTGTCGGGCGCTTGAAAATGCAGCGTTTTCTAGTCAAGGCAGGGGGCGTGGCCTAAAGGGGCGTGGCCAGCGCGCACGCCTGTGCTGATGGCGGCGGCTGGGAGAGGAAGAGCGCGAGCAGCCTTCAAATCGACTGTGCGCTTAAGAATATTGCAAGAGATGCGCGTGGAAACACAGGTAAAGGAAGAGTGACACCACACAAATTAAAAGCAGTTTTTCTTAAAATCAAGCAGTTTTTTTAACATCAAAAGTGCAAGAGATGCTTTAAAAGTACCTCCAGCTCCCGGCTACTTTGCCTCAGGACTGGGAAAGGATTCTGTCGGGCGCTTGAAAATGCAGCGTTTTCTAGTCAAGGCAGGGGGCGTGGCCTAAAGGGGCGTGGCCAGCGCGCACGCCTGTGCTGATGGCGGCGGCTGGGAGAGGAAGAGCGCGAGCAGCCTTCAAATCGACTGTGCGCTTAAGAATATTGCAAGAGATGCGCGTGGAAACACAGGTAAAGGAAGAGTGACACCACACAAATTAAAAGCAGTTTTTCTTAAAATCAAGCAGTTTTTTTAACATCAAAAGTGCAAGAGATGCTTTAAAAGTACCTCCAGCTCCCGGCTACTTTGCCTCAGGACTGGGAAAGGATTCTGTCGGGCGCTTGAAAATGCAGCGTTTTCTAGTCAAGGCAGGGGCGTGGCCTAAAGGGGCGTGGCCAGCGCGCACGCCTGTGCTGATGGTGGCGGCTGGGAGAGGAAGAGCACGAGCAGCCTTCAAAACCACTGTGCGCTTAAGAATATTGCAAGAGATGCGCGTGGAAACACAGGTAAAGGAAGAGTGACACCACACAAATTAAAAGCAGTTTTTCTTAAAATCAAGCAGTTTTTTTAACATCAAAAGTGCAAGAGATGCTTTAAAAGTACCTCCAGCTCCCGGCTACTTTGCCTCAGGACTGGGAAAGGATTCTGTTGGGCGCTTGAAAATGCAGCGTTTTCTAGTCAAGGCAGGGGGCGTGGCCTAAAGGGGCGTGGCCAGCGCGCACGCCTGTGCTGATGGCGGCGGCTGGGAGAGGAAGAGCGCGAGCAGCCTTCAAATCGACTGTGCGCTTAAGAATATTGCAAGAGATGCGCGTGGAAACACAGGTAAAGGAAGAGTGACACCACACAAATTAAAAGCAGTTTTTCTTAAAATCAAGCAGTTTTTTTAACATCAAAAGTGCAAGAGATGCTTTAAAAGTACCTCCAGCTCCCGGCTACTTTGCCTCAGGACTGGGAAAGGATTCTGTCGGGCGCTTGAAAATGCAGCGTTTTCTAGTCAAGGCAGGGGGCGTGGCCTAAAGGGGCGTGGCCAGCGCGCACGCCTGTGCTGATGGTGGCGGCTGGGAGAGGAAGAGCGCGAGCAGCCTTCAAATCGACTGTGCGCTTAAGAATATTGCAAGAGATGCGCGTGGAAACACAGGTAAAGGAAGAGTGACACCACACAAATTAAAAGCAGTTTTTCTTAAAATCAAGCAGTTTTTTTAACATCAAAGGTGCAAGAGATGCTTTAAAAGTACCTCCAGCTCCCGGCTACTTTGCCTCAGGACTGGGAAAGGATTCTGTCGGGCGCTTGAAAATGCAGCGTTTTCTAGTCAAGGCAGGGGGCGTGGCCTAAAGGGGCGTGGCCAGCGCGCACGCCTGTGCTGATGGCGGCGGCTGGGAGAGGAAGAGCGCGAGCAGCCTTCAAATCGACTGTGCGCTTAAGAATATTGCAAGAGATGCGCGTGGAAACACAGGTAAAGGAAGAGTGACACCACACAAATTAAAAGCAGTTTTTCTTAAAATCAAGCAGTTTTTTTAACATCAAAAGTGCAAGAGATGCTTTAAAAGTACCTCCAGCTCCCGGCTACTTTGCCTCAGGACTGGGAAAGGATTCTGTCGGGCGCTTGAAAATGCAGCGTTTTCTAGTCAAGGCAGGGGGCGTGGCCTAAAGGGGCGTGGCCAGCGCGCACGCCTGTGCTGATGGCGGCGGCTGGGAGAGGAAGAGCGCGAGCAGCCTTCAAATCGACTGTGCGCTTAAGAATATTGCAAGAGATGCGCGTGGAAACACAGGTAAAGGAAGAGTGACACCACACAAATTAAAAGCAGTTTTTCTTAAAATCAAGCAGTTTTTTTAACATCAAAAGTGCAAGAGATGCTTTAAAAGTACCTCCAGCTCCCGGCTACTTTGCCTCAGGACTGGGAAAGGATTCTGTCGGGCGCTTGAAAATGCAGCGTTTTCTAGTCAAGGCAGGGGGCGTGGCCTAAAGGGGCGTGGCCAGCGCGCACGCCTGTGCTGATGGCGGCGGCTGGGAGAGGAAGAGCACGGGCAGCCTTCAAAACCACTGTGCGCTTAAGAATATTGCAAGAGATGCGCGTGGAAACACAGGTAAAGGAAGAGTGACACCACACAAATTAAAAGCAGTTTTTCTTAAAATCAAGCAGTTTTTTTAACATCAAAAGTGCAAGAGATGCTTTAAAAGTACCTCCAGCTCCCGGCTACTTTGCCTCAGGACTGGGAAAGGATTCTGTTGGGCGCTTGAAAATGCAGCGTTTTCTAGTCAAGGCAGGGGGCGTGGCCTAAAGGGGCGTGGCCAGCGCGCACGCCTGTGCTGATGGCGGCGGCTGGGAGAGGAAGAGCGCGAGCAGCCTTCAAATCGACTGTGCGCTTAAGAATATTGCAAGAGATGCGCGTGGAAACACAGGTAAAGGAAGAGTGACACCACACAAATTAAAAGCAGTTTTTCTTAAAATCAAGCAGTTTTTTTAACATCAAAAGTGCAAGAGATGCTTTAAAAGTACCTCCAGCTCCCGGCTACTTTGCCTCAGGACTGGGAAAGGATTCTGTCGGGCGCTTGAAAATGCAGCGTTTTCTAGTCAAGGCAGGGGGCGTGGCCTAAAGGGGCGTGGCCAGCGCGCACGCCTGTGCTGATGGTGGCGGCTGGGAGAGGAAGAGCGCGAGCAGCCTTCAAATCGACTGTGCGCTTAAGAATATTGCAAGAGATGCGCGTGGAAACACAGGTAAAGGAAGAGTGACACCACACAAATTAAAAGCAGTTTTTCTTAAAATCAAGCAGTTTTTTTAACATCAAAAGTGCAAGAGATGCTTTAAAAGTACCTCCAGCTCCCGGCTACTTTGCCTCAGGACTGGGAAAGGATTCTGTCGGGCGCTTGAAAATGCAGCGTTTTCTAGTCAAGGCAGGGGGCGTGGCCTAAAGGGGCGTGGCCAGCGCGCACGCCTGTGCTGATGGCGGCGGCTGGGAGAGGAAGAGCGCGAGCAGCCTTCAAATCGACTGTGCGCTTAAGAATATTGCAAGAGATGCGCGTGGAAACACAGGTAAAGGAAGAGTGACACCACACAAATTAAAAGCAGTTTTTCTTAAAATCAAGCAGTTTTTTTAACATCAAAAGTGCAAGAGATGCTTTAAAAGTACCTCCAGCTCCCGGCTACTTTGCCTCAGGACTGGGAAAGGATTCTGTCGGGCGCTTGAAAATGCAGCGTTTTCTAGTCAAGGCAGGGGGCGTGGCCTAAAGGGGCGTGGCCAGCGCGCACGCCTGTGCTGATGGCGGCGGCTGGGAGAGGAAGAGCGCGAGCAGCCTTCAAATCGACTGTGCGCTTAAGAATATTGCAAGAGATGCGCGTGGAAACACAGGTAAAGGAAGAGTGACACCACACAAATTAAAAGCAGTTTTTCTTAAAATCAAGCAGTTTTTTTAACATCAAAAGTGCAAGAGATGCTTTAAAAGTACCTCCAGCTCCCGGCTACTTTGCCTCAGGACTGGGAAAGGATTCTGTCGGGCGCTTGAAAATGCAGCGTTTTCTAGTCAAGGCAGGGGGCATGGCCTAAAGGGGCGTGGCCAGCGCGCACGCCTGTGCTGATGGCGGCGGCTGGGAGAGGAAGAGCGCGAGCAGCCTTCAAATCGACTGTGCGCTTAAGAATATTGCAAGAGATGCGCGTGGAAACACAGGTAAAGGAAGAGTGACACCACACAAATTAAAAGCAGTTTTTCTTAAAATCAAGCAGTTTTTTTAACATCAAAAGTGCAAGAGATGCTTTAAAAGTACCTCCAGCTCCCGGCTACTTTGCCTCAGGACTGGGAAAGGATTCTGTCGGGCGCTTGAAAATGCAGCGTTTTCTAGTCTAGGCAGGGGGCGTGGCCTAAAGGGGCGTGGCCAGCGCGCACGCCTGTGCTGATGGCGGCGGCTGGGAGAGGAAGAGCGCGAGCAGCCTTCAAATCGACTGTGCGCTTAAGAATATTGCAAGAGATGCGCGTGGAAACACAGGTAAAGGAAGAGTGACACCACACAAATTAAAAGCAGTTTTTCTTAAAATCAAGCAGTTTTTTTAACATCAAAAGTGCAAGAGATGCTTTAAAAGTACCTCCAGCTCCCGGCTACTTTGCCTCAGGACTGGGAAAGGATTCTGTCGGGCGCTTGAAAATGCAGCGTTTTCTAGTCAAGGCAGGGGGCGTGGCCTAAAGGGGCGTGGCCAGCGCGCACGCCTGTGCTGATGGCGGCGGCTGGGAGAGGAAGAGCGCGAGCAGCCTTCAAATCGACTGTGCGCTTAAGAATATTGCAAGAGATGCGCGTGGAAACACAGGTAAAGGAAGAGTGACACCACACAAATTAAAAGCAGTTTTTCTTAAAATCAAGCAGTTTTTGTAACATCAAAAGTGCAAGAGATGCTTTAAAAGTACCTCCAGCTCCCGGCTACTTTGCCTCAGGACTGGGAAAGGATTCTGTCGGGCGCTTGAAAATGCAGCGTTTTCTAGTCAAGGCAGGGGGCGTGGCCTAAAGGGGCGTGGCCAGCGCGCACGCCTGTGCTGATGGCGGCGGCTGGGAGAGGAAGAGCGCGAGCAGCCTTCAAATCGACTGTGCGCTTAAGAATATTGCAAGAGATGCGCGTGGAAACACAGGTAAAGGAAGAGTGACACCACACAAATTAAAAGCAGTTTTTCTTAAAATCAAGCAGTTTTTTTAACATCAAAAGTGCAAGAGATGCTTTAAAAGTACCTCCAGCTCCCGGCTACTTTGCCTCAGGACTGGGAAAGGATTCTGTCGGGCGCTTGAAAATGCAGCATTTTCTAGTCTAGGCAGGGGGCGTGGCCTAAAGGGGCGTGGCCAGCGCGCACGCCTGTGCTGATGGCGGAGGCTGGGAGAGGAAGAGCGCGAGCAGCCTTCAAATCGACTGTGCGCTTAAGAATATTGCAAGAGATGCGCGTGGAAACACAGGTAAAGGAAGAGTGACACCACACAAATTAAAAGCAGTTTTTCTTAAAATCAAGCAGTTTTTTTAACATCAAAAGTGCAAGAGATGCTTTAAAAGTACCTCCAGCTCCCGGCTACTTTGCCTCAGGACTGGGAAAGGATTCTGTCGGGCGCTTGAAAATGCAGCGTTTTCTAGTCAAGGCAGGGGGCGTGGCCTAAAGGGGCGTGGCCAGCGCGCACGCCTGTGCTGATGGCGGCGGCTGGGAGAGGAAGAGCGCGAGCAGCCTTCAAATCGACTGTGCGCTTAAGAATATTGCAAGAGATGCGCGTGGAAACACAGGTAAAGGAAGAGTGACACCACACAAATTAAAAGCAGTTTTTCTTAAAATCAAGCAGTTTTTGTAACATCAAAAGTGCAAGAGATGCTTTAAAAGTACCTCCAGCTCCCGGCTACTTTGCCTCAGGACTGGGAAAGGATTCTGTCGGGCGCTTGAAAATGCAGCGTTTTCTAGTCAAGGCAGGGGGCGTGGCCTAAAGGGGCGTGGCCAGCGCGCACGCCTGTGCTGATGGCGGCGGCTGGGAGAGGAAGAGCGCGAGCAGCCTTCAAATCGACTGTGCGCTTAAGAATATTGCAAGAGATGCGCGTGGAAACACAGGTAAAGGAAGAGTGACACCACACAAATTAAAAGCAGTTTTTCTTAAAATCAAGCAGTTTTTTTAACATCAAAAGTGCAAGAGATGCTTTAAAAGTACCTCCAGCTCCCGGCTACTTTGCCTCAGGACTGGGAAAGGATTCTGTCGGGCGCTTGAAAATGCAGCGTTTTCTAGTCAAGGCAGGGGGCGTGGCCTAAAGGGGCATGGCCAGCGCGCACGCCTGTGCTGATGGCGGCGGCTGGGAGAGGAAGAGCGCGAGCAGCCTTCAAATCGACTGTGCGCTTAAGAATATTGCAAGAGATGCGCGTGGAAACACAGGTAAAGGAAGAGTGACACCACACAAATTAAAAGCAGTTTTTCTTAAAATCAAGCAGTTTTTTTAACATCAAAAGTGCAAGAGATGCTTTAAAAGTACCTCCAGCTCCCGGCTACTTTGCCTCAGGACTGGGAAAGGATTCTGTCGGGCGCTTGAAAATGCAGCGTTTTCTAGTCAAGGCAGGGGGCGTGGCCTAAAGGGGCGTGGCCAGCGCGCACGCCTGTGCTGATGGCGGCGGCTGGGAGAGGAAGAGCGCGAGCAGCCTTCAAATCGACTGTGCGCTTAAGAATATTGCAAGAGATGCGCGTGGAAACACAGGTAAAGGAAGAGTGACACCACACAAATTAAAAGCAGTTTTTCTTAAAATCAAGCAGTTTTTTTAACATCAAAAGTGCAAGAGATGCTTCAAAAATACCTCCAGCTCCCGGCTACTTTGCCTCAGGACTGGGAAAGGATTCTGTCGGGCGCTTGAAAATGCAGCGTTTTCTAGTCAAGGCAGGGGGCGTGGCCTAAAGGGGCGTGGCCAGCGCGCACGCCTGTGCTGATGGCGGCGGCTGGGAGAGGAAGAGCGCGAGCAGCCTTCAAATCGACTGTGCGCTTAAGAATATTGCAAGAGATGCGCGTGGAAACACAGGTAAAGGAAGAGTGACACCACACAAATTAAAAGCAGTTTTTCTTAAAATCAAGCAGTTTTTTTAACATCAAAAGTGCAAGAGATGCTTTAAAAGTACCTCCAGCTCCCGGCTACTTTGCCTCAGGACTGGGAAAGGATTCTGTCGGGCGCTTGAAAATGCAGCGTTTTCTAGTCAAGGCAGGGGGCATGGCCTAAAGGGGCGTGGCCAGCGCGCACGCCTGTGCTGATGGCGGCGGCTGGGAGAGGAAGAGCGCGAGCAGCCTTCAAATCGACTGTGCGCTTAAGAATATTGCAAGAGATGCGCGTGGAAACACAGGTAAAGGAAGAGTGACACCACACAAATTAAAAGCAGTTTTTCTTAAAATCAAGCAGTTTTTTTAACATCAAAAGTGCAAGAGATGCTTTAAAAGTACCTCCAGCTCCCGGCTACTTTGCCTCAGGACTGGGAAAGGATTCTGTCGGGCGCTTGAAAATGCAGCGTTTTCTAGCCAAGGCAGGGGGCGTGGCCTAAAGGGGCATGGCCAGCGCGCACGCCTGTGCTGATGGCGGCGGCTGGGAGAGGAAGAGCGCGAGCAGCCTTCAAATCGACAGTGCGCTTAAGAATATTGCAAGAGATGCGCGTGGAAACACAGGTAAAGGAAGAGTGACACCACACAAATTAAAAGCAGTTTTTCTTAAAATCAAGCAGTTTTTTTAACATCAAAAGTGCAAGAGATGCTTTAAAAGTACCTCCAGCTCCCGGCTACTTTGCCTCAGGACTGGGAAAGGATTCTGTCGGGCGCTTGAAAATGCAGCGTTTTCTAGTCAAGGCAGGGGGCGTGGCCTAAAGGGGCGTGGCCAGCGCGCACGCCTGTGCTGATGGCGGCGGCTGGGAGAGGAAGAGCGCGAGCAGCCTTCAAATCGACTGTGCGCTTAAGAATATTGCAAGAGATGCGCGTGGAAACACAGGTAAAGGAAGAGTGACACCACACAAATTAAAAGCAGTTTTTCTTAAAATCAAGCAGTTTTTTTAACATCAAAAGTGCAAGAGATGCTTTAAAAGTACCTCCAGCTCCCGGCTACTTTGCCTCAGGACTGGGAAAGGATTCTGTCGGGCGCTTGAAAATGCAGCGTTTTCTAGTCAAGGCAGGGGGCGTGGCCTAAAGTGGCGTGGCCAGCGCGCACGCCTGTGCTGATGGCGGCGGCTGGGAGAGGAAGAGCGCGAGCAGCCTTCAAATCGACTGTGCGCTTAAGAATATTGCAAGAGATGCGCGTGGAAACACAGGTAAAGGAAGAGTGACACCACACAAATTAAAAGCAGTTTTTCTTAAAATCAAGCAGTTTTTTTAACATCAAAAGTGCAAGAGATGCTTTAAAAGTACCTCCAGCTCCCGGCTACTTTGCCTCAGGACTGGGAAAGGATTCTGTCGGGCGCTTGAAAATGCAGCGTTTTCTAGTCAAGGCAGGGGGCGTGGCCTAAAGGGGCGTGGCCAGCGCGCACGCCTGTGCTGATGGCGGCGGCTGGGAGAGGAAGAGCGCGAGCAGCCTTCAAATCGACTGTGCGCTTAAGAATATTGCAAGAGATGCGCGTGGAAACACAGGTAAAGGAAGAGTGACACCACACAAATTAAAAGCAGTTTTTCTTAAAATCAAGCAGTTTTTTTAACATCAAAAGTGCAAGAGATGCTTTAAAAGTACCTCCAGCTCCCAGCTACTTTGCCTCAGGACTGGGAAAGGATTCTGTCGGGCGCTTGAAAATGCAGCGTTTTCTAGTCAAGGCAGGGGGCGTGGCCTAAAGGGGCGTGGCCAGCGCGCACGCCTGTGCTGATGGCGGCGGCTGGGAGAGGAAGAGCGCGAGCAGCCTTCAAATCGACTGTGCGCTTAAGAATATTGCAAGAGATGCGTGTGGAAACACAGGTAAAGGAAGAGTGACACCACACAAATTAAAAGCAGTTTTTCTTAAAATCAAGCAGTTTTTTTAACATCAAAAGTGCAAGAGATGCTTTAAAAGTACCTCCAGCTCCCGGCTACTTTGCCTCAGGACTGGGAAAGGATTCTGTCGGGCGCTTGAAAATGCAGCGTTTTCTAGTCAAGGCAGGGGGCGTGGCCTAAAGGGGCGTGGCCAGCGGGCACGCCTGTGCTGATGGCGGCGGCTGGGAGAGGAAGAGCGCGAGCAGCCTTCAAATCGACTGTGCGCTTAAGAATATTGCAAGAGATGCGCGTGGAAACACAGGTAAAGGAAGAGTGACACCACACAAATTAAAAGCAGTTTTTCTTAAAATCAAGCAGTTTTTTTAACATCAAAAGTGCAAGAGATGCTTTAAAAGTACCTCCAGCTCCCGGCTACTTTGCCTCAGGACTGGGAAAGGATTCTGTCGGGCGCTTGAAAATGCAGCGTTTTCTAGTCAAGGCAGGGGGCGTGGCCTAAAGGGGCGTGGCCAGCGCGCACGCCTGTGCTGATGGCGGCGGCTGGGAGAGGAAGAGCGCGAGCAGCCTTCAAATCGACTGTGCGCTTAAGAATATTGCAAGAGATGCGCGTGGAAACACAGGTAAAGGAAGAGTGACACCACACAAATTAAAAGCAGTTTTTCTTAAAATCAAGCAGTTTTTTTAACATCAAAAGTGCAAGAGATGCTTTAAAAGTACCTCCAGCTCCCGGCTACTTTGCCTCAGGACTGGGAAAGGATTCTGTCGGGCGCTTGAAAATGCAGCGTTTTCTAGTCAAGGCAGGGGGCGTGGCCTAAAGGGGCGTGGCCAGCGCGCACGCCTGTGCTGATGGCGGCGGCTGGGAGAGGAAGAGCGCGAGCAGCCTTCAAATCGACTGTGCGCTTAAGAATATTGCAAGAGATGCGCGTGGAAACACAGGTAAAGGAAGAGTGACACCACACAAATTAAAAGCAGTTTTTCTTAAAATCAAGCAGTTTTTTTAACATCAAAAGTGCAAGAGATGCTTTAAAAGTACCTCCAGCTCCCGGCTACTTTGCCTCAGGACTGGGAAAGGATTCTGTCGGGCGCTTGAAAATGCAGCGTTTTCTAGTCAAGGCAGGGGGCGTGGCCTAAAGGGGCGTGGCCAGCGCGCACGCCTGTGCTGATGGCGGCGGCTGGGAGAGGAAGAGCGCGAGCAGCCTTCAAATCGACTGTGCGCTTAAGACTATTGCAAGAGATGCGCGTGGAAACACAGGTAAAGGAAGTGTGGAAAAGTAAATTTTGCCATGTTGTATGTGCCTACGTGTTCCCCATGTTATGTTATATGTGCATGATCGATATGTATGTATTCCTCTCTGATCGATTAAAGACGCAATTACAGTTGTGTCCATCTCTAGTATGATAGTTTCCAGTCTTCGTGAAAGCAACGAATATTAGGCCTATGCAAACCTACGTTGCCACATTTTACAGTGTGCACGGTAATTCATTGGATTGTCCCCGTTTCTAGGCCTCAAAAGGGCCCGGACCCAGATTCAGCTCCTGTCTCCTGAACCCTCCGAGGAGCGATACAGCCCCCACCTGTATCCCTGACCCTTCACTTACTTCATGCCTCACAGTGCCCGGCCCGGCCTGGCTCTGCCTCCCAGTCTGCCAAGAGTATGTTATGTTTCTAGTTATCAGTCCAGCCCTCCTTCTCTGCATTCCTAAGCTACTGAATCGCATCAATAGTTTCCGTCATGGTCTAGCCTTTATGTCTCCATGTAAGGGAAATACTGTGTTAATATTCATAGAATATTCCTCGCACACGAACTACATGCAGAATAATGCATGCACCAGTCTTAATGTCTGTTAGCCTTTACCCTGATAACTTTTGGATTCTATCAACATGTTCTCTAAACATCAGATACTAGATATGCCTGGGTACATGTCGCTCTGACACTCCAGACTTTAGTCTCCTCTTCTAGCACAGAAGTCATAGCCCCCAGTTCCTCCTGGTAACACGTCATTGCCAGTTTGCGCGCACCACTAGGTTAAAGGTCCCAGCTGCTCAGGTAGCCCCCTCCATGGTTCCGCCCCGTTTATGACATATTCTGTTACGTTTACATCACATGTCTATGTATACGCCCTGTACACGCCTCTTGTTACACCCACTTTATGTCTTATCTTTCGCGACTGCTACGAAACCACGCCTACTGCTACGCCTACTGTATTGAATGTAATGTATTTTGTTCAAGTATATATATTGTGCACCCATATTAAAAGTTATTCCTTTTTGCCTATTCCTGCCCCCGGCAGCTGCCATCCTATTCCCGTACAGGCTGTCCTGTTCCTGTCCTTTATGCTTGATTAAAGCCTGTCAACTCCAGCTACCTCGAATCTTGACTCTTATTTATTGAGCTACCTATTTATTGATTATAGTCAAAAATAGATCCGGTAATTAATTATTTATTTACCACATAATGGCGCCCGAATAGGGACTTGCCCTTTCCCCACGCGCCGGAGAAGCCACGCAGGCCCCCTGATCCTCTGCAGCCGTGACGGAACCATACCGGCCACGTGCAGATATTTCTGCTTCAAGTATCCCTCAGGCCCACGGAGGAGACGGAGGTTGCGGTCCAGCATCCAGACGAGGCGGTGGAGGAACGCGGCGAGTCCCGACCAGAGCCCAAGCCGAGAGTCCAAGGTCCGAGGTATCCGGAGGCCCACCTGTAATGTAACTGAAGTCCGAAGTTCGTCCGTCCGTCGTCGTAGCAGTCCAGTCCAGTCCGAGGCCTTCCGTTCTTGCTGCCCGGTGAGTACCGTTGCTGGGGTAGTATCTAGACAGGGTCAATTAATTTGTCTCTGGTCCGTGGGTTTGGGTACACAGATCCAACACGAAGTGTCCACCTAGGTGGACGCGGGTCCTGACGTGTCTCTTTATGGGACCGGTAAGTTTCGTACTGTTTTAGCAGTGCATCTAGTCATTCTAGTAAGTTTCTGTTCTAGTAAGTTCTGTTCTCGAGAAATTCATGTATTCTGTTTTCAGTATTCCAGGTAATATTCTGTCCGAACTGTTGTTTTAAATGTTATTTCATGTGTTTTCAATGTCGTGGTATGAGTGATTTGTTTTCTTAAGTTATTATTGTGTTTATCGTGTATTGTATTGTGTCCAGATTCCAGTCTAAGTTATGCCTCTGTTCACAAAGTTACGTCAGTTAAAAACCAGAAAAGGTCTGCTCGAGGAAGCAGTTCCTGTCCCGCCTAGGGACAGTCCAGGTCATTTTATGTATCATAAGCATGGCATAAGTGCCATATTATATCTAGACTTATGGGTAGAGTACACCAAAGAATTAGAGGAAAAATACAGATGGCCCGTATCAGGTACGTGGGATGCCGAGTGCATCATGCGAGTAGAAGAAGTATTATGGAAAAAGAAAGCCAGACAGTCCCAGAAAGATGCCATCGAGTTATGGCGCAAAGAATCTCATAAAAGAACCGAAAAAGAAATCAGAAAGACAGAATTAAGTAGAGAATCCGCAGAAAGAGCCCAAGAAAGGGAATTAATCGAAATAGGTGAACGAGTTAAAGCCGAACAGTCAGACAGACAGAGAAATGCCCTTATTAAGGGTATGTATCCTCTTCTTGCCGAGGGCTCGCCAAAAGCAACCCCGGAAGCACCATGTAATTTTCCGCCGCC
The DNA here is from genome assembly GCF_964261635.1 of Lissotriton helveticus. Classification (NCBI taxonomy): domain Eukaryota; kingdom Metazoa; phylum Chordata; class Amphibia; order Caudata; family Salamandridae; genus Lissotriton; species Lissotriton helveticus. The sequence goes on along the minus strand of NC_136068.1, from coordinate 1,393,679,057 downwards.
ATTAGTTCCGATTAAGCTACGTCACAAACCGACCGCAGCTGATATTTTTCTCTCGTCCTATTTGGACGACACAGTCCCAGAATATGCAAATCCTGTTCCGCCAGCTCCTGTAAATAATGTAATTCCTGTTCCTCCAGCCACCGGGGCACCTGTTACAGCACCTGTTACGGTACCCCCGGTCCAGCCCGTAGTACAAGTACCCGCTACATCGGTCACTCTGCCAGCACGAAGAGTGTCGGTCGACGATTCCAGTTTAGGGGCCGCGGGGGGAGGTCCTCCTGGTACCCCGCCGCCGCACAAACGTGTAACGTTAGTCGAGTTACATGAACGTGCGTTACAGCGTACGCCCAAACATCAGTCCGTTGCAGATATCAGACGAGCTCTCACCGAATGCCGTTATGATCCAGTCCCAGGCGATGATAATATGGTTATATATTCATTGCGTGTAAGACGGGTGACCGAGTATTTGGACACCCTACCGAATATGAAAGAAGATCTAGACAGAATATATCGTTTCATCCGTACAGGAGAAGATCCAGAAAGTATTGGCGAAATCATGTCTCTAAGGAAAGCTGAGACTCAGCTCATGCTATTAAAGTTTCTAGTTAATTGTTTAATAAGGGAACAAGATTGTCCGACTAAAGATCCGATCGAAATGAGAGTTCTGACAAAGTGGAGTGATCATATAGCCGAGGGAAGACACAAGACACTCAGTAGTATAGAGAGTATGTACAAGAAAATTCGTAAGGAAATAATAAGGTTACACGAGAAACGCAAAGCAGCACAAGTAAGCGAGAAAGAAGACAACACTGATACTGAAGAGGTAGAAGACGAGAATACCGCCAGAATAGCGTATGTAGGTAAATCTAGACTTCTAGACCGACATTCACGCCTAGAACACAAGAAAGTTTTTCACCTTCCAGCACTAGAACAAGAGAATCTTGAACAAGTATTTCAAGCTACCGATTACATTCTGAAATCACGAATCGGTTATAGTGAACTTAGTACCATGCATGAACAAGAACTAGCCCGATCAGCAGTCCGATGGGCTACCGATTCTACCACTTTTCCAGACGAAATAGTGGCACAAATGTTTCTGAAACTGCCCCCAGCCGAGCAGCGACTGGTGGGTATGTATATGATCCAGCACCTCATCACACTGTATGAGGGTCAGCATTCTGATCCAGGTCCGTTACATGATGTTCTGAACGAGTTACTCCAATATAGATGGAGAGGTTTAGGTACCGATTTAATTAGTATCATTCTAGAACAGCGCCACAAATATAGAACGTTTCTGAATCCGCATTTTGTTCATGTCTCACCTCCAGAAAGTAAATCATTTTACATAGATAGACAGCATCCGTTACGAGAAGTACACCCAGTTAGGACAGCGGGTGGTGAAATGCAACGAGTATTTGTTTACACCCCTATCACCAAGATGGAACTCTTAGAGATGAAGAAATTAATTCCCTGTCACGACAAAGATCCAGCAGGGTTCCATCGAGAATTAAAAGACATGCTCCGTATGGGAGAATACACGTATCCAGATATAATTAAAATGCTAAAGGTCCTGTTGCCCGCCGGGGTATATGAAAAACTCAAGGAAAAAGAATGGGAGGTGGGAGAGAAAAAGATTGATTGGACAGCTTTAGAAGCTGAAGATAAAATACGAGTACCAGGTACCGGTCTAGGGGCTAAGGTTAAAGAATTGCCCGAGTTATTGATACAAGTTTTGCCAAGTTTACTAGCCACGAAAAAGGAAGATTGGGATGCAATCTCAGCATGTAAACAGAAACAGGATGAAGACACTAGTGATTTTTATTCTAGATTTGAAAAATGTTTTATTATTAACAGTGGTTTGAAGACAGGTAGCGAGTCATACCCTCATCTTTTTGTTACTAAACTAGTCGAGAATTCAAGTCCACAAGTTAAAAATAGAGTTTTGAAAGTCGAAAGTACCTGGCAAGCTAGTACCCCGTCCCAAATGCTTCAGATGCTCCAGTATCACCAGAATAGAATCAGGGAAGAGCAAGAACACGAAAGGAGACGTATGAAAGACACGAAAATGAAAGTATTAGTTGCACAATCTGTTCCACAAGACAGTCCGAAGAGGGGTCCGAATCAAGCCAGTCATCCTGCAGCTCCCGTTAAAGGGACTTGCAATTACTGTAAACAGCCAGGTCATTTTATAAACGAGTGTGCAGTTCTGAAACACAACATAGCAACTGGTAAAACTAAAGAAAGACCACGTCCGCCTAGACAAGAACAAGTTTCACAGACTTCTCAGTCACCACAGAATGCACAACAGACAGTTCCAGCACCGCAGCCCATCGCTGCAACACAGCATGTTACACAGCAGATGTATCAGTATGCTCAGTCAGAATATCCAGAGTATCAACAGTACTCATGAAACAGCCTAGAGAGGGAGGTAGGCTTGCCTCTCATCGAGATACCTGTAGATCAAGAGGGTCCCTATGTACACAGTCAAGTATTAGGGAAATACAGAAAGTTTCTGATTGATACAGGGGCAAGTAGGACTACTATCAGTCATGACGAGGTTCCAGGGGCTCCGCTCTCAGGCTCTAAAAATGTTTCCCTTGGATTTTCAGGAAAGCCTATTGTTAACGAGATTTCAAAACCAGTTACTCTAGAAGTTGGTCCATTGTCCCGAACTACTGATTTGTTACTTACGAAGTCATGTCCAGAAAATTTGTTAGGCATTAAAACATTGAAAGAATTAGGTGCAGTAATTTGCTGCTCTCCAGAAGGAATATGATTGTTTTTGCGTGACTTTAAAGGTCACTATGTATTACGCGATTTTGATCCAAGATTATCCAATGTACCGCAGCATTTATGGGCGCAAGGTCCAACTGATGTAGGTTTTATGCAAATCACACCCCATCGTGTGACTCTCAAGCAAGGTATAGTCTTGCCACGAATCAGACAATATAGATTGCCACCTGAGGCTGTAGCAGCCTTATCCAAAATTATTGACGAGCTTATTGTTCAAGGAGTGGTTGTAGAAACTGACTCCAATGTATGTAATTCTCCTATCATTCCGGTCATGAAACGTACTGATCCAAATGCACCTCCAGTATATCGATTAGTGATTGACCTTCGAGAGCTTAATAAATGTATCATACCCCAGTATCCAGTAGTCCCAGATATTTCATCCCTATTGACAGCCATTGATTCTGAAGCTACATTTTTCACTGTTATAGACCTCAAGAATGCATTTTTCAGTGTTCCCATTCATCCAGACAGCCAGTACCTTTTTGGTTTTTGTTTAAATGGAAGGAGCTATAAATTCACACGAGCTCCTCAAGGTTTCACAGAAAGTCCTAGTATTTATAGTCAAGCACTCAAGAGACAACTAGACAATATTCACATGCCAACTGACACTGCCCTGCTCCAGTATGTCGATGATCTATTGATCACAGCCCGTTCTGAACGTGACTGCGAGCGTGCGTCACTTACAGTCTTGTATTTTCTGGCCGAGCAGGGGCACAAGGTGTCCCCTTCGAAGCTTCAATTCTGTGTCCAGCAAGTGATTTACTTAGGCCACTTACTGTCCAAGTGGGGTAGGCAGTTGACACCAGACCGTATCCAGTTAATAGCGAGTCTTCCACAGCCCAAGACACAGAAGGAGGTACGTGCTTTTATTGGCCTCACTTCTTACTGCAGACAATGGATTCCTCAGTATGCATTTCTAGCCAAGCCACTGATACAGTTAACGACACAGGAGGCAGCCGTATCGACTGTCCTCCCTTGGACCCAGGAACATACACTTGTTTTTAATGAATTAAAGAAAGCCTTATGCCAAGCACCTGTTCTAGCTACACCGAACTACAGTAAGCCTTTTACACTTTTTGTCACAGAACGTGATGGTACTGCATTATCTGTTCTCACACAAGATCAAGCAGGACAATACAAGCCTTGTGCTTATTTTTCGAGCACATTAGATCCAGTAGCCCAGGCTCTGCCTGCGTGCCTCAAGTCAGTTGCAGCCACAGCTCTAGCTATCAGACAAAGTGATTCCATAGTATTAGGACACTCCCTGACAGTACAAGTTCCACACTCCGTGGAAGTTCTTTTAAACCGAACACAGACTCAGCACTTGACCATTGCACGTTTAACAGGTTATGAACTGACACTGTTCCAGCCACACATAGAAATCAGACGCTGCAACGTTCTGAATCCTGCTACACTGTTACCGTCAGTTACTTCAAATCCTGCCACACATGACTGTGTGGAAGTTATTAACACCATGACCAAGCCAAGACAAGACCTGACAGACATTGCATTACCTAACCCCGACCTGACACTTTATGTGGACGGTTCATGTATGAGAACTAGTACAGGAGAACTAGTAGCCGCGTATGCAGGGCCTACTGAAACCGATGTTATAGAAACGCACCGTATTGACACCCTGTCAGCTCAAGCAGCAGAGCTATTTGCTCTGACCCAAGCCTGCATACGTGCCAAGAACCTGAAAGTAAACATATACACAGATTCACGTTACGCATTCGGAGTTGTACACGACTTCGGAGTGCTCTGGCAGGAGAGAGGTTTCATGACTTCTCATGGAACCAAGATTCAGCATGGTCTCCTCATTCAAGCTCTGTTAGAGGCAATACATTTACCGACAGCTATCGCTATCATGAAGTGCAAGGCACATACGAAAGTTACTGATATCATTTCCCAAGGTAACGATCTAGCAGATCGAACAGCCAAGCTTACAGCTCAGACACCAGACATTCCAGTTAACAAGACACAGACATCCACTCCAGAACAGACTACTTGTATGACAGTTAAGGACCCTACACAAGATGTTATAGACATACAGTTACATGCTACTCCCGAAGAAATGAAGAAATGGTCCGAACAAGGAGGGGTCCAGACAAATCAGGGATGGGTGACGAAGGGAAAAGCCACATGGTTTCTCCCCGACTCTATGGTTCAAGTCATTATTAATACCGCACATAGTCCAGCACATCTAGGAGAAAAAGCTATGTTAGACAGTATACAGAACCTTTGGTTCAACAAGCACTTACGAGCTGCAGCCAAGCAGAAAGTCCGTACCTGTATGATATGTTGCCAATTCAATCCAGGTAAAAGTGTCCCGGTGGAACAAGGGGGATTCCAACCTCCTGACCACCCTTTTGAAGTCCTCCAGATGGATTATATTCAGATGGAGCGATGTCGAGGTTTCAAGTATGTCCTCGTAGTCGTATGCGCTTTGTCCAGGTGGACAGAAGCATATCCAGTTCCAGATTATACAGCCGCGACCACTGCCAAGCAGCTGGTTCGTGAATTCTTTCCCCGCTATGGACTCCCTAGGGTCGTGTATTCTGATAACGGCCAGCCATTCTCATCTGAGTTAATGAAACATGTTTCCCTTTTGTTAGGGTACCAGTGGAAGTTCCATTGTGTGCGCCATCCTGAAGCAGCCGGTCTCGTAGAGAGACATAATCAGACCCTGAAAATCCGTATTGCCAAGACATGTAAAGAGAAAGGTGTAGACTGGCTAGTTGCCCTGCCAGTTGCTTTATTCTTCATGAGGATGGTTGCACATTCCAGATCAGGTCTGTCCCCTTATGAGGTCGTATTCGGCCGCCCCCCAAACATGTGGGGTACACCTAGACCCCGCAGTATTACAGATGTTTCCAGTAATATGCTGACAGATTACCTAGCTTCCTTGATGTCTGCCCTACACTCTTGTCGTTCACAGGTTGCCGCTGCATTCCCAGACAATACCGAAGTGAAACCGCATGAGGTCATTCCAGGCGACCTCGTCCTTGTAAGGAACTTTGATCGTTCAAGTCCGCTGGAGCCTCGTTGGAAAGAGCCGCGACTTGTCCTCCTGACCACCCGCACGGCCGTGAAGTTGGAAGGCCGCAAGGGGTGGGTCCATCTGTCCCATATAAAGAAATTTCATGGACTACCAGACAAGACATTTTCTAAGGACTGTTCCATTTCTAAAGACTGCCTGAAACCAGACTTTGATCTGAATCCTGAACTGAAAGTTCCTCTGTTAGAGAAAACTCCGCAACAGGAGTATAAGTTAAAGCTCCGGTCTAGCAAAATAAGTCAGCCAGTTTAATTGTCTAAGTCCCTCTCGGGTGAAACGGTTAGACAGGTATCTGACATGTATGAGATAGACCCCCATAGTGAGAGAGTTAGTCAAAACTCTATACGATGTATCGTTTTTCTAAGTTTCTTATTGTTTCTAAGTTTGATGGTTACCTGCACAAGTTATGCATTACATTTATGTTTTCCAAGTTCACATGTAAATAAGTTTTCTAATGCTACAGTAGAGCACACATTTAGTGATCTGCCTCCTCACGAGCTATCCTATCGTCTTGCTATGAGAAATAATACATTTATCAGAATGTTACACTATTCACACCAGACCAGCAATGCTACTAATTGTTGGGTGTGTGGTCGACTTCCCCCTTTCCAGACACCGAAAGGAGTTCTGCCACTCTTTCCTTATCCATTTTCACATAATGGTTCGTGTGGAGCATGGTCCACGTTAACGTCATCCTCCAATGACATGTCCCTTCTGAATAGAACATGTTTTCCAGACAAGCAAGGTCTCTCCCATAGAACAGGGTTAGATTTAGAAAATGAAGTATATAATTTAGGTAATTATTCTTCGAATTTTATGGTATTGAATGTTCAGTCTGATACTACTCCAGACTTACCTGCTATTTCAGTACTACCAGTCAAAGGCGAATTATGTGTCAGAAAGAATGGTTCCGCACATGTAGGACATAGTGATTGTACTACTATTGTCGAGTATAGTGACAGTGGGAAATCTATTTTCAAAGCATCACGTCATTCTTATTTTGTTTGTGGTCAGACCGCATATGTTCGTCTGCCCCTCGATTGGGATGGAACATGTTACATTGCCTTCCTACTGCCACCAGTTTTTCTAGCCCCATCTGATTATCACAGAAACACACATCTAGTACACGTCAGACATAAAAGGGAGATCGAGTCCCCAATTGTCGATCAAACTGAAACTACTCTAGAACAGTATCAAGACTTTAATAAAGGCTTTTTCTTCTTTATAGGACCTGTCCAGAATAGTAAGTTAATCCGTAGGTTAACCAGAACCCTTGAAGCAGTAGTGAATGAGACTACTTCTGCTCTAGGTAACTTAACCGAAGAGCAATCTGCTATGAGATTTGTCGTGCTCCAAAATTGTCTCGTTCTTGACGTCATACTGGCCGATAGAGGAGGAGCATGTAGAGTCATCGGATCTAGTTGCTGCATTTTCATTCCTAATAACGCGCCGTCTGTTTATTCAGCTATAACCAGACTTCATAAAATTGCCCATCAGTTACACCAGAATCCAGGCACCTGGACATGGTCCGGTTGGCTCTGGAGTATCATATCTGCCTGGGGATGGAAAGTATTGTCATTTCTAGGTATTGCAGTAATGATCATATTCAGTTGCTGCCTCTGTATACAATGTGGCCCTGCGATTTGCGGCATTTGTGCTACCTCTTGTATTCCTAGTCCTAAATCCCGTTCCAAGACAATTCGAGACGAGCAAATGATGCTATATGAAATGATAGATGGTATCATGAATATTGATGTTTCCTGATGGAAACGTAGGGCACAAGGAGGGAATGTGGAAAAGTAAATTTTGCCATGTTGTATGTGCCTACGTGTTCCCCATGTTATGTTATATGTGCATGATCGATATGTATGTATTCCTCTCTGATCGATTAATGACGCAATTACAGTTGTGTCCATCTCTAGTATGATAGTTTCCAGTCTTCGTGAAAGCAACGAATATTAGGCCTATGCAAACCTACGTTGCCACATTTTACAGTGTGCACGTTAATTCATTGGATTGTCCCCGTTTCTAGGCCTCAAAAGGGCCCGGACCCAGATTCAGCTCCTGTCTCCTGAACCCTCCGAGGAGCGATACAGCCCCCACCTGTATCCCTGACCCTTCACTTACTTCATGCCTCACAGTGCCCGGCCCGGCCTGGCTCTGCCTCCCAGTCTGCCAAGAGTATGTTATGTTTCTAGTTATCAGTCCAGCCCTCCTTCTCTGCATTCCTAAGCTACTGAATCGCATCAATAGTTTCCGTCATGGTCTAGCCTTTATGTCTCTATGTAGGGAAATACTGTATTAATATTCATAGAATATTCCTCGCACACGAACTACATGCAGAATAATGCATGCACCAGTCTTAATGTCTGTTAGCCTTTACCCTGATAACTTTTGGATTCTATCAACATGTTCTCTAAACATCAGATACTAGATATGCCTGGGTACATGTCGCTCTGACACTCCAGACTTTAGTCTCCTCTTCTAGCACAGAAGTCATAGCCCCCAGTTCCTCCTGGTAACACGTCATTGCCAGTTTGCGCGCACCACTAGGTTAAAGGTCCCAGCTGCTCAGGTAGCCCCCTCCATGGTTCCGCCCCGTTTATGACATATTCTGTTACGTTTACATCACATGTCTATGTATACGCCCTGTACACGCCTCTTGTTACACCCACTTTATGTCTTATCTTTCGCGACTGCTACGAAACCACGCCTACTGCTACGCCTACTGTATTGAATGTAATGTATTTTGTTCAAGTATATATATTGTGCACCCATATTAAAAGTTATTCCTTTTTGCCTATTCCTGCCCCCGGCAGCTGCCATCCTATTCCCGTACAGGCTGTCCTGTTCCTGCCCTTTATGCTTGATTAAAGCCTGTCAACTCCAGCTACCTCGAATCTTGACTCTTATTTATTGAGCTACCTGTTTATTGATTATAGTCAAAAATAGATCCGGTAATTAATTATTTATTTACCACAGAAGAGTGACACCACACAAATTAAAAGCAGTTTTTCTTAAAATCAAGCAGTTTTTTTTACATCAAAAGTGCAAGAGATGCTTTAAAAGTACCTCCAGCTCCCGGCTACTTTGCCTCAGGACTGGGAAAGGATTCTGTCGGGCGCTTGAAAATGCAGCGTTTTCTAGTCAAGGCAGGGGGCGTGGCCTAAAGGGGCGTGGCCAGCGCGCACGCCTGTGCTGATGGCGGCGGCTGGGAGAGGAAGAGCGCGAGCAGCCTTCAAATCGACTGTGCGCTTAAAAATATTGCAAGAGATGCGCGTGGAAACACAGGTAAAGGAAGAGTGACACCACACAAATTAAAAGCAGTTTTTCTTAAAATCAAGCAGTTTTTTTAACATCAAAAGTGCAAGAGATGCTTTAAAAGTACCTCCAGCTCCCGGCTACTTTGCCTCAGGACTGGGAAAGGATTCTGTCGGGCGCTTGAAAATGCAGCGTTTTCTAGTCAAGGCAGGGGGCGTGGCCTAAAGGGGCGTGGCCAGCGCGCACGCCTGTGCTGATGGCGGCGGCTGGGAGAGGAAGAGCGCGAGCAGCCTTCAAATCGACTGTGCGCTTAAGAATATTGCAAGAGATGCGCGTGGAAACACAGGTAAAGAAAGAGTGACACCACACAAATTAAAAGCAGTTTTTCTTAAAATCAAGCAGTTTTTTTAACATCAAAAGTGCAAGAGATGCTTTAAAAGTACCTCCAGCTCCCGGCTACTTTGCCTCAGGACTGGGAAAGGATTCTGTCGGGCGCTTGAAAATGCAGCGTTTTCTAGTCAAGGCAGGGGGCGTGGCCTAAAGGGGCGTGGCCAGCGCGCACGCCTGTGCTGATGGCGGCGGCTGGGAGAGGAAGAGCGCGAGCAGCCTTCAAATCGACTGTGCGCTTAAGAATATTGCAAGAGATGCGCGTGGAAACACAGGTAAAGGAAGAGTGACACCACACAAATTAAAAGCAGTTTTTCTCAAAATCAAGCAGTTTTTTTAACATCAAAAGTGCAAGAGATGCTTTAAAAGTACCTCCAGCTCCCGGCTACTTTGCCTCAGGACTGGGAAAGGATTCTGTCGGGCGCTTGAAAATGCAGCGTTTTCTAGTCAAGGCAGGGGGCGTGGCCTAAAGGGGCGTGGCCAGCGCGCACGCCTGTACTGATGGCGGCGACTGGGAGAGGAAGAGCGCGAGCAGCCTTCAAATCGACTGTGCGCTTAAGAATATTGCAAGAGATGCGCGTGGAAACACAGGTAAAGGAAGAGTGACACCACACAAATTAAAAGCAGTTTTTCTTAAAATCAAGCAGTTTTTTTAACATCAAAAGTGCAAGAGATGCTTTAAAAGTACCTCCAGCTCCCGGCTACTTTGCCTCAGGACTGGGAAAGGATTCTGTCGGGTGCTTGAAAATGCAGCGTTTTCTAGTCAAGGCAGGGGGCGTGGCCTAAAGGGGCGTGGCCAGCGCGCACGCCTGTGCTGATGGCGGCGGCTGGGAGAGGAAGAGCGCGAGCAGCCTTCAAATCGACTGTGCGCTTAAGAATATTGCAAGAGATGCGCGTGGAAACACAGGTAAAGGAAGAGTGACACCACACAAATTAAAAGAAGTTTTTCTTAAAATCAAGCAGTTTTTTTTAACATCAAAAGTGCAAGAGATGCTTTAAAAGTACCTCCAGCTCCCGGCTACTTTGCCTCAGGACTTTTAAGGTCAAGATTGCAGAGACGGGGCAGGTGGGAGGGGGAAACGAAGGGGGAAGAAACAGAGTACAAGTGAGGGGAATGAGACAGTGGGAATTGGGATGAAAGCAGAAGAGACAAGAAAAGGTGAGAAGGAGGGAAAGAACGAGACAGCGATGATGTAAGGGGAGAAATGGAGAGAGAGAGAGATTGGAAGTGGATCAAAGGAAAGCAAAATTATAAGGAAAAGAAAGCATTGGAGTGTAGCAAGGAAACCAAACAATTCACCAATAAAGCCAACCCCAACCCTTACAGCAGTGTCATGCAAAGACACAGAAATATGGGGCCTGGTGGGACATGTAAAAGAAAGAGAGATGGGAGGGTGGGTGGTAGGGATTGAAGAAAAAGGTGGGTAGGGATAGGCTAAATCAATTTTTAAAAAAGAGATATGGTGAAGGCAGAAAAGAACAACAACAATGCTGCCAACAAATGGTAAGCTATGGGTGGGTGCCAAGACCATTATTAGACACAAGAGTCTCACATGGGAGAGCACATGCACCAGCCGATGCTTTTGCAGACTCGACCTTACAAGAACAACAAACCAATCCGCAGTTACTGTTTACTCTAACACTGGCGCTAACAACAGATTGCCACATTCTGTTAGGGCTGCTAATCAATTGCACCTTAATTTTGTTAATGGAATAAAAATTGAACACAGTCAGTCCAGCAACTTAATTTGTTCCACATGGACCTTGCAGCGACAGCTATACCATAAATCATAAAGTGCCTCTCAACAGTCCTCCGCTGTACATAGGTACTCCAGCAGCAGTACAGAGTACTGTACTTCATCTAGCAACACCCCTCACCTATCCCCCTTACCTGTTGGTCTTCAATGTGACTACCCACCTTCCTGAGATGCTTGATGTCTTCACAAGTTCTGGGGGCCTGCGCACCATTTGCTAGATTCTGAAGCTGAGGTTAGGAAAAAGCTTGTGTTCCTGAGCTCCCCAACCAGTTATACTTGCATCTGATTCTATAATCAATTTCGTATTTACTCCGAAAATTGCTTTCCCATTCTAAGCTTCGATATTTCTTAGCCACCAATGAAGTTCTTCGCTTCCTCTGAAAGTGTAATCTCCTGTGAATACCTCATACCATGCCTTAAGTGACTGCTCTTCAACCTTTGTAGTGCACGATAACCCAAAGGTCCTGGAAAAATAGCTTGAATAGGTGAAGACAACAAACCTATAACTCTTACAAACATTCTCAAGGAAATCACATCTAAAAACAAAACTCTTCGAATTTCCTTCCTTATCCTCTTTATTTTTTCCATAGGCAATCTCAACAGACCTTGAACAGTGTTCATCAAAAACCCCAAGAATTGTGTCTCCTGGCTTAGAATTAAGCATGACTTCTCTCTGTTCACTACAAACCCAACTCTCCAATAGTTCTATTGCAAACCTCGTGTGATCTTCCACTCTCGATTCCTCCTAATCGATAATTAAGATATCGTTCAAATAAACAATCACGCAAATCCCTCTCTCTCTCTGTCAAGAATGCCACAACTGGTCGAAGCATTTTGGTGAAACACAACTTGGCCGAGGATAACCCGAAGGGGAGACAGACAAACTTCCATAACTTTCCTCCCCATCTGAACCTTTGAAATCTCTGATGTTGTACCTAAATAGGAATTGTTAAGTAAGCGTCCTTTAAATCTAGATGTGTCAACTAATCTCCCGTCTGCAGAACATCCCTCAGCATATGTATGCCTTCCATCTTGAAATTATGGTATTCCACTCAATCATTTAATTGCCTCACATTTATGACAGGTCTCATACCTTTCCCTTTCTTTTCCACCAGAAAAATATTGCTTATATATCCCACAAAAAACATCCAATTCTTCCACAATTGCCCCTTTGTTTTGCAATTCTCTGACCTCTGTTTCTACTAATATTGTTAGTTTTTAATTGAATCTCATCATAGCTGGACAAAGTTTCTGAACCAGTTCCTCTACAAATTTTTGTGATATCCTAAAACTGTCTGAAGAACCCATGGGTCCCCTGTTATCACACACCAATTCTGATCAAATTGGGCAAGTCTGCCGCCCAACTTTACATGGGTAACAATATGGCCTTTTCTTAACTTATCCTCTTGTTCTTCTATTCCATCCTGAACCTCCTCTCTGTCTTTGAGGATAGAAATTCCCTGGTTGATACCCAGATCGTGACTGGTAGTGGTAGGGTCTGAACCCCTTGAAAATGAGGTCATCGTAATACCCTGTGAACGGCCGGGAAAACGACCCCTAATTCGTCCAGCCCCACCAAAAACACGATGGTCAAACACCTTTTTTATCTTTCTTTGTGATTGTTGAAGAGAACTAAAGGCCCCAACATATTTTGACATATCCTTTATGAAAGCCTCTCCGAACAACATACCATTGGCATTCAAGCCACCTTCATTAATAGCTAGTTCAGCTAATTTTGGATCTATCTTGAGGAGGATACTCTTCCTCCTCTCCACAGAAATGGCAGTGTTTGCATTTCCTAGCAAACAGACAGCTGTGTGAATCCATTCTCTTAATTCTTCTACATCCAAATCTTTCTTCTTTTTTTTTTTTTTACCAATCTGCCTCCATGTTGTTCAAGCCAGGAATGTGTTTGTCCCAAAATACTTTGGGCAAATCTGCCAAATCTTTCGATTTCGGGCCTCCTAGCTTGTTGACATATCTTACTGCTGAGACATTGTCCATTCTCAAGAGAATCGAACATCTTGCAGAGTCCTTCGCAAAGCTTTTTATTGCAAAGGAGCCTGCCAGAAGCTCCAAACAGTTTATATCTAAACTACTTTCTTCTTCTGTCTAAAGACCACCTGTAGAAATTGAGCCATAGCTCGCTCCCCAACCCGACAAACTCGAATCTGATTCTATTACCAGATCTTTAACAGACCCAAAAATTGCTCTCCCATTCCATGCTTTTAACCACCAGTCTATTTCTTCTCTCGCTTCTTGAGAAAGGGTTACTTCCTCTTAGTAATTCAAGCCATCTCTTAGGTGTTTGCCCTTCAAACGCTGGAGCGCCCGATAATTTAAAGGACCAGTAAAAATGGCTTGAATTGTAGAGAATAGCAAGCCTATTACCCTTGCTAGCATTCAAAGAGATATTTTCCCCAGAATTAGGATATTCCTTAGTTCCTTTTTTATAAGTTTCAATTTTTCTCTTGGGCGTTTCACTTGACCTTGAACAGTGTCTATCATGAAACCTAGGAATTGAGTAACCTAGTTTGGAATTAGACAAGACTTCTATCTGTTTACCACAAAACCTAGATCCTCTAAAAGGTTTATTGCCAAAGTAGTGTGATCTATCACTCTCGATTTCACTTGACCTATTATGGTTTTACCATTCTAGGAAAAATAATTTAAAATTTCTGAATATTCCCGAGGACGTTGAAGGGAAGGACATCAAGGCATTTAATGTCGCAGTAATTAAAACTACAATATTAAATGATTCCTCTGACTCAGATCAAGAACTAATGGATGATATCCAGAGAGTCCACCGTGATCCTTTCAGGCGAAATACAGCGAAAGAGCGTCCAAGAAAGATCTTGGTCAATTTTCTTACATACGCTATCAAAGAGAGGATTTTGGCGTTGGCCCTCAAAGCAGGCCCTATAAAATCAGTAATGCCGTAGGAGTGATACGGATCTCTCCCCAGATAATGGTCTGAATTCGTTTCAAATAGATCGTCCAATTGATAAGGCGACCTTGGCTAGAAGGGATCCTTTCTCAAGCCTAAAGAATACCCCCACTATTGATTAGGAGCAAGCGGATGATACGGATCTCGCCCCAGATGAGGGTCTGAATTTGCTTTAAAAAGATCGTCCAATTGACAAGGCGACCTTGGCTAGAAGGGATCCTTTCTCAAACCTAAAGAATACCCCCACTATTGATTATGGCGGGAAGTACCTCATTCAGCTAGTAGATATGCAAGTAACCCACACCTGAAATAATTTCTACAACCACTTGGGGTCTATCCTACGAAGACCCATAGGCGCTTTACACCTCTCCCCCTTGTCCTGAAGAAGACCCGCGCTAGACCTTCAACTAAGGCGTCCCACAGGGTCGAAACGTTGACGATATTGAAAACTTTGGATCAGTTGAATACCCAGTTCTAATGATAATCCAATTGAATGGATTACTGGGCTAATTACAATCACCAACTGTAACTGACCAAATAAGCCTTTACTCCCCCCTCCCCCTCTCTTCCATTCACTTGTATATAAGCACGTTTGAATGTCACTATTTTCACATGATGTCACATTACACTCACTTTTTAATCTGCGCCGATTCTTGTAAAATGTAAATAAATCATATGTGTACAGGTTTATCTGTGAATGAAGAATGAAATTCATAGATTAAAAACAATTGGTTACCTGAACTTGTGTGATATTGGATTTGCGTTGTGAGCATGTTCCTTGTTTAGGAGCACGGTCTTAAATAATTAATGGACTATTATGAATTGAAATGAAATAATGCATATTTTGAAGTAATCAGGTCTTATACCTGACAGAACCATTGTCTATATTCACCTATAAAATCAGTGTCCTTCTCTACACCTTTTTCCTTTACAATCCGCTCTGATATATCGCACATTACAGCAACAAGGCAATGGGAAATGGGTAGGAGAATGACAATATTCAACTCTTTGGGGGCACGCGCTCAACTGAAATTTCCAGCTTCACTTCGGGTGATGTGGAACAACCACATGCATATCATCCGACATGTAGAGGAAGCGGACAGTTTGATCGAAAAAATAAGAACAGATAATAAAGGGGCAAGTGGCGAAGAGTGGCAGCTAGTTGGGGCCGCAGGAAAGGGGCGAAAGACATAGCTGTAGTAACATGGGAGAGAATTTTAGTTGGATAATTAACTGTTAGATTTGCAGTATGCTACACATTTATTCCAGGTAACAATCGACACGGAAAATTGATCACTTATAATTTGTATCTTCTTTACATATTTTCACACACCTTTACACATCTTTTTATAAACATGCACTGGGTGGGGGGGGGATCCGTCTAAGAGCGGAATGCTCAGGAAAGAAAGAAGGGTTCCCCAGGGAGGTAGTAAGGGTGTGGGGGGGGGAGGGGGCAGAGGGGAAAAAGAAAAAAAATATATGTCCTCGTTTAACAGGTACTCACAAAGGCCCCAAATTAAACAATACTGCATAGATGGCTACATCGCTTTTAAGGCAGGAGGGAGGAGAGGCGAATCTTTCTATGACTCATAACAACATGGATTTCGTATCTTGGAATGTTAACGGCCTTCGCTGTACAAGGAGACGCAGGTTGATTTTTAAGTATCTTGAGCAGTCAACTGCGAAAATATTCTTATTGCAGGAAACCCACTTGAGTTCTGGTGAGAGTAAGGAGGTCTTCTGGAAACTTAAATGGGTTGGAGCATTTTGTTGTTCTGAGCAGTCGACATCAAATAAGGGTGTAGAAATTTTAATCAAGACTGGCTCTGGAGGCATTGTAAGGTCATTTACATCAGACCAGTCAGGAAGATGGGTTCAAGCGCAAGTCGATGTAAGTGGAAATGTCATGACTATTGTCTCTTACTATGGGCCAAATATAGATGACCCAGCCAGCCTGCAGAAGATACAGCTCAATTTAGCCGAAGTTCGCTCCCCTATGATTATAGGGGGTGATTTTAACATACTTCTCGATCCATCGAAAGACCGCTCTAATTACCATAGGGTAGTCACCACTCCGAGATCCCGTCGTGCCATGACGAATATGATACATGATCTGGGCTTAATTGATTCTTGGAGAGCTAAGAATGTCCTGGAGTCAGGTTTTACATACTTCAGTAAAAAGCATGGGCACGCATCAAGACTGGACTACATTTTGATGGACAGAGTCTGTCTAGAGGCCTTGCAAGACATTAAAATCTTACCCAGTATTCTATCTGATCATGCCCCTTTTTCTTTTCAATTAATACGGGGAAAGCTAGGATTCCAACTAGCCGCAGATGGACCCTAAAAAGGACAGCTCTGAATGATCAGGATATAGTCACAGCGATTGGCGTCTACTCTAATAATTATTTTTGGGATAACACAGGGTCTGCCCCATTTGAATTTGTTTGGGACGCCTATAAGGCTTATATTCGAGGTCAGTTTCTCAGTCTAACTAGCCTTAGTAACAAAAAAGAGGCGGCCAAATTTAGGACAATAGAAGAGAAAATCTCATCTTTGGAGGTGCAGAGACTAGATGTCCAAGATGATGCCTTGGCACAAGTCTTGGCTGAAATAGAATGCCTACGCCTAGAATATTGAGGTTTATTAGACCAAAAAGTTAAGGCTCAGTGGGCTGCATATTCAATGGAAAATTATGAGTTTGGAGAGAGGGCTGGTGCAGTATTGGCTCGAAAGATAAGAGCAGACCGGGTGAGAAACAATGTCAATAAGCTTATAATCGATGGCCAGGGAACTATATCTTATAATCAGGAAGATATGGAAAAATGTATTTTCTCCCTTTTTTCGAATTTATACCAAGAAGAGGCCTCCCCAGATTCCTCCACGACCCGACAGTGGTTGGAAAGCAAGGCTCTATCGGGCTTAACAGAGGATGGCCGCAATATGCTTAATAGCCGCTTTACCGAAGAAGAAATAAAACTATGTATAAAAAAAAATTCAAATAATAAGGCAGCAGGGCCCGACGCACTTCCCGGCGAAGTTTATAAAACGCTTCAGGATATGTTGGTATCAAAACTTTGTGAATTATTCAATTATATATATAGCCCTCATGGTAGAATTCCGCCGTCTTGGAAAGAGTCTACCATTGTGTTAATTTTAAAACCAGGGAAGGATCCCCTTAGGGCGGACTCTTATAGGCCAATCTCCCTGCTGAACGCAGATTATAAGATCTTTACTAGAGTTTTGGCAGGGAGATTGGCCAAACTGGTCCTGTGCTTGATCAATCCGGACCAGAAGGGTTTCATTCCGGGGAGATACATCCACGAGTTGACCTTACAGTTGACCGGTAATATTGATCTTGCCGTGGTGAGGTCGGAGCCTTTAGCGGTGGCAGCTTATGACGCGGCAAAGGCTTTCGACCGTGTCAATTGGGGTTTTCTCTGGGATGTTCTTACTATCATGGGGTTCGGAGAGACCTTTATCCAAACTATAAGAGGATGCTATGAGGGTGCTTCGGCGACAATTTTACTAAATGGCTCTTTATCACCATGTTTTGATATCAGGAGGGGTACAAGGCAGGGGTGCCCCATCTCACCCCTCTTGTTCGACCTCTATATCGAACCTTTGGCACAAGCATTGAGGCTAGACGAGCAAATTACTCCTTTTAAAATAAAGGAATACTGCTGCCAGCTGGCATTATATGCAGACGATCTACTGGTTTATACTAGCAACCCAGTAGAGGTTTTTCCCAGAGTCGAGGAGATAATGGTAGACTATGGTCGATACTCCGGTTATTTAATCAACAATACAAAAACAGAAATAATGTGCTGGGGTGGAGACCAGTGGGAGGAAGCAAAAAGCAGCCAGTTCAGGTATTTAGGCATATTAATTACATCTGATCTTAATAATATAGTCAAAATAAATCTGAAAAAGGTGACTAAAGATATTGACCATCTATTTTCGAGATGGCAAAACCTTCCATTAACAATATATGGCCGCGTTAATTTGGTCAAAATGGTCATTTTGCCAAAAATAACCTATCTATTTAACGCGATCCCCTTAACATTGCAGGATAAAATCTTAAGGAAGATCCAGGGGAAGATAGGTAGTTTTATCTGGGCAAATAAGAACGCCCGGATGTCCTGGAAAAAACTGAAAAGAAGACTGATAAAGGGGGGGTTGGCACTCCCGGAGATTGCGTGGTATGCTTTTGCTTTCCAGCTAAAAAACGTCCGCACACTTTTAAGTAGTCCAGACAACTCTCATTGGGGGCAGATTTTGAATACAATGTTAGATCAGGAAGGGGGTGGGCCTGTTTTTTTTTTATAAGTTTGGTGCGCAAGATTTTACAAGAAGGTTCGCCTAAAGGTATTGAAATCGGCCTTGATTCTTTGGAACAGAGTTAAGGGGTATTGGGGTATAAAATATTATTCAGATATTGCCCCTATATGGGACTCCCCGGGTACTCCGCAATGTCTCCAGGATAGCCTCTCTCTATCAGTCAGGAGAGCGGGAATAACAATCTGGTCAGACCTAATATCATCAGAGGGGGTACATCCTTGGGAGGTGTTGCGGTCTAGGATGGGGACTCCTTTTTCAACATTTAAATATATTCAACTCTGTTCGTGGTATTCCTCTGAGAAAAATAACACTGGTGGAAACTGGAACATAGAGTTTGCACTTTCGGCCCCAACTCAGAGGAAGAAAGAAGTGTTTTTTTTGTATAGGAAGCTGATTGAGGCAGGGGAAATTCGAGCTCCACCATTACATCAAGTTTGGAGACTTTCTGTCTTAGAGGCATCCTCAGCTGATCTATATAATTTCTCCCTTCAATATTTATATAGATTTGTTAAATCCGCTCCCCTTAAAAAGAATCACTATTATGTTATAAATAGGCTTTACTACACCCCTAAAAAAATCGCAAAATTTGTCAACCCACCCCCTGTATGCCCCAGATGTGATACGCCAGAGGCCGATGATATCCATGTTTTTTATAGGTGTCCTAGGATTGGCTCTTTTTGGGCCACCATTGAGAAGACACTGGAGAGTGTCTTCAAGATGAAACTTAGTTTTAATGTTGCAAGGGTCTTCTTTGGTCTGGACATTGATCTCTTAAATGGGCTAAGGGAGACACAGGTGGCTTTATTTTTCACGCTTATTCTAATTGCACGTAGGAAAATCTGTAAAGTCCGGAAGGATGTCACCCCCCCTACACGAAAAATGGCTTCAATCTGTACTAAGAATAGCACGCTTAGAAACCAGCACAGCACACAATAGGAATAGCGCAGTATGGCAACCTTTGATGGAATGGGCCAAGGAAATGAGGCTGGTAACAAACCCTGAAATTGTCCAATGATTACACCTGGCCCCGGAATAAAGGGGTAGCCGGGTCAGCTCTGGGTACAGCAAGAACTTCAACCCGGGGCGCCCAGGATGGATAGCGGGTTGCGAGTGTTCATTTGTACGTGCCATGGTGAGATGAGGACAAAAAAAAAAAAATCACTTGACCTATTATGAGTATGTCGTCTAGATAGATAATTAGACGTACCCCTCGTTCTCTCAGGTAAGCTGCCACCGGCCTGGGGACCTTGGTGAAACACCATTGGGCCGAAGAGAGACCGAAGGGTAGGCATACAAACTTCCACATCTTTCCTCCCCATCTAAAGCACAGATATTTAAATATGCATCTTTTAAATCTAATCTTGTTAGCCAATCCCCCGGTTGCAGTATATCCCTTATTAAGTGCAGACCCTCCATTTTGAAGTGGTGGTATTCTACCCAATCGTTCAGACTCTTTAGATTTAGAACTGGTCTCATACCTTTCTCTTTTTTCTGGACAAGAAAAATATTGCTTATAAAGCCTTTTGTCGACTCCAGTGATTCCCTGGTCGCACCTTTCTCTAGTAGGTCTTGAACCTCTTTGTTGACTAGTTCTGATAACTCTTCGCAAACCTTATGGTTTCCGGGATATGGTTTTGTACGGGTTCCCCCACAAAGTCTATCTGGTATGCCATAATGGTCTCCAACACACAAGGGTCTTGTGTTATCGATTAAAAAAAATTCAAATTGAGCTAGCCTCCAACCTATCTTCATAGGGGTAACAGAAGAATCTTGACTTACCTGAGCCTCTTGAACGACAATCACCTTGTGTTCCTCTCCCTCTAAACTCTTGCCTCTGAGGGTAGAAGCCTGCATATGAATTCTGGGATTGATAGAGATTAGGTCTAAATCCTCTCTGAAAGGATGTCCTTGAATTTCCTTGCCTTCGGCTGGGAAATCGACCTCTTGATCGCCTGGCCCACCAAAAACACGTTTGTCAAAGGCCTTTTTGATCTCTCTTTGAGATTTTTGTAGGGAGCTAAAAGCTCCCACATATTTGGACATCTCTTTGATGAAAACGTCCCCGAAAAGTACCCCTTTAGCTTTTGCCCTTCCTTCATTGTTGGCTAGTTCCACCAATTTCGGGTCAATTTTAAGAGGGATGCTCTTCCTCTTTCAACAGATATGGCAGTATTAGCATTGCCTAGGAGGCATACTGCCCTTTGGATCCACTGCCTTAGTTCTTCCACATTAAGAGTGGATTTGCCATGGCAAACATCTTAGTCAAGGGGCCAGAAATGTCTAAAAACCTGTATTGGCACATGCGTAAACCTTTGTATAGACCTTTTTTGGGATCTCTACCACCTTTGGCAATAAATGCAATTATTTTGGGATCCAAGGTGCATGAGTGACTTTATTGGGCAACAATGGTCTAGGGCATTCGGATCTGAGGCGTAGCCTCACGTCCTTGGGTATTTGTTTCCTTAACCAGAACTGCATATAGTCTGCTAAATGAGCAGCTGGTGACCATTCGGGAGATAAGGGGTGTTTCAATAGAGAGGGGTCAAGCATAAGGCCCCCGAAGGATTAGTTCTCAAAAATCCCCATCCTCCAAAATAACCTTATTGTTGTCCTTTGGTGGTAGTACCTGAGATCCGTCTGAGTCAAAATCTGAGGAACAACTCAGTTTAACTTCAGCGCTCCCTGACGAGTCATCCAAATGCACAACCTTGTGTTTGCGAGCATTAATTAATTGAGTTTCTGATTCAATAGATGGACCCTTTCCACGGTCCCCTTGTGTGTCCTCGACACCACCAGTTTTGATATGAACAGATATTTTCTATGAATCAGAAAATGTTCTCCTTTTGTAACTTGGACCGGCTGGTTGTGAATTTTTGCGCTTCCTATTAGCCTTACCTTGTTTCTTAATTAGGGGGTCTTCATTGGCTGACAAAATCTCTCCTCATTAGAAGCTCTATTTTTATCCAATGTAATATTTTCTAGCTTCTTATCCATTTTCTTCTCTAGGTCTTTTGAAATTTTTTCCAGCATTTCTTTTAATTTGTCCTCTAAGGACTCTTGTGAAGTGCTAGAGGTGCCTTGATTTAGCATATCTGGTTGTTCCATGACAAGGAATAAAGTAAAATGCCAAATGGAAGGCTAAGCAATTCAATTAAAAAAGGGCAGGGCAAGAGAACAGAGATATAGCAACAGCGAAGTCTGAGATCAACTGGCAAAAACAGCTGTAGTTTGACAGGAATAACTGTCAAAGTTTAAAACGTTGAAATGACATAGAAAGCTTATTATTTAATGAAGGGCATCCCAAAGCCTTAAAATAGCTGCCGAGACTACGTATTGACGTAGTCTCAGCGCCCGAGATAGTCCCTTTTCTATTATTTCCCCTTTTTAAAATGTTTTTATTTGAGCAGAAAACGGGGAGTGAAGAAATTGGTGTGCCACGCAGTACACAGTGGAGAAGCAGTATCCGGGCTTGAGGGTGCGTTCAGCTTTAAAGTGCCTGAAATGCAAGTCGCCCGGAGTGGAGACACACCCATCGGAGCAGAAAGTCAGCGACCACACGTCCGCGTTCGGAGCATTATTGGAGCTCCTAGCAATGCAGGCGGGAGGCGCAGATGGTAACCAGGATGGTTAGGGAGAGGTGGTGGCGCCGCGGCCAGGGCGACTGACGCTGGAATCTGGGGACCACGGTTTGATCCCCGGCTCCGGCGGCAGGTTAGCCCAGCACCATGTGGCTCTGGGCAATAGCTCGCATAATCTTCCCGACGGCCCCCAGCGCCTAGAGACCCTTACGGGTGATTGTGCGCTTTACAAATGTGGACTTTACTTTACTTTACCATGGTGTGCTGTTCGCTAACCTCGAGCAGAGAGGCGGTAAGCATTTCAAGTTAAAAAAAAATTGAAAAGTTAACAAAAGAGAGAGCAACAACGAAGCCGATATCTGAGCACATGAAGTCAAAACCTAATCAATTAAGATATTAAAGGCTGTACGAAGGGGATAAAACACAAGAAAGTTATGAATAACACAAGCTTAAGCATCAACGAAACCAATATCTGAGCACATGAAGTCAAAACATAATTAATTAAGATAATTAAAAGCTGCACAAAGGGAATAAAACACAAGAAAGTTATGAAATAACACGAGCTTAAGTAGGTACAGCAGGAAAAAAGCAGTGCAATATCGGATAATATTGAATAAGGTGTGAAGAGTGAATAATTCTTAAGATATAAGGTGGAATAAAAAATAAAATTCATAATAAGTAACAGGCAGAGCTTAAGGGAACACTTATCTCGACTGCGGCGATAAAAAAGAAGGAAGAGGTATGTATGTTCTGACCTTTTATTGGGTTGGAATGTTTTGTTTTACAACATTCTAAGTTATTTAAAGTGGCTGTGAATAAAGAATATTGCAATAATAATAGCCTCCATGTCTTTAATAAAATCCAGAATTTCTGACCATCAAAGTTGGGGAAAATCAACATTTTCTTTAACACTGAGTCAGCTTTTATTATTCCCCGCTTTGTGATCATGGAAGTTACCCAGTAATTTTTCAGGAGTCTGGAGCTGAGCTTCAACCACAACAAATTCTCTCTGCCGGTACACAATCTCACTACAATTACTCAGTGGTGGCTGCTCTGCTATGGCGGAGGTGTGTTGCTTTCAAGTGAGGAAGAGAGAAGAAGAAACATAACATGATAACTTTCAGTTATTATCATGTTGTTTCCTTTGCAGGTGGGAGGGTAGGCGGGACTGGTCTGCTCACGGAGCAGGGCAGGGGCGGAGTGGTTTGCCACTCAAGTGCACAATGACTGTTTGGTTGGCCATCTCGGGCCGCCCAAAGCAGTCGTGCGCACTTCCCTGTTCTTCATGAAGGCTGCATTACAGCATTCAGATTTTACCCTAGGTACCGTTGACTCTGCAAGGAATAGGTAGTAAAGACTAAGTCAATGCAGTTGTATTGTTTGGCCTTTGCCAAGTGGGAGTCCCTCTGTTTGAGAGTAAAAGTTCTACGGATTAGATTTTCCGGGTCGATTGGTTTAACTGTGCAGGGTCTCTGGGTCAGGTAGTTTGTACATTTCTACCTTAGAGGGTAAGATGTGCAACTCTAGGTTATTGAATGTAGTTTTCCTCGCCTCCTAGCAAACTAAGGGGCAGATTTACAAGCCCCTTGCATCATCTTCACAACATTGTTGTGTCACTTCTGTGACGCAGCGGCGTCGTAAACAATGTGCCACTATGCAACAGATTTACAACGTGACGCATCTAGTGAGATGTGTCACCTTGTAAAGCCATGCGCAACATTATACCTGCATCAGGTATAATGTACGCAGGGTGGGCGTTCCATCGCAAGGAAGCCCTGTAAAAGTAATGCAGTGAAATCTACAACATTTCACTGAGTCACTTTTACGTCCATGCTCTGTCAAAACCTTCCGCCTGCTTGAAGCAGGCGTAAGGAGTGACGCAGCATGTTAGGTATAGAGCGCCCCTGAGCATTGCTGGAGTTGTGCCGCTTGCGACACGACTCCAGCAATGCGTTGCCCCTACACCAGAAGACGCATCTGACTATCCTTGTGTGACGGTGTGTCGCACTGTAAATGCGATGCATCCGTGGTGGCGCAAGGGTATTCCTAAGTGTCCGATCTTTACTGGTGCATCCCTGCTCTTATGCAGGGATGTGCCAGTCCTTGTAAATCTGCCCCTATTTAGTTTTGTGATGTTGGATCCCCTTTTGCAGTCAAAGAAGTAGTTCATGGTGCTTTGGTAATGGAGTGATATTAGAGACTTAGGGGTCCATTAGGATGGTGAACGGATAAATGACCCCTGTGCTGGAGGTGGCAGAAACTGCACCTCACCGTCCGCCAGCAACGGGCCTTCCATCCGCCATATTAGGAAGGGGAACTGGGCACATTTACCGTCCGCCGCGGAAAAACATGAA
Organism: Lissotriton helveticus; assembly: GCF_964261635.1. Taxonomy (NCBI): domain Eukaryota; kingdom Metazoa; phylum Chordata; class Amphibia; order Caudata; family Salamandridae; genus Lissotriton; species Lissotriton helveticus. The sequence goes on along the minus strand of NC_136068.1, from coordinate 1,393,654,581 downwards.
CCGCCGCGGGAACACACCAGACACCACGGCGGCCGGAGCCAATCCAGCCTCACCGCCGTGCGGAATGACGTCCCGACCGTCCGCAATATTACGTAGTCGCAAACAAACCAGAACACAGCAGGGTAAACACCACCATCTCATAGATGGCGGAAGCACCACAACGGAGAGGGAAAGCAGGGCCGTCGTGGACGCCGCTGCAGGTACGCAAGCATGCAATACACACATACCACGCCACATCATACATGAACACTGTTACCTGTTCACACCAGCAGTGTCGGATTAGCAACGAGGGCACTAGGGCACTGACCGAGGGCCGGTGTCCAGTCTCATCTGAGGGCTGCTTTTGTGGGCAGTACACATTGCAGAGCATGTCCATGAGAAGCTGCACAACCAAGGGACAAGAAGCAGCACAGTTCCAGGCAGCGCAATGAGAGAGTGCAGAGCATGTCCATGAGAAGCAGCACAACCAAGGGGCAAGAAGCAGCACAGTTCCAGGCAGGGCAATGAGAGAGTGCAGAGCATGTCCACGAGAAGAAGCACAACCAAGGGGCAAGAAGCAGCACAGTTACCACAGAGCCAGTGGCCAGAACAGAGCAGGTACATCTGAGGCAGCAAATGAAAGGGCACAATGCAGCATCAGAACAGCAACAGGGCAGTGTTCACAACAGAGCAGGTACATCTGAGGCAGCACATGAGAGGGGCAAAGTACATCAGCAGTCCATGGTACAGAACAGAGCAGGTCCATCTGAGGCAGCACATCAGAGGGCACAATGCAGCAGCAGAACAGCAACAGGGCAGTGTTCACAACAGAGCAGGTCATCTGAGGCAGCACATGAGAGGGCACAAGGCAGCATCAGAACAGCAACAGGGCAGCATTCACAACAGAGCAGGTACATCTGAGGCAGCACATGAGAGGGGCAAAGTACATCAGCAGTCCATGGTACAGAACAGAGCAGGTCCATCTGAGGCAGCACATGAGAGGGCACAATGCAGCAGCAGAACAGCAACAGGGCAGTGTTCACAACAGAGCAGGTATATCTGAGGCAGCACATGAGAGGGGGAAAGTGCATCAACAGTCCATGGTACAGAAAAGAGCAGGTCCATCTGAGGCAGCACATGTCAGTGGCACATTGCATCATAACTCAAACAGGGCCAGTGGCCAGAACAGAGCAGGTCCATCTGAGGCAGCACAAGTCAGTGGCACATTGCATCATAACTCAAACAGGGCCAGTGGCCAGAACAGAGCAGGTACATCTGAGGCAGCACATGAGAGGGCACAATATAGCAGCAGAACAGCGACAGGGCAGTGTTCACAACAGAGCAGGTACATCTGAGGCAGCACATGAGAGGGGCAAAGTGTATCATAACTCAAACAGGGCCAGTGGCCAGAACAGAGCAGGTACATTTGAGGCAGCACAAGTCAGTGGCACTTTGCATCACATTACTAACAGGGCCAGTGGCCAGAACAGAGCAGGTACATCTGAGGCAGCACAAGTCAGTGGCACATTGCATCATAACTCAAACAGGGCCAGTGGCCAGAACAGAGCAGGTACTTCTGAGGCAGCACATGAGAGGGGCAAAGTGCATCATAACTCAAACAGGGCCAGAACGGAGCAATTATATCTGAGGCAGCACATGAGAGGGCACAATGCAGCAACAGAACAGCAACAGGGCAGTGTTCACAACAGAGCAGGTACATATGAGGCAGCACATGAGAGGGGCAAAGTGCATCATAACTCAAACAGGGCCAGTGGCCAGAACAGAGCAGGTACATCTGAGGCAGCACAAGTCAGTGGCACATTGCATCACATTACTAACAGGACCAGTGGCAAGAACAGAGCAGGTAATCTGAGGCAGCACAAGTCAGTGGCACATTGCATTATAACTCAAACAGGGCCAGTGGCCAGAACAGAGCAGGTCCATCTGAGGCAGCACATGAGAGGGGCACACTGCATCACATTACTAACAGGGCCAGTGGCCAGAACAGAGCAGGTCCATCTGAGGCAGCACATGAGAGGGGCACATTGCATCATATTACTACCAGGGCCCGTGGCCAGAACAGAGCAGGTACATCTGAGGCAGCATAAGTCAGTGGCACATTGCATCACATTACTAACAGGGCCAGTGGCCAGAACAGAGCAGGTATATCTGAGGCAGCACACGAGAGGGGCACATTGCATCACATTACTAACAGGGCCAGTGGCCAGAACAGAGCAGGTACATCTGAGGCAGCACAAGTCAGTGGCACATTGCATCACATTGCTAACAGGGCCAGTGGCCAGAACAGAGCAGGTACATCTGAGGCAGCACAATTGAGTGGCACGTTGCATCATAACTCAAACAGGGCCAGTGGCCAGAACAGAGCAGGTTCATCTGAGGCAGCACAAGAGAGGGGCACATTGCATCATAACTCTAACAGGGCCAGTGGCCAGAACAGAGCAGGTACATCTGAGGCAGCACAAGTCAGTGGCACATTGCATCATAACTCAAACAGGGCCAGTGGCCAGAAGCGAGTAGGTCCATCTGAGGCAGCACATGAGAGGGGCACATTGCATCATAACTCTAACAAGGCCAATGGACAGAACAGAGCAGGTCCATCTGAGGCAGCACAAGTCAGTGGCACATTGCATCATAACTCAAACAGGGCCAGTGGCCAGAACAGAGCAGGTACTTCTGAGGCAGCACATGAGAGGGGCAAAGTGCATCATAACTCAAACAGGGCCAGAACGGAGCAATTACATCTGAGGCAGCACATGCAAGGGCACAATGCAGCATCAGAAACGCAACAGGGCAGTGTTCACAACAGAGCAGGTACATCTGAGGCAGCACATGAGAGGGCACAATGCAGCATCAGAACAGCAACAGGGCAGCGTTCACAACAGAGCAGGTACATCTGAGGCAGCACATGAGAGGGGCAAAGTGCATCAGCAGTCCATGGTACAGACCAGAGCAGGTCCATCTGAGGCAGCACATGAGAGGGCACAATGCAGCAGCAGAACAGCAACAGGGCAGTGTTCACAACAGAGCAGGTATATCTGAGGCAGCACATGAGAGGGGCAAAGTGCATCAACAGTCCATGGTACAGAAAAGAGCAGGTCCATCTGAGGCAGCAAAAGTCAGTGGCACATTGCATCATAACTCAAACAGGGCCAGTGGCCAGAACAGAGCAGGTCCATCTGAGGCAGCACAAGTCAGTGGCACATTGCATCATAACTCAAACAGGGCCAGTGGCCAGAACAGAGCAGGTACATCTGAGGCAGCACATGAGAGGGCACAATATAGCAGCAGAACAGCAACAGGGCAGTGTTCACAACAGAGCAGGTACATCTGAGGCAGCACATGAGAGGGGCAAAGTGCATCATAACTCAAACAGGGCCAGTGGCCAGAACAGAGCAGGTACATCTGAGGCAGCACAAGTCAGTGGCACATTGCATCACATTACTAACAGGGCCAGTGGCCAGAACAGAGCAGGTACATCTGAGGCAGCAAAAGTCAGTTGCACATTGCATCATAACTCAAACAGGGCCAGTGGCCAGAACAGAGCAGGTACATCTGAGGCAGCACATGAGAGGGCACAATGCAGCAGCAGAACAGCAACAGGGCAGTGTTCACAACAGAGCAGGTACATCTGAGGAAGCACATGAGAGGGGCAAAGTGCATCATAACTCAAACAGGGCCAGAACGGAGCAGGTACATCTGAGGCAGCACAAGTCAGTGGCACATTGCATCACATTACTAACAGGGCCAGTGGCTTGAACAGAGCAGGTACATCTGAGGCAGCACAAGTCAGTGGCACATTGCATCATAACTCGAACAGGACCAGTGGCCAGACCAGAGCAGGTCCATCTGAGGTAGCACATGAGAGGGGCACATTGCATCATATCTCTAACAGGGCCAGTGGCCAGAACAGAGCAGGTACATCTGAGGCAGTACAAGTCAGTGGCACATTGCATCATAACTCAAACAGGGCCAGTGGCCAGAACAGAGCAGGTACATCTGAGGCAACACAAGGACGTGTGTCATATGGACAGTCCCATGGACAAGAATATTTCAAGGGTGGTTACAATGAACAGTCCAGACATCAAGTACAATGAGATTTGAGTGATGTGAACTGCACCTCACAGCACAGAATCAGGTGGACTGTGGGACCTCATAGCTTCGGACACAGTGGCAGGACCTGATACAGCAGTGTGAGAAACAGCCACAGCTCCAGTGACTGACACATGAGCGATAGACCCAGACACACTGGCAGGACCTGATACAGGAGTGTGAGAAACAGCCAGAGCTCTAGTGACTGACACATGAGCGATAGACCCTGACACACTGGCAGGACCTGATGCAGGAGTGTGAGAAACAGCCACAGCTCTAGTGACTGACACATGAGCGATAGACCCTGACACACTGGCAGGACCTGTCCCTGGACACTGACCAACAAATACCATGCGAGCATCTGAGACATGAGATTAGAGGACACACAGTGGCAGTACCTGAAACATTAGAGGGCACAACTGACACAGTGATACTACATGAGGCATGACAGCGAAAAACAGACACAGTGCCACTATCTGACACATGAAAGTGAACTGCAGCTGTCCCACTAGGACCACTGAAATGATGAGCCACGGGGTTCATGGGCCAGGAGGCAGGGTGGCTCTGGGAGCTGGGGACAGCTGTACTTGTGGGACATTGGAGTGGTCAAGTGTCACCGGTGTGTGTTTCTGTTTCTTTAGGATTCGGAAGGGCACCCTGAACATGACTGGACTGGTTAGTGGTGCGGGCTCATCTGAAACATCACCAATCAAAGGTGGATCATGTGCATGTGGGGGTCTGCTCTCTGGGGACGTGCTGGAACCTGCTTGGCGCTTGCTCTGGCCCTGCCTTCTGCATTATGTGTAATGGGGGATGCAACAACTGTATACTCCTTCCTCTGCTTCACTGGGGTGTGGATGGGAGAAGAGGTATGGGGGCCTCTACCTCTGACACATGTGTGTTACGTTCCTTCACCAACACCAGCTTCAGGGGACGCAGGGGGATGGATGTCTGTCCTTGGTGGATGTCCTGTCCATGGGAGACGCCTTGGACCTGGGAGGTGCCTGCTGCCTGGGAGGTGCCTTGGCCGTGGGAGACGCCTTGGCCTTAGGAGTTGTCCTTTCTTTGGAATGTGCCTTATCTGTGGGCGGTGCTCTGTCCCTGGGAGGTGCCCTGTCCATTGAAGGTGCCCTGTCCCTTGTAGGGGCCCGGTCCTTGGGAGTGGCCCTGTCCTTGGGAGGTGCCCTATCCATTGAAGGTGCCCTGTCCTTGGGAGGTGCCCTGACCTTGGGAGGTGCCCTGTCCTTGGGAGGTGCCCTGTCCTTTGTAGGGGCCTGGTCTTTGGGAGGAGACTTGTCCGGGGGTGGTGTCCTGTCCTTTGCGGACGCCCTGTCCTTGGTCTGTGCCTTGTCCATGAGATGTCCCTTGCCCTTGTGAGTACCTTTTGAGGGGGATGCCTGTGTGTCTCGTGAATCTGTGCCTCCCATCACCCCTTGAGGGTCCTGTGTGTCATCTCCAGGGTAGCTGATGTCGTTTTCTGTGAAAGAATTCCCTTTCCCAGGGGATGGTGTATGTGGCCTCCGTTGCCTGCCTTGCTTGTGCCTGCTTCTAGTGCAATACCCTGAAAATGATGCATGTTTAGAAGTGTCACTCTCCCCTGAGACAGTAAGTGGTGTGGATGGGGGAACTGAAGTAGAACCTTGTCCGTGTGACTGTTGAATGGCTGCAGACAATGTGTTGGATAAGGACTGTACTGTCCTGTGGAGACCAGCAACATCACCATGCATCCCCTCCATGAATGCTACCACCTGCCCCAACTTCCTATCGTGGTCCAGGAATGCATTTATCATGTTTGTTTGCCCTACACACAGCTGTCGCAGCAGATCAACCGGCTCAGCACTAAGGGCAGTTTGTGTCACAGGAGCAGGGGCAGCGGTGCCTGCACCAAAGGCCACTCTGCTCCCCCTACTCTTGCAAGCACGAGCAGTACTTTTTACAGTTGGTGGCAGTGTGGACCCAGTGTGCTGTGTATGTATTGAAGGTGTAGATTGTCCACTCCCTGTGTCTACCAACAGTGCTGACTCACCACCGTTGTCTGAAGATGAGGACGATGGTGTCGCCACATGTGAGTCCTCAGGGATAGTTCTGTCCCCCTTTCCGGGGCTGATCTCTTCCATCTCACTCTGTGTTTGTGTGGTCTCTGATCCAGATGCATTGCCACCACTTCCCTCCGTCGTTTGTCTTTCAGTTCCTTTGTCCAAAGCTGAAAGAGAGAGATCAGAGGTATACCTAAGTGCCACACTCACTAACTGCAAATTACAAAATCCAAACTTCCTTGACTGCTGGACAACATGTCGGAGCCATCCTGCACATGAACCACCCCTCCAGACATCCTCATGTCAGAGAATTAGTGGGCCCTGTGACACATGTGCATGAAACAAACAGGGCAAGTGCATGCAGACCACCACACATGTGATGCCATGGGACCACAGACATGAATGACAGGTCATGGGCCCCTGCACTACAATGCAACTGGTATGTCCAGCTGGCTGACATGGATGCTGACTCTCACTCCGCTAATGCCACCAACATGCAATAGCAGCACACCATATACATCATGGATGTCACTACTGTGTCTGACCAGCAATACATGCATGCACTCCCAAGTCGCAAACCCCTTCAGTGTGCTCACCGCTAGTTTGCTGCTGCTCCCCTCTCAACCGTGCGGACAGGTCAGGATGTATCACAGCTATGATACGTAGCATTAGAGGGGTCATGGTATGTCGTGCAAGCCGGCCTGATCGGTCAATCAACTCCAGTGTCATCTCCGCCACACTCTTGCTGAGCCTGGAGATGTCGTCCCACCGCTTGTGGCAGTGTGTGTGTGTCGCCTGTTGCACACCCCCACTGCCCGTACATTACGTGCTATGGCCCTCCACACGGCCTTGCGATGGTGCAGCTTGACCTACCATAATGGGAGACAAGAGGGGGCAAGTCAGTGAACAGTTGGCCGTTCTCACAGATAGAAGGTACAGGTATCTGTCAGCGGCCATGCACAGTACAACATATGTGACTGACAGGACAATATGGCATTACTCCATCATGGAAAGCAGGTGAGGCACACACCCACAAGATAGCTGTGATCGGTCGTGACCCAGCATAGCCACAAGACTACACATGTCATGTTTGTGACCCCTCAAAGATAACACTGCGCAGCATAGAGGTCAATCAGTCAGTGACAGAACCAGGAATACATCACAGTGTGCCTGGCCTGCTGGGGCATACCCACACTGCCTCCCACAGAACACCGCCCAGATTTCAGACACCAGGAGTCAGGGACCACCTCATGCACACCAACATGTCCCCCACTGCACTTACCACCTGTCCTTGGCACCGTAGAGCCGTTCATAGTGGCTGAGCACACCGTCCACAAGGACCTCCAGCTCCTTTGCACTGAAGGGACGGGACCGGATCTGTCCAACTCCCGGCATGGCAAGGTCCAGGACACAACAGCAGCAGTTGGTGGAGTGGGCAGCAGCAGCAGGTAGAGGTTATGGGTGCAGGCAGCAGTGGCTGGAAGCAGTGGATGTGTGGTGCTCAGACTCACACATGTGTAGGGCCCTGAGCTGATATCAGTGGCACACGTCTGCAGCAATTGGTGTTCCCGGGCTGCCTCATTCAAAATGAGCCAATGACTGGCCCCGCTGTGGCGGTGCATGGCTTCCGCATTTTTGAAATTCGCTTACACGTCCCGCGGTTCCTGTTTCCATTGGCTGCATGTGCAAGGACCATCACGGTCACACACCACCAACCACATGTGCGCGCTACCGCGATGGTGCATCATTTGAAAATCATCACTCGTTGGCATCGCAATGGTGGAGCACGCATTCCGCCGGGGTGGGGCAGGCTAACAGATACATTTGAATGTGCAAGTGGCAATGACAGTTGGTATCCCCCCATTCAGTCACATAGCGGCACCCACCGCCCGGAACCGACGGTGGGTGCCGCTATGTGTCTTGATGTTACCGTGGTGGGTAACCGCCCATGGCCATCCATGCCACGGTAACATCAAGACACATAGCGGCACCCACCGCCCATGCCCATTCAGTCCAGAGGCCCGCCATGCAGATAGCGGTACCCACCGCCGTTCCATGGCAGTGACTCACCATCTATGCCCATTCAGTCCAGGGGCCCGCCATGCAGATAGCGGTACCCACCACCATTCCACGGTAGTGAGTCACTTCCCATGCCCATTCAGTCCAGGGGCCCGCCATGCAGATAGCGGCAACCACCGTTGTTCCACGGCAGTGAGTCACCGCTGGGGAATGGCGGTGGGTACCGCTATCTGCATGGTGGGCCCTTGGACTGAATGGGTATGGGCGGTGAGTCACTGCCGGGGAACTGTGGTGGGTACTGCTATCTGCAACATACCAACTGCCATTTCACAATATAGATTTAAATGTTGTGGAAAGCCTGTACCGCCCCCGCGGTATGCGTGAACCTCCATCGCGGTGCAGGAAACTGGATGCATTTGAAAGATGCACCCTAGCGGCAGCGCACACATGACCGCGCCGGTGTGTCCCCGCCATGGCACCCTATACAACAGCCAATGGGAAACGCATTTGTGGAGGCTGAATGCAAGTTTTGTATTTGCGGCAGGCGTGCACTGCCAGAGCGAGGCCAATTACTGCATGGTCAGGCACACATTCCGTGTTGGCAAGGGGACATGGGTGGCTGAGCAGGTACATGGAACCTGCCAACATATCATGCTGTGGCGAGGGCGCTGTCCAAGGGTGTCCATTGGCCACCATGATCATGCAACAGGGCAGTGCAAACATTGCAAGTTACCCACCCAGACCAGTGCTGAGTGCACATGCCAGGCCAGTGTACATCTGTGACAATGTAGTGATGTGGTGGCTCACATGTGTCATGGGTTGTTGGTTAACATTTACACAGTTCAATGTTACCATGGACCTGCAGATTGTGTTACATGTGAGTCTGTGCATGGTCTATGCAACGACATGTGATGATGTGATGGATGCACTATGAATTTGTTGCTGTGTGATGTATGCTTGATGGATTGCCCTCTCATATGTCCTTGTCCAGCCTATGCAAGTCTAGTCAGAGGTGCATGACCTCATGGACTGTGTATTTATGTATTGGCATGGTGCAGCACAAAGATTGGGGCCTGTGGGGATGCATATCCACACATGAGGTGTATGTTGCACAATCAAGGCTGTCTGTGCTACATGTGGAAACGGGCCTTTGTGCATACACATGGCTGTGACATCATTGTGGGGATGTCAATGTGTGGCAAGTCTACAGGTGTGCCATTGTTGTGTGACAGGGCCAACCCACATGTATTCTGTGGTAACATCTCTGGTGATGTCAGTCATTGTTATTGCTGTATCTGTCATGATCACAAATGTGGTACAGCTGTGTTGTGTTTACAATTGTCATTTGCTACCATCCTAGGAGGGCTCCGAATGTGCACCGTCCATACACTGTGCTGGAGGACATTGTGGCCGACGAGGGGATACACAGATTCCGCTTGGACCGTCCCACATTGCAGATCCTGGGCGCCCAACTGGAGCCCCACCTGCAGCCACGCAGGGAATATCCCGGGGCAATCACACCAACGGCCAAGGTGATGGCGGCACTTCACTTCTTCGCTACTGCCATTTTCGAGCACACAATTGGTACAGCAGGGGGGATGTCCCAACCCATGTTTAGTGTGGTACTGCGTAATGTCCTGGCAGCCATGATGCTGTTTAAGGATCAATATATCCATTTTCCAGGGGCAGCGGAATTGCCAGCTGTGAAGGCTGATTTCTACGCTCTGGGTCGGATTCCACATGTGGTGGATGCCATTGATGGCACACTTATTGGTCTGATTCCACCACAGGCATGTGAACACATGTATCGTAATAGGAAGCATTACTATTCTATCAACGTCCAAGTGGTGTGCCAGGCCAATCAGATCATCTTGCATGTGTATGCCAGATTTCCAGGCTCTGCACATGACTCCCACATCCTGCGGAGCAGCATTGTGCCCCGACTGATGGCGAATATGCATCCGGAACGTGGCTGGATTGTTGGTGAGTTGTAAGTGTCAAACACTGTGTTGTATGTGTGCCCTGCTGACTTCCACCACAGTGGTAATGTTGGATGTGCCTGTCCACCTCTCCCATAGGTGACTCTGCGTATCCGAACCGCCCATGGTTGTTGAGCCCAGTACGGAATCCCACTACCCCAGGCAAACAGCGATATAATGTGGCACATGGCAAGACACGTCGGGTGGTGGAGCGCACATTCGGGCTGCTGAAGTCAAGGTTCCGATGCCTGGACAAGACTGGAGGGGCCCTGCCTTACTCACCCCCAAAGGTCTGCAAAATCGTGGTTGCCTGCTGCATGCTCCACAGCCTGGCCCTGCGCAAGGGGACCCCCCTGATCCTGGACCCTGCAGACCAACAAGTGGCTCCGCATGCTATCCCTTGTCCAGTGATGATGATAGTGGAGAGGAGGAAGGTGTGGACCAGAGACGTCAGCTCATTGAGCGCTACTTTGCTTGAAGGTGGGTGTCAAAGTATGGTGTTGACATGGTATGCGGGAGGGGTGGTTGGTGATGATGTCTGGATGTGTGTTGTGACTGCTGCCTGAGGTTGGCCCTTGCTGGTTGAACATGTGTGTGGAACATGGAAGTCATGCACGGCTCACGAATGGGTATGTTGTGACTGGTGCAAATTGTGGAGTGGATAGATAGCACAGCCGTGAAATGCGTTGTGGTGTGAAGGCTGTGATGCAGTCTCCTGACTTGTGTATGTTGTTCTCTTGTTCTCCCTAGGTCGCTTCATTTTCACCATGAGTACAGACAAGCGTTGCTCCTTGGACATGGTAACGTTTCCATCTTGTACACCCTGTGATTAGAACATGGAGTACACACAGACATGAGTGTTTCAAGGGTGTTTATTTACAATGGTGGCAGTGTTGGTTGAGTGCATATTTACAAGATGGGGGTGGGGATCAGCAAATTGAAAGTCATGGAGGATGAGAACATCGTGTAGAACCCACATTGTTGTGGGAACCCAGTACAATAGATATATGCGATGGCCTGGCGGTGTGGGGGTGGATAGTCAGCAGAGTGAATCACAGGCTCAGGGTATGGTGAAGTCAGCGCTGGCTCCTCGCCTGGCGGCTGGCTGGTGCTTTCCCACTGGTTTCACCTGGCTGTTTCCTCGGACGTCCCCTCTGTATTTTGGCCGGAAGGGGGACTGCTGTGGGGGCAGCTTGCTCGGGGGACACATCCCTCTCTGTGGCCTCAGGGGATGTTTGTGGAATGACATCCTGCAGGCTGCTGGGGGAGGGGAGGTGGTATATGGCCTGCAGGCTGCTCCCTCCGAGACGCTGCTTGCTGCCCCATGATGTCCACCAGTTGTGCCAGCCTGTTGTCGATGGACCTCAACAGCTGCCGGTGCTCCATTTTGTCTTGGCGTGCCTGTGCCTGTGCACGCTCATATATGTCCACAACCCTGTTGATGGCATCCAGGGCCTTGGCACCATAATTGGGTGGGTGTTGCTGGCCATCTGCCCTTGCACCTGCCCTCCTGTCCGGAACCTGTTGCCTCACCTGGGTCCTAGCCCGGATACTCTCCATGCTCTCCTGAGATGTGGAGAGTGTTTCATTGTCCAATGGGTCTAGGAGGGTGGCACAGGGAAGACATGTTGGAGTGGTGATGGTGGTGGTAGTGGCAGTACAGGTCCCGACAGCAGGGGCCACTGTTGGTGTTGTGGTCAAGGTGGTGGTGACAGCAATGTCCTGGGACCGTGAAGGCACTGGTGACACTGGTGTACTGGCTTCATCCACAGCATCCGAGGCGTCAAGGTCATCTGCTCCAGAGAGTCCATGGTCTGAGGGGGGTGCCTGGTGTTGCCGGTTGCTGACATTTCCTGCCAGTTCACGATCACCTGTTGTACAAAGGATAGAAAGTCATTCATGTGTACTGCACAGGTTGGTTGTTGTGACAATTGGGATGTCATGTCATGCAGCACAAGATTGATGAACTCATCACATTGTTGTGGTACACAGTACTGGGCATCATGACGGGTTAGGGTGGCATACGCCACTTGGCTACATATCATACTGTGCTGGCCCCTCACCCAGGTACAGCCATCCCTGTGAAGATGGCTACCTACCTGTTACTTTGGTGAGAGTGGTTTCATTGCTAGCACATGGTGGAGGGACTCCATCTTGCTGGGCTGTGGGTGAAGGGGGCCTGTTGGGAGTTGTAGTGCTGGCCCCTCAACCAGGTACAGCCCTCCCTGTGAAGATGGCTACCTACCTGTTACTTTGGTGAGAGGGGTTGCATTGCTAGCACATGGTGGAGGGGCTCCATCTTGCTGGGCTGTGGGTGAAGGGGGCCTGTTGGGAGTTGTAGTGCTGGCCCCTCAACCAGGTACAGCCCTCTCTGTGAAGATGGCTACCTACCTGTTACTATGGTGAGAGGGGTTGCATTGCTAGCACATGGTGGAGGGACTCCATCTTGCTGGGCTGTGGGTGAAGGGGGCCTGTTGGTAGGTGTAGTGCTGGCCCCTCAACCAGGTACAGCCCTCCATGTGAAGATGGCTACCTACCTGTTACTTTGGTGAGAGGGGTTGCATTGCTAGCACATGGTAGAGGGACTCCATCTGCCTGGGCTGTGGGTGAAGGGGAACTGTTGGGAGTTGTAGTGCTGGCCCCTCAACCAGGTACAGCCCTCCCTGTGAAGATGCTACCTACCTGTTACTTTGGTGAGGCTAGCACATGGTGGAGGGACTCCATCTTGCTGGGCTGTGGGTGAAGGGGGCCTGTTGTGTGTTGTAGTGCTGGCTGCTTAGCCACATGTGACCCAGGAAATGGTGGTTGCTCCGTGTGTAGGTGGTCATGGTGGATGCATTTTGGCCCTTGCATTCACACATTTGGATGTATGCGTGCTCAACATGCATGGTGTGGGGCCTAGGCGGAGTATCTTAGCAGTTGTGCAAGGCAGTACTTGGCATTGTGATTGTGGTCATTAGGTTGTACTTACCAGCCTCCATTCCCTCAGCTATTCCTTCCAGGCTCTCCGGGTGCAGTATTCCAAGCACCTGCTCCTCCCATTCAGTGTATGGTATTGGCTGGATGGGACTGCCGGCGCCAGTACGCTCGGCCCGCTCGCAGTTCTTGGCTCTGATTGACTCCACCTTTTCCTTGAGTTCGTGCCACCGCCTATGGATGTCTCTTTTATTGAGTGGTGCGGTCCCTGATGCGTTCACTCTGGTGACTATCCTTTCCCACATTCTGGTTTTGTTGGCCAGTATGGTCTGTTGTACAAAGGTTCCAAACAGGTTGGGTTCTACACGTTTAATCTCATCCACCATGACTTTCAGCTCACTCTCTGTGAATTTAGGCTGTTTCTTGTGGGCCATGGTGTGTGCTGTGCAGGGTGTTCGGGTGCAGGTGTATGGTTTGTTGGGATGGTGTTGTGGTGGATGGTGAGGTGTGTGTGTTGATGTGCAGGTTGTTGTGTGGCTATTGGTGTATGTGGTGCTGTGCTCTGCTCTGTGCCTCTTCCTCTCAGTTCTGCTGTGATGCAAAGGATTGTGGGGATAGGAGGGGCTCCTTTTATTTTCTTCTATGTGGCTGTGTCCCAAAGGTATCTTGCAGTCAGGTATGTTGTGGGTGTGGACCCTTGCCTGTCAGGTGTTCGACCATGGGGGTGTGTTTTTGATGTGGGTAATTGGGGGAGGGGTGTGTTGATGGTAGGTTTGGGTCCTGATTTGCTGGATTGCATGGTACCTTGCATCCGCCATTTGGGATTAGCTTTGGCCCTTCCGCTGTTACTTACATTTGTCGATGTTATTTTCCGCGATGGTCATGGAGGGGGAATCTTTACGTTGCCCTGGCGTGTTATCCTAATCGTGCGGTCGGTCACTCCTCTGCACTGTCGGTGGTTGGGCCTGTTACCGCGGCCACTCCGTCCGTGGCGGTTGTTTTTTTCAATGGTTCCGTCCGCGGTCAGCGGTCTTTGGTGGCATCCCTCCGCCGTGGACGGGTTTTCTATGCTTCCGTCCGCGGTCGGCGGTCTTTGGTGACATCAGTCTGCCGCGGTCGGGTATTTTGCTGGAGGGGAATCCTAATTGCACCGCCGGTTTCCCCGCGGTGCGGTCGGCAGTCAATTCCCGCGGGACTGGCAGTCAGGACGCTTTCCGTCCGCCATCCTAATCGGCCCCTAAATTCTAACCTCATGACACAATGAGGGGTAGATGTACGAAGATGTAGTAGATTGCGAATGTGTTGCATACATTTTTTCTTAAGACTGGAAATGGTCTTGTGATACATGACAGGAGATGCATATAGCAAGTATGGAATCGGTTTCATGTTTAATGCTTTCAGTGATGGCCTGATTGCTTTCCAGCCAAACAGATTTGCAAAGCTTAACACCAATTTGGTCATCATAGTTGATTTCAGATTTCTAATGGCTAGATGGTTAGACCATGATATCTTGCTGTTAAATGTTACCAGAGATAATCATATTGTTTGACTATTTCGATCATAGCATCTTCTAGGACCCACCCCACAAATTTAGATTTCTTTCCAAAGATCATGGGGGCCGATTACAATGGTGGGAATTCTGCCACCGTTGGGCCGGCGGTGAGGACCGCTGGCCCGGCTGTGGAGGAATTTCCACCATCACCCTTAGAATTCCACCGCCAAATTAGGATGGCGGTGGGAAGGGGAAAGGTACCTCGGCCGCCGGAAAGACCGTCCGCCGTAGTCATGCAAGGCGGGCCTTTTCTGCCCGCCTTGCGGGACCAGGTACAGGGAGTCTATGGAGGCGGTGCCGTACAGGCACCGTCGTGGGCATTAGAATGCCTGTCTTCTGCGGCAGAGTTTCCGCCGCAAAAAGACAGGTGGCGAATGCCTATGGGGGCCTGTTGTGGGCCCCCAGGGGAGTGGGGGGGTGGGGTGCTGCACATGTACCCCCTACATTTGCATGTACAAGGTGCAAGGCACCACACGGTGCCAGCCACGTTGTGCATGCAAATGTAAAACATGTATTTTTACATAGTGGCGGGTGCTGCCACCCGCCACGATGTAAACATACAGGATGCACCCGCCAGAGTGGCGGGCGCATCCTAATTTGTTTTGCAGGGCCGCCGCACCTATTGCAGGCAGTCCCTTTTGCACCAACGATCGTAATCGGGGCCATGGTCTTTGTTTTTTTGACAAATTAGCAATTAATCCACTCTCCAAGTAAAATGTATTTAAGTGATTTGAATAATGTTGTAGGCCTTGCTGCGTTTGTGACAGAATCACCAAGTCATCAGAATAGGCAAAATATGGTATTTTTGTACCTCACAGTTTCGGTTGAATGCCCTTATTCCAAGGACTTGGTTAAATCGGCAATGTACAAAGAAAATGATATGGGAGCCAAAGTACAACCTTGTTTGAGCCCATTCTCAGTGCAAATTTTTTAAGTAAAGGTATGTTCAGTGGGTAGCTGCTGAGGACTACAATGATGCTGGAAACCCGCCATGCCAACCTTTATAAACCTTCCCAAATATGCAATTTCACATGGCACATATATTCATACAAAACAACAAGTTTAAGGGAGCTCATAGCAATAAGAGATCAATGTGGGAGTTTGTATGAAACCAATCTGGCAGTTTGTATGAAACCAATCTGGCAGGTTAAGTGGCAAGAATAGTCGAAGTATTTGAGACCTGTTCAGGGTGATCCAACCAATGGAAACTAACATCAATAAAACATTTTTCGGGACAAAGCCCTTGGTAGCACAAGCTAAATTAAAACCTATTTTTCCCCTGTGATATGATGGGAATGAAGCAATACAAACTCAAATAGAAATGCAAAACAAAAATATAGAAATCAAAGGACCAAACCAAGAGTATATTAAAAATATATTGATTCATTACAACAAAGATTTTAAAAAGCCTTTGTACCTGTTTTCTATAATTGTACAGAAATGACTCTTTTTGCATTATCGCCCCCATTTTTCTGTCAATTGATTCTGCTGCAAATCAGCTCTCAGTGCAGGTGCTCTGACCCCTAAAACATGACAAAATTGGATATTTACCTAATTGACGTATTTGAGTTACCAACGAGTCCCTATTATAGGGCGCAAAACGTCCCAGGGCCTGTAAGTTAAATATCACTAGTGAACTGCAGCGCATATTGTCTCACCACTAAAGTGACAATGAATACATTACTGCAGGCCTGCCACCAGTAACCTGGCTATACAAGTTCAAACTGCAAATTCGGTCTGTCAAAATAACCCCTTTTGACAGGCCTAAATCCTCTTTTTTAATATTACCTGGGCTTCCAACTGTCACCCAGGAGCTGAATAGTTCCTTAATACGTTGTGAACTGGCTCCCACAGGCTTTGGGTGTGGGGAGAGGGTGACCATCCCTTTTCAGGATGGCCTGAGGGTTGTGCACAGCTCCTTTTATAACTTCGAATGATACCTACCCTGCCACTAGCAGCTCACACCTGGGCCTACCTCTCTTTTGTACTTCTAGCCACACAGGCCCCAGTTCTCCAAGTTGGAGAGGAGCTAACCCCAGAGCCGGTTTGAGTGACCACAGTGAAGGGGTTTCTCATTTTCCTGGCCACACCTCTAGGGAAGACACAGGAACTCTATGCAGAAGAGGAAAGTTTCTACAATCTTGGTTTTAGGCAGAGAAGGGCACTGTGGGAATATTAGCAGTAGGGAACCCTGGAACTGCTGCAAATGTGAGTAGGGTTACCCCAAATAACCTTTTATATATTGGGTAGGGAGGGTCACCTCCACCAATAGGCCAGTGCCAGAAATAAATGTGCCACCCCTAGGCATTCTTTTCAGAACACTGCTGGCCTATGGAAGACAGGAGAAGGACTGTACCTGCCTGCTGTTGGAATCTGTGAAAAAACCTTAGGAGCTGGACCTGCTCCCACCTCGTCCCAGGACTACAAAATGGACTCCAAGGGTCAGGTGGCTGTCCTCCAGTTAAGTTACTGGGACACAAAAGCTGCAAGTAGGCCATATTCCTGCCCAACTCACCAGTTACAACTGGATCTGCCCTGAACCCTGATGTTGGCTACACTAGAGTGAGTCATGACCTGCAAGTCCTTTTTCTGAGGTCTTGTAACCCTTGACTGGTGTCACATAGTACTGTTCCTGCCTAACTCCAAAAGTTGAGATTGTGAAACTTTCTGCTGTGGTTGGTGCAATAAAATGTTTCAAATAACCAAACACGAGTCACTCCTAGGTGAATATCAATAAAAATCAACCTCGTTGTGGGAAAGAAAAAAAAGGTTTTCCTTTTAAATAACCCTCAACCACCAGGGTTACCACTTGCTGGCATGCTTCATCATAGGGTTCATCCCTAACCTTCTATGGAAAAGGGCATGACTACGTATTTACTAACAGTATGTTCTTTCTATACACCTACGCTGGTTGTACTGATATTGGAGTGGGGTTTCTTATATAAAGGAAAGGTTAAAAATATCTGACTAGTGCGAAAAGGATTCATTTATTCACTCCCCTAGTCAATATGGTTATACATGTGGGAATAGTGTGAAACTCCTAGGGTATTTGACCCGTCGTTTCTCTAGTCGACTAGTGTCAAGCCTAACCCAAGGCTTTTCCTCAGGACCTCAGAGGGCCGCTCCCTGTGACCACTTCTATAGTTATCAAATCTCTTAATAAGTGCCAAAATTACATATATAGTGAGCAATATATGAGGATGATAGTATACAGCACTTATTCTGTTCTTATCTTTTTTTAAATATCTCCACAGAGGTTGGGATAGAAAAAAGAGTTGTTAAAAATATTCACAGCCCGTGGGCCTTGTAATAGTGTTATGCATTGCCCATCAGCCACTTCAACTAATGGGTATAGTGATCTATTTCTCAAAACTCATGAGCACTCTGTGACAAATATTCAAATGTAGCAAATGAGCAGACACAATACAAAGACACACACATACCAGTTCCTTAGTAGAAACAGTAGTGAACATAAAACATTACATACTAGTGAACAGTACATATATGTAGAAAGCCCTAGTCAGGCCTCATGAGTCCAAATCGGTGAAGAAGGGATGCCTGTATTCATAAATGGTGTTCGCAAAGGTTAGTTAGATGCTGTGAAATATATAAGGAAACCCTTATCGTTAGCGGTGGAGGTACAATTGAACCTTTAGTTCCGGGTTCTAAGATAGTGTGGCAAGACTTACTTCCTAAAGGCTACTCCCTCGTTGGTGAATTATCTATTCGCACGTAGCTCCTGGAGATGCCGGAGGTGTGTGACGAGTCCCATAATGTACATGGAGGACATGCTGCTATTGGCATACTCATGGTGGTTGTGGTGCTAGACTGGTAACCTGCTTTGGGAGGAAAACATCACTTCCTGCCGAGGCGCGTCCACTGACCATGGGTTTGCGCCTCGATTGCTCAAATTTATATTTGTGCCAAAGTGAGTTATCCATGCTGTGGGAGAAAATAAAGTAAAAGAGGTCTCCAATTGATAATAAGTACAAAGCTCATGATACACCAAAGAGACGTCTAGCAAAGCTCATGTTGTATATGAACATATGTTATTTTCCACCTCTTTTTTTTAGAAAAGAAAGACAAAAATACATTTAAGTAAAAGGGCAGATATCGACACTATGGCTGAAAGTTCTCGGGCCAGTTGAGATTAGGTCTTGAGTTCTCTCCTGGTCTTTCTGTTCCTGCAAGAAACAGGCTGGAGATCGAGGTTGTATGATGGAACAACTACCACATGAACAACTACAGTTTAAAACAACGACTTCTCAACCACTACTTAGTCTAAACCGCTAAAGTTTTAACAACTACTATTTTTTACAACTACTATGCCTTTACCAGGTTTGCCTTTACCCCATTAATGTATCTATTTTCCGGGTAAGTATAAACCCATATGTGTGTGTGTGTGTGTGTGTGTTTATATATATAGTGTGTATGTGTGATGGATTTGTATGTACCTGTAAAAATCTTACATTTCGTGGTAAAGGCATTCATGCTAAAGACATATGGGTTGTAAATCTATTATTGATCAGAATTAAAACTATACATACACACACGCACACACACACACACACATATATATATATATATATATATGTATGTATATATACATACACACACACCCCTATACTCACTTTTAATGTTATAAATTTCCTTTCCACCCAAAAACCTACAGCCACCCCATACCTTAAAAATTTGCTTTCCACCCGAAAACCTAAACCCACCCTAAACCCTAAAAATTCCCTTTCCACCCAAAACCCCACACCCGCCCTAAACCCTGTAAATCCCTTTGTAATCCTAAAACTCAATACCTAACCTAAAATTACCCTTACCACCAAAAAACCCACATCAACCCTAAAATTACCCTTGCCACCCAAAAACCCATGTCCACCCTTAACCCTAAAAATACATTATCTGCCCAAACACCCATATCTACTGTAAAATTACCGTTGCCACCCAAACACCCATACCCATCCAAAACTTTAAAATTACCCTTGCCACCCAAACACCCACACCCACCCTAAACATTAAAAATTCCCTTTCCACCCCAAAACCCATACCCACCCTAATCCTAAAAATACCCTTGCAATCCCAAAAACCCACACCCACCCAAAATCCTAAAATTATCCTTGCCACCCAAAAACCATACCTAGCATAAACACTCAAATTACCCTTTCCACCTAAAAACCCATACCCATCCTTAACCCTAAAATTACCCGTGCCACCCAAAAACCCACACACACCATAACTCTAAAAATACCCTTCCACCCCAAAACTCATACTCATGATACACTTGCCACTATATATGTCATAAACAATCCAAGAGTGCCATCGACTGGTCTCAGAAGGTAAGTTTAAACAACATACATTAATTAGTAATTCATTATTTTTACACAATGTTACACTCTATGAAAAAAACAAATCAGACTGGCTTAATTTACTATAACAAAAGAAACAACTAATCTCTTCATGCAGGTCGTTGTTTAGGCAGGTCGTTGTTTAGACTAGGTAGTTGTAAATGCAGTAGTGGTTGAGGGATCGTGGTTCAGGCCCCTCGTTGTTAAAGAATAGTGGTAAAGGTCGTTTCCCCGACATCAAAGCACCTTAAAGGCTATTTCTACACTTATAGGCAATGCAGTGCTATACATTCGACCTTGAAAGTATGTGTGCATAGCTGTCAAGGTTTGAAATTGCTATGTGTGACATATTCACAAATTCAGTGTAATTTTGAGTGACATTTCAACAATTATGAGTGACACTCACGAACAAAATCAAGCAAGGAAGAGGCGTTTAACTAGTCATCTGAATAAATACTGCAAATAACCAAGTTTTAACCGTATACAATCCCATGGAGAAGCGCATTACCATGCAATAATGTCAAGGTACAACCTGTCTGTGCATTAGCTTGCACTGCGCACAACATAAAAAAATAAAAAAGTAGCCTAGTGGTTAGAGATTGTGTCTCTGCCTCGTGCCTGCACTCAGCAGTGCAAGTGTGCTGTGTATACAGGCTGTGTGTGTGTGTCTACACTCAGGACAGGGCACGAATATTGAAGTGAAGGTCGCAGTTTGTGTATCTAGATGTCTTAGGTAAATAAAGCACATACTGTAAATGTCAGGCTCCCTTGCAACCAATCAAGTAGCATCAGTCTACTCCAGGGCCTCCCTGTCGCACGTGGATCCGGGCAGAATCTTTCAGGATGTGAAAGGCCCAATCTCGTCAGCCTAATCAATCAACAGCACTCAGCTGTCTCGAGTCACCAAAGCCACCATAGACCGACATTGGGCAAGCCTAAGGAGAGTGAGGCTGAGGCACACGTCATGTTTAGTTCTAAAGAAATTAAATAAAAAAGAGAGGTATGTTGTCATTTGCGCTATAATAAAAGCTACACCCTGTGCAGACATGTGACGTGGCTGGTGCTGATTTTGCAGACACAGTGAATGAGCTGTATTTGTTGGTTACTCGCCGCTCCCTCGGACCACCGCTCCGACTCGAGTCCTTAATCATCAGTAGTTTGTGTGCTTAATTAATATATAATAAACTGCTGACAGGCAGAGGCTGCAAATCAAGGCAATTTAAACATTTTGAACTTTAAACTTTTTCCGCAACTTTTTTCTTCAATTAATTATTTTATGAGTCCAAGGCTTCCCTTGGACACACACTTACTTTATACACTGATGGCCAAAAGAGCAGCTTCATTACCACATCGGCCGCCTGCGGCCCCCACATGTTTCTAGTGACCGTCTGCTGAGCTTCTGTCAGGAGTCCTGGGTTGGGTTACTCTGGGGCCGGAAATGAACAGTCAGGGCCGGCCTAAGGCATGTGCAAGCTGTGCACCTGCACAGGGCCGCCGAACCCCAGGGGCCGCCACGCTAATATATATCCTTAGATACATATTTGCATGGCGGCCCCTGGCAGGGATTTGGCGGCCTCGGGCCCCCTACCTACACTCCCTGCTCAGGGCCTCCGTGAGCCTAGAGCCGGCCCTGGAACAGTACTAAACAGGCGGCACCTCAGTAGGCAAGTGACTCAGCCGCCAAGACTACGGTGGCCCCCATGGGGTCCTCGGGGGCGGACTCGCACTTAATAACTGCAGAGCTAATTTTTCAGTAGGCTAGTTTACAGTGCACAATTCAATTGCCGCCCGCCCGCTGACTGTCCATTGGCAGGCACTGATAGTGACGTCAGTGTGAAAGTATGCGGAATACTAAATGGTGATTATGTCAACACCGATCTTGGTCTTTAGTAAATCACTTGCTTCAATCCGGTTTTCGAGCTGTTTATAGAGTGAGGTTTTTACCATCATTACAGCCTTGCTCATAAAAATTTACATTTTGCTACCTAAACGTTATCTGCATCTGACTTAGCGTGTCTTATCCCCCCACCCCTGGCGCGGCCGCTCCGGTCTCGCTGGCCAGCTGAGCTCTGTGCTGACTGTCGACGCGGCGCCGGTGCCTCAGATACCAGGTGTTGAAGAGGTGCCCTTGATTGAGCGATGTTCAGAATAATATTTTGTTCTGACTCGCAAGGTTATACTTCCATAATAAATAACCGTATTAATTGATTTGTGGTGAATTATTAATCAACCTTGATTAAATATGCATTACACGACTTAAGGGACTAACACATGTGCTCTATGTTGCAACTGCATGTTCGCAAAAATAATTAACTAACTTTGTCTATTGTCTTTGTCAGTATTAAATGCGGCTGTTTAATTAATGGCATGTGCTTATTTTGTGTGCTTATGTTAAGTCTTTTTGTCTTTTATGTGGCATAAGTTTCTAAATTCTGTGGTTTGCGTTTAAGCTAGGTAACATATATTAATGGGTTAATAATTAGCAAAAGGGGGTGGGTAACATAATAAGTTTTAATTCTTCAATTAATTATTGTTTTGTGTTTGTTTAAATATTAGTTTTCGAATGGGCCTAAGAAATGGTTGGCAGTGCTGGAAAGAATGAGAAAACTTGACCAGAGTGAAGGTTTCACTCATGCGCAGAAAAGAAGAGCTTTTTGCTGAACAATCAACATTTAATGCAGAAGTCGTTTTGGTCGAGTTGAATGTGTTCTTGGAGAAAAAACCAAGGACAGGAAGTTTGAATTGCCTGCCAAGATTAGGAAGTAAAGTTTTGTGCCTGAGTGAATGTAACATTTTCGAGGAAGCCAAATGGATGGAGAATCTAAGAACAATAGGGGCTTATGATGAGGCCCGGACTTGGTCAGGAGTGAATGACCTAATGGTGCACTGACAGGGCTCAGCCAATAACAAGTTTGGATTTTCAGAAAAGAATGCAGAAATTAGTTACTTTAGCTAGTTAGAAAGGTATAAAAATTGCCCCATGGGCAGGAGGGCGCTTCTCGCTTTCCGATTCCAGAAGAGCGTGACGTGCTGAAGGACTTTTTGGCGTACGTAAGGATAGTAGGCCTTAATAACTATTTCTTTTTAGATGAAGCGAGGGAATATAGAACTTAGGGTTTGGGAAACAGAATTTTTGCTTAAATTCATGCTAATTGATGTTTCTTTAAAATGTCAGACTAATATGCCTATTCCTCATTAAAAACTGCTTAATTGCTAATAAAATAATGATTTATTAAAGAAGATGCTTTTTCTTTGAAGAATACAATTAATAAATTAGATTTTGAAACGACAAGCTGGTCTTGTTTATTAATGGTCTAGTTACCATCAGTTGATGCATTTACCTAAGTGACTTAATTAAAATGTTATTTGCGTAAAAACCATGGTAAGAGATGATAAACTGCAGATGTATATAAATGTGTAAATAGTTTGTGAATAGGTTCTGATTAATTAGGTCACATGATTCAGTTGCCCAAAATTTGTCTCTTTAGTTTATGGGCCTTGTGAATGATTTATGATTAATGGTGAGTATCTTGATGATGGGTAGTGTTGCAGAGACAGATTTTCTATAAGGGCGCTGCATCAATTTCTTGGTAGCAGAGTTACGGTTACTATGGTAACAGGCATGCTACATGGTAATTACATAGGATCGATGTTTTAACATATGTTGAATTTGTTCAGTTGTTATATGTAGTCGAAAGGTTTTTTCCAGCAGTGTGAAAATTCCTGGTTTTGTACCGGTACAAGAGTAGTGTAACAGGTGAAGTTGCACAGTGCATTTGTTCTGTTTCAAAATAGTGGTATTGACATATATCACTAGTTTTGTGGACGTACAGCACAAGTTTAGGGACTCTAGATGTGCTAGGTAGTATGTATAGTGAGCATTGTCTATGAAATCGCAGCTTTTGAGTATTGGGACTTGGAGCCTGTTTTAAAACTTACTGCGAAAAGAGTAGTAGAATTTATCCAACCTTGAGTGAAGGGTAAGGTAGTGACATCTATTCTTACTGGCGAGTGTAGATTTCTATGGTTGGTTACAGTCCTACCAAGATTTTGTATGTTTGTTTAAGGTTTTCTTTGTTTGAATGTGCGAAAAAGATTTTGTAATTACGTTCGAGTTAAACTTTGAATTGTCACTTTACGGGCATTCCGAGAGAAACGAGTTTGTTATTACCTGTTAGAAGGGTAGAGTAGTCTTACTTTAACAACGAATGAATATTCTGTAAGAATAGCGTTGTCTATTCCACGCAAAGAATACTTGTATGATTGTAAAAGCTATCACTTTATTTTAGTGAAACAGACATATGGTTTGTTTTTTGGGAGTTACTAATTGAAATTCATTGAAAAGGTTGGTTTAAAATGGTGCTGTGAAAATATTTTGTGAAGGAGAGGTGAGCTCGAGAAGCTGCAGCGGCAGTGTACGTCACCGGGTCCCCGCTGTGATTGGCTAACATACATCACAGCAAGCGCGCTGATTGGTTCACGGGACTAAGACGAGCTGATAGCTGATTGGCTTATCCTGAAAGCAGTGGGCCCGATTCACAGGACTAACTTAAGACAAAATCCTAAACTTACTACCATTTTGGTATTCACAGAAGGCACTTACTCATTTTGGTATTCACAGAAGGCACTTACTCATTTTGGTATTCACAGAAGTTAGGAGTCCTGACTTTAGGACTCTTAAATGCCTTCTGTGAATACCGAAAGTCTTAAAGTTAGGATTTTTCTCAATTTAGTAGTAGTAAAGTTAGGACTCCTAACTTTAGGACTCCTAAATGCCTTCTGTGAATGCCGAAAGTCTTAAAGTTAGGATTTTTCTCAATTTAGTAGTAGTAAAGTTAGGACTCCTAACTTTTGGACTCCTAAATGCCTTCTGTGAATACCGAAAGTCTTAAAATTTGGGTTTTTCTCAGTTTAGTAGTAGTAAATTTAGGACTCCTTACTTTAGAACTCGTAAATGCCTGCTGTGAATACCGAAAGTCTTAAAATTAGGATTTTTCTCAATTTAGTAGTAGTAAAGTTAGGACTCCTAACTTTTGGACTCCTAAATGCCTTCTGTGAATACCGAAAGTCTTAAAATTTGGGTTTTTCTCAGTTTAGTAGTAGTAAAGTTAGGACTCCTTACTTTAGAACTCCTAAATGCCTGCTGTGAATACCGAAAGTCTTAAAATTAGGATTTTTCTCAATTTAGTAGTAGTAAAGTTAGGACTCCTAACTTTTGGACTCCTAAATGCCTTCTGTGAATACCGAAAGTCTTAAAATTTGGGTTTTTCTCAGTTTGGTAATAGTAAAGTTAGGACTCCTTACTTTAGAACTCCTAAATGCCTGCTGTGAATACCGAAAGTCTTAAAATTAGGATTTTTCTCAATTTAGTAGTAGTAAAGTTAGGACTACTAACTTTCGGACTCCTAAATGCCTTCTGTGAATACCGAAAGTCTTAACATTAGGATTTTTCTCAACTTTACTACTACTAAACTGAGAAAAATCCTATGTTTAATACTTTCGGTATTCACAGAAGGCATTTAGGAGTCCTAAAGTTAGGAGTCCTAACTTTACTACTACTAAATTAAGAAAAATCCTAATTTTAAGACTTTTGGTATTCACAGAAGGCATTTAGGAGTCCTAAAGTTAGCAGTCCTAACTTTACTACTCCTAAACTGAGAAAAATCCTAACTTTAGGACTTTCGGTATTCACAGATGGCATTTAGGAGTCCTAAAGTTAGGACTCCTAACTTCTGTGAATACCGAAATGAGTAAGTGTCTTCTGTGAATACCAAAATGAGTAAGTGCCTTCTGTGAATACGAAAATGGTAGTAAGTTTAGGATTTTGTCTTAAGTTAGTTCTGTGAATCGGGCCCAGTGTTTCTATTGGTTGAGCAAGGTGGTGACGTAGCTTAACCTGATTGGCTTGTTGGTGAGTTTCGCGCACGGATTGGTCGGGTTTGCGGAACACAAGGAAATACTTACGATCATTTAGAAATAAGTGGATTTGATTAAAAACATGAGTTATTACTACAAGAAAGAGGAAAAGAAGATTTCATGGCTTCAGAAATTGAAAAATATATTAAAACCTGATAAGAAAACTGATACGCGAGGTGGAAAGTTACTTCATAAGTGCAAAACACCTGCAGCCTATATGGAAGGTGAATATGGTTATCATACTTGTCTATGGATGGATAATTGGATGGATTATACCAAAGATGATGGTGTATTACCATGGCCGGAAGACGGATCATTTAATATGAAGGTTTTGAAAAACTTGAGAGAAAAAATGATGGCTCTTATGCCAAAGCCTAGACCTACTCAATTTGAAGCTTTAGTTGAATGGGAGGATGAGATGTTTGAACTTGAACGAGAAAACAGAGGTATAACAAAAGGTCCAAAGTTAGACATTAATAGGGAAACTCATGAAGATAGAATGCGTCGTTGGAGACGTGCAGACATGTGTGATGGTTTGTACCGAGTAAGAGAGATGGTTACTGAAGTACCAGGTCAAAAGAATACTCAAAAGAAAAATAATAATGTTGAAGAAAGTGATTTAGAAGATCCAGTTTTAGAAGAAATTTATATTACAAATCGGAAGCAGACTCCTTATAAACCAGCTTGTACTTGGTCTTCCCCAATGGTTCCTTCAGGAACTACTCCAAGTGCTCCTCCTAGAGAAATTATTGATGAGATATCACCCAGATTACACACGAATAACGCAAAAACTCCTGAAAGAATAGAAACTAGAACTAATTCTAGCATATCTGGTGAAAATAGAAATTATGTTGAAACTTCAGTTCGCAGAAATGAAATCCCAAGAATGTAATCAGAACAGAAGGTTATGGGGAAATGCCAAATACTTCAGAATATTTTCGAACAAAAGAGGAATTAATACAACAGTTAACTAAAAACATGGAATCAGTAACGGTACCAGTAACAATTAGTCCTGTTCAACCAGTATTTGATCAAAGAGAAATTAGACACTCAGTTTTAACTATTCCATTAAATGCAGAAATTCAGAAAGTAGCTGAAAATTTTTCCTCAGATTTGTCAGAAATTCACCGAGAGAAAAACATGATGCCTGATTTAACTTTTAATCAAAGTTCGACATGTAGAACACCAACTGGTGCATAATCTGATGCTGATACTCCAGAAAAGAGTATAAATAAAATAGATTTAACAAATACTCCACAAACCCCGAAGACTCCAGAAAATAAATTACTAGATGTTGCAAAACTGAAAGCAGATTTGGAGGAAATGATTATTGGCACAATTGGACCTGACAATTTAAAGCATTATCAGGATGAAGAATTATTATTTATTTGTAAAAGTATAAAATGGAAAACTAAAAATAAGTATGAACAGTTAGAAGAATTAGCTATTGAATTGGAAATTGATTTGAGCAGGCAGAAAAATTTGGGTAAACATTATAGAATAGATTTTACCGAAAAGGATATTAAAAACATGAATTCTAATGGAAGAATAGTGCATATAAAGGATTTGATCGTGTACCTAAAGAGATTAGGAAATTTAAGTAAATGGAGAGTAAAATGGACAAAGAAAAGAGAGGAAGAAAGGAGAGAAAGAGGTCAAGTGGCAAATCAGTTCCCGATGAGAGAAATAGCAGGAGGTGGGTATGTTCATGTCCCTTGGACAAGACAGGACATTTTATTATTCACAAATGATTTTCCTCGGCTGAGAGAAAAGCCTGTGGAATGGTATCGACAGCTGGATAGATTTATCAAAGTCTCAAAAGTTCTGTGGATTGATCTTGATGGATTCTTTGACATTGTTGTTCCGTCAGATCTTTGGACAGAATGTAAGGTTTCGGTAAGTTGGCCCAAAGAAGAACCTGCTCGAAATAATATAACAGGTGCTCCATCATCAGATGTTATGGATCTGTATGATAAAGTGATTTATTGGTTGAAAAACAAGATTCCCCCGAAAGAAGTTGATTGGGTTAAAATTGAGAGAACAAATCAGGAGCCAAAAGAATCAGTACATTCATTTTATGAAAGGTTACTGTTGGTTTTTAAACAGTACAGTGGCTATGAAAAATTAAGTGAAAAGGACATGAGCCACTTCATATGCAGGTTTGTTTATGGTTTAAGACCTGAAATTGGTGATATGATCAGAAATGGAATAGTTGGTTGGCAATCACTCTCAGTTGATGACATTTTGAGAAAAGCAAAATACTGTAGTGACGAGATAGATGCGAAGCAGAAAAGGTTAAAAGAAAAAGCCATGTGGGCACAAGTAAAGGTAGCTGAACAACAGATTGCATGTTCAGAAAATAAAAATGTTAATCAGAATCAAGGTAAATTTAAAGGTAATTATATAAAACCAAAATTTAATGTGAATATTGAAGAACTTAAACAAAAACTTCCATGTTTTAATTGCGGCAAAATTGGACACTGGAAGCGCGAATGTAAAAATCCGCCCAGAAATTTTAAAAATGCATCATTAAATCCACAGATGCAGAATGAGATAAATCTGCAGCAACAGCTACAGCAACAGCTACAGCGACAGGTAGTGAATCACCAGAGTAATATTCCACAACCGCCACTTCCAAATTGTGTAAATGTGCAGAGATACAATACAGAGACGGGATTCTGTGGAGGTGAACAGGTAAACGGGTCGCAAAGAGTGAATGTGCAAAATGTTTCTCAACAATATTTGTTGAATGAAAATGGAGGAAGTGATTCTGAAGATTACTTATGACGGTGCCTGAGAGAGGAGGAAGAGTGTGTGCTGGGAGCCACTCTTGAGGTAGATCAGTCTGGTCCATTTGTAAGTGGGAAAGTGAATGATGTAGAAATCACTTTTCTAGTGGACACAGGAGCTACCCGTTCTACTGTTAGATCAGTGGAAATAGAAAACCTGCCTCTCTCTGGGGACACCATCCAAGTAGTTGGCGTAGCTAATCATCAAATTAAAACAGATTGAACAGAACCTGTCAAAGTTGTAATTAGAAAATTTTAAGATAAACATAGATTTGTAGTTTGTAACAGCAGTCCTGTAAAACTGTTAGGGAGGGATATTTTGTGCAAGATGAATTTCAAAATACATTGCTCACCGGATGGTATTGAGCTTCAAACACTTGAAGAAGATGGGTTGTACAAGTTAACAATGTTAATGGTTGAAGCAGAGGAAAATAAATTATTTCCTACATTTGATAAAGATAATCTTCCAGAAGAATTGAAAGAAACAGTTAATGCTAAAATTTGGGATTTGACAGGAAGTGAAATGGGTTTGATGAAAAATGTTGACCCAGTCAAAATTACAGTGAAACAAGGAGTGGGTTTTCCAAACATTCCTCAGTATAAAATGAAGGCAGAAACTATTGAAGGTGTCATACCTGTAATTGACAAATTCATAAAACAGGGTGTTCTAAAAGAAATTGAAAGCAGTCCATGTAATTCACCGATTATGGGGATTAAAAAGCCAAATGGAACTTTCAGGATTGTTCAAGACCTGAGAAAGGTTAATCAAATAGTTGTTCCATGTTGCCCAGTTGTTCTAAACCCAGCGGTAATTCTATATCAGATTCCGCATGATGCAGAATGGTATACAGTCATTGACCTCTGCAATGCGTTCTTTACTGTTCCATTGCATCCAGAAAGACAGCAAATTTTGGCGTTTAGGTTCCAGGATCGCAAATTAGCATGGTGTCATATCCCTCAAGGGTATACCGAGAGTCCATCTATTCTTAATCAGTTGCTTAAGAAATCCTTGGAAAATCTAGATTTACCTGGAAAGTCAACCTTGGTCCAATACATAGATGACTTGCTAGTAGCAGCAAAAACACGAGATAATTGTGTGACAGATACCATTACTCTTTTGAATCATCTGGCAGAGGAGGGACATAAAGTGTCCCCTGCAAAATTACAGTTTTGCAAACAAGAAGTGAAATACCTTGGTCACAGGATCACAAAGGGAATCAGGCAAGTAACAATTCAAAGAATTAAAATGATTCAGGGAATGCAACCTCCAAAAACACAGAGACAGGTCAGAATGTTTTTGGGAATGGTTGGTTATTGTCGCCAATGGATTAGTGGCTTTTCAGTAATTGCAAAACCAATTCAGAGATTGACAAAAGCAGACATAAAAGACCTGATTATTTTAACACAAACTGAGTTAGAAGCTTTTGAAAAGCTAAAAAGAAGTCTGTGTGAAGCTCCAGCTCTGGGTATGCCAGACTATGAGAAGGGATTTGAGCTGTATTGCAGTGAAAGAGAAGGTTGTGCATTGTCAGTTCTTATTCAGAGACATGGAAAACTGAGAAAGCCAATTGCCTATTTCTCAGCAGTTCTTGATCCTGTTGCAGAAGCATTACCAGGCTGCTTAAAAGCAGTGGCTGCAACAAGTGTAAGTCTTGAACAGAGTGAAGGAATCATAATGGGATTTCCTGTAAAAGTTTATGTACCTCATTCTGTTGACATTCTCCTTACCAGAAGCAAAACACAGCACCTGACAAGTAATAGGTTAACCAAATATGAAAAAACTATTCTGGGATCAGATAACGTCTCAATAGCAAGGTGTGTAAATTTAAATCCTTCCACATTGTTGCCTGATGGTACTGTAACAGAAATCAGAAATGAAAATGACATTGATCACGAATGCTTGGATGTTTTAGAATATTGTACCAAATCCAGGCAGGACATTAAAGATGTTCCATTGCCAGAGTCAGATTTTGTTTACTTTGTTGACGGATCATGTTTGAGAACAGATGAAGGTGTTCTGAGAGCAGCATATTCTGTCTGCACAGTTGCAGATGTAGTTGAGGCTTCCTGTCTTGAAGGAATTCGTTCAGCTCAGGTAGCGGAATTGGGAAACGGCCACTACAACGCGGCCGTTTCCACGCACACCATAACCACGCATGCATTACAACGCATGCGTGGTTACAACGAGAAGCCTTTACCACGCACACCTCTACTACAAAAAACGTAGTAAAGGCATGTGTGCTAAATTAAAAAAAATAAAGGGGGGGTTTGGGGGGTCTCCCCCCAACAAAAGAAAAGCGTGGGTATAAAAAGAAAAAGACGCACCTGTTTGAGGGAAAAAAAGTGAAGGAGATCGGCGTCTTAAGAGGAAACGGAAAAACACTTCCGCTTCCTCTTATTGACGTACAACGTCACCACGGAAAAACAAGGAAAGGAGAGGAGAGGTAAGGAGGAATGGACGGGTGTTCTAGCAGAGAGTAAAATAAAAAAAAGTACATTTTTAGAGTGAAAATCCATTAACATGAAAATACCATTTACATGCATATTTTTACAATGAAAATCGTTGTAAAAGTATGCGTGTAAAAGGTATTTTCGTGGTAAAGGATGTGCGTGGTGACTGCATTCTGTTGTAACGCATGCGTGGTAAAGGCATGCGTTACAACGGAATTCGTTGTAAAATCATACAACCAGCGGAATTGATTGCTTTGATTCGTGCTTGTGAAAGAGTAAAAGGATTAAGAATTACCATAGTGACTGATAGTCAGTATGGGTATGGCGTAGTCCATGACTATGGTCAGCTCTGGTCTCAAAGAGGGTATTTAACGTATGCGGGATCACCAATAAGAAATGCAAAATTGATCAAGAGATTGATCGAGGGCATTAAGCTACCCGAGAAAATTGCTGTCGTGAAATGTGTAGCACATAAAAGGGGCTATAATTATATAACCAAAGGAAATGCTTATGCAGATGAGATTGCCAAACACTGTGCAATAAACAATTATTCAATCAATCGGGAAAAAGACAATGAACATGTTTTGAACTCACTCATGCTAACATCTGTAGTTGGGACATGGCAAGGAGTTAAAGATTTAAAGATGAGGCAGATGATGAGGAGAAAAACCCATGGTTAAGAGCAGGTTGCAGACAGCAAGAGGAAGATGAGATTTGGGTTTACAAAGATGATAGACCAGTTATGCCAAATAGTATGATCGCTGACATGGCAAGAATGTATCATGGTCCAGGACATATTGGAAGAGATTCTATGATCAGGTTGTTTAGGCAGACATGGTTCAACCCAAAGTTCAGAATAATTGCAGAATCTTTTTGCCTGGGATGCTTAGTCTGTCAACAAATGAATCCAAACCGAAAAACAGTTGTGAGCATGGGAACCATAGGACGGGAGGGTGGGCCTTTCACTAGGTTGCAAATGGATTTCATTGACATGCCACCCCACAACAAGTTAAGATATGTACTTGTAATAATCTGTTTGTATTCAAGATGAGTGGAAGCGTTCCCGACACGTCACAATGATTCGGTACGGTTTTCCAGTGACTGTTGAAACTGATCGTGGCACACATTTTGAAAACAGACTATTGCAAATGATTTGTGAAGCATTAAATATAAAACAAAACAAAAAGCTGCATTGTGCCTACAGACCAAAAGCATCAGGTGTTGTTGAGCAAGTAAATGGTACAATCAAGAATAGGATAGCAAAGATGTGTTTAGCTACAGGAGTAAAGTGGACAGATGCACTTCCACTTGTTTTGATGTCTTTGAGAAGTACTCCTGATAAAAAGACAGGTCTAAGCCCTCATGATATTGTCATGGGTAGAGTCATGAAACAAGCATTTGTACCAGTTGGAAAAATTAATGAGTATAAGCGTCATTTTGGAATACTGTAGGAACCTTTCTGACGTCGTGACTTCTGTGTTCCATCAGGTGGGAACTGATGTAATTGCAAGAGACAAGGAAAAAGCTCATGATCTGTTACCAGGAGACTGGGTAAGGACAAAAATACATCGAAGAAGAAATTGTCTAGTACCCAGGTGGCAAAAAGCAAGACAGGTGATTCTTGTTACAACAAATGCAGTGAAGTGCAGAGGATTGAAAAGGTGGATTCATGCTAGTCACACCATTCGTGTACCAACACCTGAAAATCCTGATGAAGGTGATACTACAACTGATTCAGATTCTGAAGAAGAACCTGAAAGAAATCCAGATCCTGAAGATCGACAAGAAGGTCGACATCTGGAAAGTTCAATTGTGGATGAAGCCTTGAATGAAAATAATGAAGAAATCGTGATACTAGATTTAGAAGATGAAGAAAATCTTCTAGAAAAAGAAGCAGAAGAGTCTGATCAAGTGGAAATTCAAAATCAGGAGAGTATTGAAAAGCAGATTAGATACTCTGAAGGCAGGAACGGAATTCCTGAAACTGGGAAGTTGGAAGTTATTGCAGAAGAAGAAGAAGACGAAATTCCGAGTACCAGCTATAAGGATGATGTTCCTAACAGAGTAAAACTGCAGAGTAAAGAAGAGCCTAGATTTAGAATTGAATTATCAGAAACAGATTCAGATGACAGTGATGAAGATTCTCAAATAAGAAATTTTAGAAAAAGAGCCTGGAGAGCAGAGTGTAACACATCTGAACCAAAGAAGAAATTGCCAAGAAAAGGTGATAACTGGCCTAATGAAAATGAGGCACTAAAATTCAAATTTGTGAACAGATCAAAAGAGCAGGTGAACGAAGTCTCTAGTCAGAGAAGTGACTCTGATAAGAAAATACAGGTAGGAAAGAAAATAGAAGTAATTAATAGTAGAGCAAAAAGAGTTGTAAAGCCTACCGAGAAGTACAAGTCCCCTGAGTGGACGTACATAATCATCCCACCTGTGGTGGAGGTGAATAGTAGTAGTCAGGAAGATTTAGATGACACAAGTGGTAATGATTAAAGTGGTCTCTGTAAAATTTTGAGGATTTGTTTTGGCATAAGGCTGAAGAAATTGTTGTTAGGTGACACAAGGTCGAAGAAATTGTGTTAGCTGAAAAATACATTTGATGTAAGACGCAAGGTCGAAGAAAAGCTGTTAGAAAGTAGAGTTTTAGGGGGGTGTTAGAAATATTTAGAAATTTTTGAATTTTTGATTTTTGTTTTCTTTGAAAGGCTCTTATTCTGAGTAAAAGATGCATTTTGTTAATAATAACTCAAGATGTTCCATTTTGATAAAATGTTGCAAAATGTCTTTAATTTGTGTGGTTTTATTAATCCTGGTTTGGTTAATTTTAGCTGTCATTTTCCCTTTTGGATTTGACAAGGAAGTGCATAAAGCTAACATGACAAGCAAAGCTAAGGCTAAACAAGATAATCATGGTACAGCAGGCAAAATTAACAAAGTTATTGATCACAAGCCAGAGATCCACCAAGATAGATCTGTTGGTGATTTTTCTAGTAATACTTTTTCAAGACTTCTTTCTGAATATGTTAGAGTTATGGATGTTAAAGACTGTTATATTTGTGTGAAACTACCAGCCTCTGTTTCTGAGGGGGTGACTTATAACATGCTTCCCCTTACTTACGGCATCACATGCAGTGTAAAAGCTAGTCTGTTTTATCAAACAGGTCGTTTAGAGTACTATTATTCTAACTACGACGAGATATTTGCAAACTTGAAAGTTGATAAAAGCTTGAATAAGCGTAAACAAGCTAAGCAGATGAGGGAATTTTTCATTGTAACAAATGAACTAACATATGAATATGCTTTTAGAAACAATTTAACTTGCAAATTGAGAGCTGAGGAGAAGTCTTTCTTGAACTTAGTTGAAGAGAGAAGAGCAATTTATAAAAGAAATGAAATGCTGAAACAAACCAAATCTAAGTTTTGGCAAATTGAGGATGAAAAGCTTAATGATAGATCATCAGAAAATGTTGCTATTCACATAGATAAACCAGTTAGCGGAAAGCTTTGCATTAGAAGAGACAATACGCTTTTTGACAATTATTTTGTGGGTGCTAGTCAATGTGAGGATACTTATCAAATCTTGGGTGGATGGGGATTCAAAGGTGGCAAAGATCCTATTTTTCCTGGAATTTATTTTGTATGTGGGGACAAGGCTTACTACAATCTCCCAGACCACTGGTATGGGACTTGTTACGTTGGTTTAGTTTTTCCAAAGATTTTTCATGTAGACAGAAATGAAAAGGGTTCATTTGAAATTAGCAATCATCTGAGTAGATTCAAAAGAGAAAGTTTCTCAGAAATTTTGGGAGATATTTTTGGTGCAGTAATACCTTTTGTGGGTATAACCCTGAATGCAGTTAGAATCAGAAAATGATCCACAATTGTTGACAGACTGTCCACTGATACTGCTGGTGGTTTTCAGTTGGTGGATACTGAAATTATTGCCATGAGAACCATGGTTATGCAGAATCGTCTTGCTTTAGACATTCTGCTAGCAAAAGAGGGAGGAGTCTGTGGAATTTTAGATGTTCAGCATTGCTGCACATACATTCCTAACAAGAGCCAGAATATAGAGATGTACATTAAAAATATAACTGAGTTGCATGCTGAAATTGAACCTTTAGAAAATGAAGATTTTTCAGAACGTTTGAATAAAAGATTTGCGGCAATCTAAACCTGGTTTCAAGAGATAGGTAGTTCAATTTTAGGCAAGATCCTGACTCCTTTATTGGTCATAGTCTTTGTGATACTTTTGTTGAAAATTAGTTGCATGCTACACAAAAAAAAGAAATACCTAAGGGAAAAGAAGAGGATTTACAAGCTCAGAAAGGAACAAGAAAAAGAAATTGAATTAGAAGAGTTTTGTAGATCACAGTATGAGAGTTACAAGCAGATAGCAGAGTCGAGACTTTAGAGATACTAATACAGTGAAAATCAAAACATGTTCAAAGGGTTATAATTTAGCAAAAAGTTTTTGTTTGGGTGTAGTTTGGTGATTTTGAAATCACCAGATGAGGGAGTTGATGGTGCGAGGTTCAGAATAATATTTTGTTCTGACTCGCAAAGTTAAACGTCCATAATAAATAACCGTATTAATTGATTTGTGGTGAATTATTAATCAACCTAGATTAAATATGCATTGCACGACATAAGGGACTAACACATGTGCTCTATGTTGCAACTGCACGTTCGCAAAAATAATTAACTAACTTTGTCTATTGTCTTTGTCAGTATTAAATGCGGCTGTTTAATTAATGGCATGTGCTTATTTTGTGTGCTTATGTTAAGTCTTTTTGTCTTTTATGTGGCATAAGTTTCTAAATTCTGTGGTTTGCGTTTAAGCTAGGTAAGATATATTAATGGGTTAATATTTAGCAAAAGGGGGTGGGTAACAGAATAAGTTTTAATTCTTCAATTAATTATTGTTTTGTGTTTGTTTGAATATTAATTTTCGAATGGGCCTAAGAAATGGTTGGCAGTGCTGGAAAGAATGAGAAAACTTGACCAGAGTGAAGATTTCACTCATGCGCAGAAAAGAAGAGCTTTTTGCTGAACAATCAACATTTAATGCAGAAGTAGTTTTGGTCGAGTTGAATGTGTTCTTGGATAAAAAACCAAGGACAGGAAGTTTGAATTGCCTGCCAAGATTAGGAAGTAAAGTTTTGTGCCTGAGCGAATGTAACATTTTCCAGGAAGCCAAATGGATGGAGAATCTAAGAACAATAGGGGCTTATGATGAGGCCCGGACTTGGTCAGGAGTGAATGACCTAATGGTGGACTGACAGGGCTCAGTCAATAACAAGTTTGGATTTTCAGAAAAGAATGCAGAAATTAGTTACTTTAGCTAGTTAGAAAGGTATAAAAATTGCCCCCATGGGCAGGAGGGCGTTTCTCGCTTTTCGATTCCAGAAGGGCGTGACGTGCTGAAGGACTTTTTGGCGCACGTAAGGATAGTAGGCCTTATTATATATATATGCCTATTCCTCATTAAAAACTGCTTAATTGCTAATAAAATAATGATTTATTAAAGAAGATGCTTTTTCTTTGAAGAATAAAATTAATAAATTAGATTTTGAAACGACAAGCTGGTCTTGTTTATTCATGGTCTAGTTACCATCAGTTGATCCATTTACCTAAGTGACTTAATTAAAATGTTATTTGCGTAAAAACCATGGAAAGAGATGATAAACTGCAGATGTATATAAATGTGTAAATAGTTTGTGAATAGGTTCTGATTAATTAGGTCACATGATTCAGTTGCCCAAAATTTGTCTCTTTAGTTTATGGGCCTTGTGAATGATTTATGATTAATGGTGAGTATCTTGGTGATGGGTAGTGTTGCTGAGACAGATTTTCTATAAGGGTGCTGCATCACCCTGCAGAGTGTTTTGCGCAGCCCGGGCGCCCGCCGCAATCAACATTCCATGCCTCTTGCGTGGCGGGCGGCCATCAGAGACTCGTGCGTGCTACACACTCTATCTCTGACGAGTCCCCCGCAGTCTACTTCCTCCAGACGTGACAGGGCAGTGACTATACGGCACACCGGGCTGGATCCCGCCCCCCATGGTGTGCGGTGCCACAGTGATTGACAACTGCAGTAACGACTGCTGAGAGGGGGCAGCCCCTCAACCCGTGAGAGCAGAGAGAGATGATCATTTTAACTATTTAGGCGCTCACGGCAAGCAAGCAGCACGTCTCTCCGGAGCACTAGAGAGCTCGTGCAAAGGCACCTCTGCTGGCGCTCTGGCAGGTGAAAATGCGTGACAATACATTTCAGTGCGGTGATGCGGATCACTCAAGCGTGATACTTGGGCAGGACTGTGTGTGACTTGGTCCACAGACTTTCTACCAGGTAGGCGACTAACACAGGCCAACAAAACCACATGCACATTATGCTATGTACACTCAACTCCTTTGCCTGTAATTAGTTTAAAATACTTGCAAGAATCATTGCTCCATGCATGTCATCCATACTTGTTTCAATCTGCTGGAATGCATTCATGAATTCTACGTAAGTTAATACATCTATATTTTTCCAACCCCATATGTACATGCCTCTATGACTATAGGAGATGCTTGTGAACTCTTGCCCATTTTCTGCAGTATTTTAGATGCCACATAACACTGTTTCATTTTTGGGTATTTAAATAACAGCCTCTCTTACTAACCATTTCAAAAAGACACATATCAGACTGAAAAGGATAAAAAGCAGGGCCAGTCTTGGCAAGATTCAAATTTCCAACATGGCGCTTACACACATTGATTGCTGCAGGCACACTGACCTACTGAGGTATCTATAACTTTTACTCTACCTTTGCACCAGCACTCACTCACTGTTCCTTACATTGTCTCTCTGCTGCCCTCCCTCAAATTCCACCTTGCTATTTCACCCCACCCTTTTTTTTCATCATTACTTTCTCTCCAAATGTACAAGCCCCTTGTGCCACCGGTGAGTCACTTTAAACATGGAAAGACGTGATAACAACCTTTTAGAGCCCAAATACCCTGGTATTTCCTCAATGATGAGCTTTAAAACAATGTACAGACAGTGTTTTTAGACAGTCATTGGCAGAGCCAATTAGGTCTGGATTTATTCTGCCAAAAAATACTAGTCTTTCACAAATGCTGTTTACATGCTTAACATGCACATATGCTGTTTATCAGGCCTATTCACAATGTTGGGAAAAAATAATAAAATAAAATAGTTTATTGTCTACAATGCACATAGGAAATAAAACAACTCAAAGTGACTAATAGTGCAAAGATTGAGTGTACATTTTAGAAGTAAAATAGTTCTTCATGCATTTTAACGGATTTACTTTTTGGAAGGCAGAATAATACATATAGCAGCAAACAACACTATGAAAGAGGATATTATATCTGACATGCTTGGCATGTTAGTCCGCCAAAACCTTTTGCCTTTACTCATCCTGTTTGCTGGGTTTGTTTTCTTTCGCCTTAGGGCTGTGCAAACTTTACCACTGCTAACCAGTGTTAAAGCACCTGTACTCACTCCCTAAAACATGGAAAAATTGGCTTACACCCAATTGCCAAATTTAATTTACTTGTATGTCCTTAGTAAACATTAAGACAGGTACCCAGGGCATGTAAATTAAATGCTACTAGTGGGTCTGCAACACTCATTGTTCCACCCACTAAAGTAGCCTTTTGAAACATGCCTCAGGTCTGCCACTGCAAGCTTTAGAGTAGTTTTAAACTAATAATAACCACAGACTCCGGAAAGTATTAAACTCATTATCTAAACTTCATAAATGGTCATGATCCACAGATTGAACACAATAAGACTCTCAATAACAAAAATCAGAAATAATGTATAGCTATGCAAAAGATATATTATGCCAATCATTTAGCAATTTAAAGGGAAGGTAAGAACAGGGAACATGCTATTAAAATTTAAAACAGATTTGCACAATTTTCTAAGGGTGGGAAAGAGAATGGAAGATGCTATGTAACACAATCTTTAAGCACTTATTAAAGGGTGGGTAAGAAAAGGGAACATAATATGCAATTACGAAAACAATTTGAGCATATAACTATAGGGAAGGTAAGAAAATGGAACACACTATTAAATCAAATGACAAATTTGATCATTGCAAAGGGAAGGGTAAGAAAAAGGAACATATGCAATCAGAGCTTTTATCGATTTAGGGAAGGTAAAGAAAAGGACACACAGAATATATAATGACGATACCCACACAGATTTATATTTACCTAAAATGGTGTGAAGACCAACCTGGCCACGGGTCAGTTAAGGACAGAAACCCCAAAAGTTGCAGTTGCCAGTAGGCCAGCAGGTGCAGATCAGAATCAGGACAGGATAAACCAGATTTGGATCAGGACCGGACCACCAATGGTTAAGACCAGCACCCGCAGTTCAGTTGCAACGCCTGCGCTACTCCCTCTCTGCAGCTAACAGTCAGAACCCCAATTGGGTTATTGATTTCACCGACAAAGTGCTCCGCCAGCACCTCGGCTTCCCGGACGCCGATTGGGTCAGCGAATCTTCTGACAGAGTGCTCCGCAGCCCTCTGCTCTTAGTCACCTATTGAGTGCGTTGGGTCAGTGACAGGTCAGCTATTCAGACAAGTCGGACAATTTCTCTAGCTAAACCTATGCTAGTTCTACTATTTTCCAGGTCAGTGTACCACCCCCCAATGTTGCAAGTGTAAGGATCCCCAATTTTGATTGGACAAAAGAGGAGGAGAGGTCGTCACACCACACCAAATTTGAGACTTTTACCATCTCTTATTCAAATGTACTTTCCCGCCCATCAAATTCAGGTTCTCATGAAATTTAATTCCACCCAACAATGGATGTTCTATTGGCAAATACATTGTTAAAACATTATATAAATTTGGGTTCAAAAGTCCATGTTCTCATGAGCATCTTCTAGTCAGTCAGTTCCTTGGCTATAGTCCAAAGGTCACTGTTCCAGAGACTTGAGATTTACGCGCAGTTGCAGTTTCAACAAATATGGAGTACAACGTTACAAGACAGGCCAGTTTTCAAAGTGCGCCATGAAATGGAAAAGAAGTAGTTTTAGAACACAGAATAAATGAATACACTGTATACCATGTATTTCTACTCTATACCCATTATCTTAATTGTAACTATAGCATTAAGATTAGGCAGAACAAACAGCTTGGCGAAAGCAGCAGTACAAGCTTCTCGCTTGTGAGAACATTGAGCAGCCTTATTAGCTCTATGCGCAGAAGCGGCAGCTTCCCTCCAGAATAACTAATACGTCATGTCATGTGAGTATGACGGATGCATGCGCAATAAAAACAATCGCGTAGCAGCAGCCATATTATGTGCAAGCGTATTAGGATTAATAAACACATAACCAAGCTTCACTCGGACACCCCATGTTGATGTAAAACATGCAAAATTAGTAAAACAAACATGCTGGGTATTTTATTAACGTTATTCGAGGTTCATGAGTACGAGCAAGTCGCTTCACGTGCGAATCCTTGCTCCATCAGTAGGACACGTGTGGTTAAGTTTTTTCCTACTCCTAAAGTTGTTTTTCACTACTGTGAGGCATATTGAAAAGATTACTCCAACAGCAAATTGTAACTGTATGTATCCTTTATTAAGATAGTCTTCACACCTCATCCTGCTAATCCAGATGCAGTTCATCCTACTCTCCTCTCTAGAATCATAACATTCTAGTCATGGAGCTTTGTCAACCAGGGTTCTACAGAAGCAATGGCAAACACTTAACATTCTACACAAGAACCTTATAATGGCTTAAAGTTATATGCACAG
Organism: Lissotriton helveticus; assembly: GCF_964261635.1. Classification (NCBI taxonomy): domain Eukaryota; kingdom Metazoa; phylum Chordata; class Amphibia; order Caudata; family Salamandridae; genus Lissotriton; species Lissotriton helveticus. The sequence continues at coordinate 1,393,613,685 of NC_136068.1, read as the reverse complement.
GTTACCACATATCTCCCACCTAATAACAAATAGTGTAAAGACAATACAAGTACAAGGTTACAATAAAAATACTGAAAGTAGACATAGAAATACTTTGGTTTGACACGTTGCCTAGAACTGCTTTTCCTACCATCACACTCCATCCCTACAAAGAATTCACAGTTTATCATGTCACCTTCTTTACAAACATCAGGAGGGTGATCAGAAAGTTTCACAGCTTTGTTACATTCCACACTTTGTGGTCTTTTGTTCTGATAGCATTTTTAAATACATTTATAACTTTCATTTGGCAACAAAGATTTTGATCCTTGAGAGGTAGTGCCCTTGTGGGAATTTCTGATCTTCACCATGTCCCCCACTCTCAACACGATTTCTTTATCTCTTTATTCTCATAAATTTTTTGTATTTCTCTCTCAATTCTTTCTTTGTCAGTTTTTACATCTCTCAAAACTTATGATTTCTCTAACAACCAGGAGGGACACAACATTGTACATGCCTTCCGCTTACTAAACAATCCAAACAGGGAACTCCCTGTCATGGAATGCAGGGAAATCTGTAACTCTTAACCTTGTTTAGAATTTCAGTAAGCCTCCCAGAACAGCTTGTAATGTTTCATCTTTCTCCAGCTCACTGACCCATTCATCTTCCTTTATTACACCCTTGTTGATAATACAAACTGCATAGTCATCAAAGTCACTCAACTCTTCATCATACAATCCTTCCTTTGTGTGTTCTTTGTTTATCAAGCGTGAACAACAATCAGCAATGTTGTTCTTCACTCCAGGGACATACTCTACACAAAAGTCAAACTCTTGAAGAGCTACGACCCATTTACATATCCTGGAGGATATGTTGTCTAATCCTTTCTTTCAGAAATCTCTCCCAAGGCCTTATGATCAGTTTTAATTATAAAATTGCATTCCCATAAGAACGTGCATAGTTTTCTCACTGCCCAGAATATTCCCAAAGCCGCTTTCTCTACTACAGAATGGTTGGCTTCTGCTCCTCTCAAGCTTCCGGATAAAAATAAGATTGTTCCCTCCACACCATTATGTCCTTGCATCATGACAGCTCCCAAACCTGTGGCACTGGCGTCTGTCATGACAATGATCTGATGACCTGGCTCAAAACTCCTCAATGAGGTGGCTTTAGATAATAACCGCTTAACCAAAATAAACTCCTTCTCACTTTCTGGACTCCATGCAAAGCTCAGGCCCTTTTTTAACAAAAGTTTCATATTATGAGTTTTGTCAGCAAAGTTGGGGATAAATTTAGCATAATATTCAGACATTCCTAAAAATGTTACTACGTCTTCTTTGCAAATGGGCTGGCCATGTTGCTAATCAGGGAAACAACCATCACAATGCAACTTACACAACGCACTACCATTACAACAAAACGTTTACAACGCAAGATCCATTACAACGCATGCTATTACAACGCATGCCATTACAACGTGAGTATGGGTAAGTATTTAATTTAACTAATCTTAATTTAATTTTAATTTAATTTTCTTGAAATAATTTAATTATTTTAATTATTTTTAATTTTAATTTAATTTAATTTAATTTTAAATATATTTTTTTTTAAATGTAATACTTTAATTAAATTTAATTTTATTTAATTTTATTTTAATTTAGATATAAATTAATTTACTTAAAATAATTTAAATATTTTAATTAAATTTAATTTTAATTTAAATTATTTTAATTAAAACCCCTGGAGTTAGAATAGTAATTTTAACCCCTACTCTATCCAACACTTACCCTACTATTACACCCCTTGGAGTTAGAATAGTAATTTTAACCCCTACACTATCCAACACTTACCCTACTATTACACCCCCTGGAGTTAGAATAGTAATTTTAACCCGTACACTATCCAACACTTACCCTACAATTATACGCCCCTGGAGTTAGAATAGTAATTTTGAACCCCTACTGTATCCAACACTTACCCTACTATTACAACCCCCTGGAGTTAGAATAGTAATTTTAACCTCTACTCTATCCAACACTTACCCTACTATTACACCCCCCTGGAGTTAGAATAGTAATTTTAACCCCTACACTATCCAACACTTACCCTACTATTACACCCCCTGGAGTTAGAATAGTAAATTAAAATATATTAACTAAAATTAAAAATTAATTTAAATAAATTAATAAACATTTTTGTAATTAATTAAATGAAAAATTAATCTTAATACAATGATATACTTACATATACTTACGTTACGTTATAATGACATGCGTTGTAATAGCATCTGCGTTGTAATGGCATGTGTTGTAATAGCATGCGTTGTAATGGATCTTGCGTTGTAAAAGTTGCGTTGTGATGGTATGCGTTGTGAATGTATGTGTTGTAACGGCATAGATTCTGCTAATCGTGTCCACCAACTCCTTTTTTAGTTCAATGCCTGAGACAGTAATTTTGTCACACAAATAATATCTTTCAGTAAGGTTGAACTTACACTTTTTTGCCTTAAGATTTAAACTATTTTCTTTTAGTTTGCCCAAAACTACCCTGACTCTGTTGTCATGTTCCTCCAGAGTGCTTCCAAAAACAAGTATGTCATCTTGGTAGATGTTTATCCCTTTAATATCTTTAAAAATGTGCACCATCATTCTTTGGGAAACAGCTGCAGCAGAAATGAGACCAAACATCATTTTAAGAAACATGTAGGTTCCACATGGAGTTATGAAAGCCGTTAAGTCTTGTGACTCAGGATGTAACCTCACCTGATGATATGCCGATGCCAGATCAATGGAGGAGACAATCTTAGCCCCTTCCAACAAAGACAACATATCTGAAATGTTGGGAAGGGGATAATGGTCCACTATGACACACCTATTAAGTTCCCTTAAGTCTATGCAGAGCCTGGATTCCACATTGGCCTTATGAGCCAGAATCACAGTGGCCAACCACTCAGTGGCTTCACTTTCAGCAATGATGCCTCCTTTTCAGAGCTTGTCAAGCTCTAATTTCATTTTCTCTTTTATCTTGATGGGGACACCTCTAACTCTACTAATGACTACTACAGAATTTATTTGTAGCTTTATCTTGTGAAAATACCCCTTCAAGCAGCCTAACTGTTCATTTAATACCTCAGAGAATTCACTTTCAAAAGAAGATGTGTCTGACTATACCAGATTAGAATGCTCACAAACCAAATTCTCCTCCTGACCTACTTGCACACAACATAACTCAACTTGTTTCAGTCTTACTGCTGGAATTTCATTTAGTTCTAAGATCACCCTGAGATAATTTTGATGTATACAATTCACTAAGGAATCTCCTCTCTCAGAGACATACATTTTCCCTGTGATGACTCTAGATTTAAAACTAATACTGCCATTGAAAAACCCTGACAACTTGATGGGTTCACCACCATAGCCTTTAGCTTTGATATCTGGCTTATGTAGTATCACTTTGCCTCCCAAGTATACATCATATACCTCTTTGGGAATTAATGTGATTTTTGCCCCACCGTCAAATAGCATTCGCACTGGAATTTTCTCGATGAGTACTAAATCAAATGGACCACTTTTTTCTCCCTCACAAATCCTCATTATGATTTCTTCTACATTACACTCTTCATCACACATTATTTCTTGAACTTTCCTTTTTTGGTTGCCACTGCGAAAACATTTTAACACGTGGCCTCATTTTTTACACTTTTTACATGTGACCTTCCAACCAATACATTCTTTAAAACTTGCTACATGTCCATAATCGCCACATCTATAACATGTTCCCTAAAACTTTCTCGAGGAAAACTCACTTTTGTTACAACCACCTCCTTTGTTATGTTGCAAACTCCCACTACGACTGTTGTTCTGTTGAAGAAACATTGTGCTGCTTTGTTTATCCTTACATTTGTTAACCATTTGTACGTTACTTTCCTTACACACCTCCTAATCCTTTTTTTAAATTATTTTACACATGCTTTGGTATGTTCACAAGACTTAGCTATGGTGATAACGGTCTGAAAGGGATGGAGTATCCTTCTCCCAGCCTGCTTCTTTAACCTTGTCTAAAGTGCAACCCAACATAAATTGGTCTCTTAATCTTTCTTCATAGTTAGCCCCAAATTTTTAAATGGAGGCTAATTTCCTTAACACAGTAACATATTCTTCAGCACACTCTCCCCACCTTTGCATTTGTCTCCCAAAATTATGAGTTTCTAACACTGTTGATACTCTAGGTAGAAAATGCAAATCAAGTTTCTTAAGACAGATTTCGTAATCACTCAAATTGTCAGCTTCTTGTGAAGGTAACTCTGGCAGATGTTGAAAAATGTCTTGTCCTTCTGGACCGAAACAGTGTAAAAGAAGTGACATTTTCCTTTCTGCACTGAGAGAGACGCCGCATACGTGAGAATAATGTGAAAAAACATGTTCCCATTGTTTCCAGGGAATGGGAGGATCACCAGGAGACAACAGAAAAAATGGTGGAGGTTGTACATTTTGCATGGTGTGCAGAATAAGTAAACAGACTCAGAAAAATGTATAAAACAGTTTTAAGATTTATTCCAGTACATGATTGGTACCCAAGAGTCCACCTGCAAGAGAAAGTCACACTTAGCAATATCAATATCAGCAACAAAGCACGATAGATGCCTTATTACGTGCAGCTGTCACAAAACAATACGTGTATTGTTGCTGTAGAGTAGAAGGAAGTGTTTCTACTGTACCTGTCACTGCCTGAAGAAATGACAGACAGCTCATTAGTGTGCTTGTCACTGAGTGTTCCTTCTTTCGTAACAGGCATATTTGTTAAGTGTGCCTGTCACTGTGTATTACCTCCCTATGTAATGTGTGATAACACTTTTTTTTATTTGACTAGTATGTGGAATGTTTCCCTCACAAAACAATAAGCTTCCATAGAAACAATGCACAAGGAATTGCCCTGCAACAATAACAATAAGGTTCTTCTGAATGAATGCAGGATTGTTATTGAGATTCTTTTGAAGACAATCCAGAAAGAACATGTGAATAAGAAGATGAACTTTTGTTCCCAAAAGCTCTAATTGATCTTGGAAAACGAGGCAATGTCTGGGAGGCCTGCAAAAATACGATGACTACCTTTGTCCTTCACTGGGAACCAAACACCCAATTGTAGCGCCTGACTCTCAGAGGGTAGTGTTGCAGAGCAGTCTGAGGCTTACTCAAGGGAGGTGGTGTGGGCTAGTAACCACCGTTACAGGTGCGCAGCAATAACACTCAATAATTGCCCAGTCTGTACTTTGCTTTATAAAAGTAAGAGTACATTTATTAAACACACACACTACTCAATACTATGCACCAATTTACAAATATACATAAGCTGTTGGAATTACTTTGTGACATTGCATAACATCTCCACCCCTCCCGCAGGGGGGTGGGGTCTAGTACCACCACTCCCATGTATGCACATAATCTTGCCCCCAAATGCCGTTAGTGGAATCTAACCTGGAGCGAGGGCCCTGCGCCCTGGCATCATCCCAGCGGCGACCAGCCCTGTTACCTCAACAAGCATTTAAAATAGGTACACCTGCTCTGGTGACACACAACCCTGACTGAGCATTTCCTTCTGACCATGAAGTATACACCCCTACGTCTTAAAGGCTAACAGTCTAGGTTCTTCACCTAAGCGCAGCACCAAGAATACATGTTTAAGCATCACTTTTGAATGGCAATACTCATCACATTTGTTGGCCATTAGAATGTGTTGCAATTACAGCCCCTAATGGCATCACAGATGAAATCACAGGATTACGCATATAAAGCCAGACACCCTAGCAGGAATGTCTGGCAACATAACCCCACTTTGTTTATGACATCACTTTACACAGGTACTTCACATTACACATGTGACCTTCAGTCACTCTGAAAGAAATAACGTTAATAAATGCACTACAGGTGCAATTACACCTCTTCACCTCCAGGGGATGCCCTTCTCTAGACATCTCCCAACTCAGCCCTGCGCTCCTTGATGCACTTTGCCATACACCCCCAGCTGTAGATCAAAAGTTCCAGCCCAGGAGATGATACAATAACAGCTGAGCCCTTGAGGGGTTGTTTCTTTTATGTTCCCTTGAGACTTAGGGAGGGACTGGATTCTTTGTGTTGGGGAGGCTGCCTTGCTCTTGCAGCTCCCCCTGTACTTCCTTCCACCAAGCAGGACGACCCCACTCCTCTGGGGGCCACCCGGCACCAAAACAAAGAGCTGTCCCCATACCTTGCAAGGCATTATGGGGCACTTCATGCACAGCCTGTGCATATCAGAACAGCGGCTCTCCCGCTGATCTGGGGAGAAACGCACTGGCTGTGCCATCTGCCTCCCACCGCGCCTGCTCTTTGTTAGGGGCCCGGTCCCACCGGACCCCGTCCCATCTGCAGTGAGTGTTTTCACGGGTCGGGAGACCACCCCCAGCCGCTCTTCTCTTTCTTTCGGGGGCCTGGTCCCACCCACGCCCCTACCTTCCTCATTCTTTTTGGGGGGTGGTCCCACCCAGACCCCCACATGGCTACAGGGATGGAGGGCAGCCTTGGGAGCCCACCCCCGGCTGCCCCCGCTGGCTCCCCGTCTGGCCAGCACCCTCGCGTGCTGCTGCCCTCGCCGGCTTCCTTGTTCTGATCGGGCAGATGCAAGCCTGCTGCTGGTTTGACGGGACCTCAGGGGAGTGTGACGGCTTTCCCCCCACCTTCTTCTAGCAACAGGAGGTGCACCAGCACTCCCCCACCTCACGTGCACAGGTCGCGCTTGGAATTGGGTTTCCGGGCCCCAGGGGATCTTCATGGGGAGCGCAACGGCGCTTCCCGACTTGACTACAGTGGGGCACGGAGTTGGGGGTCCCGGGTCCCTTTTCTAATGCCCAGGTGGGCTCCTGGTACCCCGTAGGGTATTTTCACAGGGAGCGCGACGGCGCTTCCCAGCTTCTCTTTGGGGACTGGAGTTGGGATCCGGGGGCCCTCCCACCATTTCCCGGAGAGCGCGACGGCGCTCCCCGGTCTCCCTCTTCCTCGGCGGCCAGGGTAGGCTCCTGGAACCCCTTCTGGGGGCCCTTCACAGGAAGCACAACGGTGCTCCCAGACTTTGCTTCACTTGTGGGCAGCCCCCTGGACCTGCCCCGGGGGCACATTCCAGACCGACGGCAGAGCCCCACGCATTTCATCGTCAGTCTTCTTGGAGGTGAAAGGTTGCCTACCTTCTGGGGGGCATATCTCAGCCCCCAGGGTACCGATCTGCGCCATTTTGACCTTCTCTTGCCCAGCCACTGTGAGCACTTTCCCTTGCCCTCCTTGTATCAAGGAGGGTGCATTCTGCAGGGAGCTGTCTTCACTGCCTCCCTGCGCCAGCCGCATTCAGCAGGGAGCTGTCTTCACTGGCTCCCTATGCCAGCCTTTTGCCTGGCTCTCCTCCTGGGCCTCTCTTCTCCCTGCGCAAAGGCCACTGCTTCTGCGCACTGGTCTTGGACTCCTCTCCTGGTGCTGTTCAGGGGCCTGGGACAGTCAGGGGGTTCCTCCTTCCAACTGCCCATTGTGCCAGGCTCCAGCACCCTCTGCCCCAGCGGACCACACCCCAGAGAGAGCTTCTCTTCCTGTGCAAACACTTTTAAAGAATTGGGGAGGGGTCTGGCAGGAAGTCTCTGTTTGCCATATCACACAGTGACACATCACTTCTATGCCCCTGCTCTCTCCTTCTTGCCCAGGCCTCTGGGTTTGTTCAAAATGGCATAGTCCAGGGTCTCCTGCCACATGGTGTCTGAGAGCCCCTGCCCCCCAGGCTGCCTTCCCTCCAGAGGGGCCTGGTGCCTGGCACCAGGTGCCAACTACAGATGGATGTACATGTAGCTCCACCCATCTTCTCTTCTTGGCACGGAGGCCCTCGCCCTTGGAATGCTCGTTGTGCTGGGATGGGCCTCTGAGGCCATGGCTTGGAGAGGAAGGTCATTAAATCAGCCTGGCAGAGTTAGCCACCTGCCAGGCCCTGGTTATGAGCTGACTCAGAGAAATATTACATTTCTGGATGACCCAAAAGCAGTACAAACATGACTTTGGACTCTGCAGAATACTTCTTCTCACACAAGCTACAGTGGACTTTAGTGCGTGTCTAGAATTTGTAGGACTTAGGAAAATGTCACTAGCCCAGGGGCTCCACATCCCCATAGCAGAAAAATAAGTGAAATAAGTAAAACACAAATATAAGGGTAAATAGTTTTATTACAAGTATTGGAAGGAGAAGGGAATTATCTTTGTGCACCAATTAATACACCACAACTATGTCCTCCAATTCCAGGAGCTGCAGTCGCGGTTTTATTTACCTAGCTCCTGCTTTAATGAATATACTGTAATTTCAGATGCTTTGCGATTACAGCTTGCCTCTTTTGACATTCCTGTGGATATACCTTCTCTTACTCCACCTACTCCCTTATATAGTTTATTTCAGCTACAAAGACCTAAAGCAGCTCTTGTTTATAAATTATTGTTGTCTCACACACTGAAAGACCTAAATCACCTATTGAAATTGCGTGGAAAACTGACTTGTCCGTTTCTCTTTCTATTTCGGATTGGGACAAATTTTGGTCTAAGTTATTTAAAGTTTCTGTTGCTGCTCGTATAGCCCAATCTTTGTATTTTATTTTTTAATAGAGCTGTAATTACATCTGTTTCTATTTCCAAGTTTGTCCCTGTCTCTTCTCCATTATGTTGGTCTTGCTCTAATGCTACTGGCACTTTGTGTCATCAACTTCATGAATGTTCAAATGTATCAATATTTTGGAAATCTGTTTGGACTATTTGTATGAACATTTTTCACTGTGATTTTACTTTATCATTACAAAATGTTTTTCTAGGCTCTTCCTCTTTTGATGTTGCTGTCTCCTCCTCTATCTCCTTGCTACTTGACCTTTTTCTTGCTTCAGCTTTCAAAGGTATTTTATCCTCTTGGAAGGATAATTCCAAAATTTCCTCAATTACTTGGTGGAATTTTATTTGTGATAAACATAGAATTGCTAGTGTTTCGTCTCTCACTCTCTCTCAAAAATTAAAATCTGATCTCCTCTGGTTCCCTTTCACATCATATCTCTCTTCACATGCACCTTTTCATTAACTCTCCTTTTCTGCCTTCTATCTTTTAATTCTCTGAATATTCTCTTTCATCAGCATGCACGCCCTGACCTCCACCAACTACATCCTGCTCGGCGATCTGAACTACCACATAGAAAACAACAACGACAGCAATTCCTCCACCCTGATCGACAACCTAGCCACCCTCGGACTGAGACAGATCGTCACTACCCCGACCCACATCGCCGGTCACACGCTCGACGCCATCTTCACCGCCAGCCCCCACGTTGCCTTCAGCCACACTTCCGAGCTCACCTGGACCGACCACCACTGCATCCACTTCACCTTCCGGAAACCCTTCTCCCACCACCGCACTCTACAGATCCCCCGCGGACGCTGGGAAAAAGTCACCAAGGAACGACTAGAAACACACCTCACACTCAACCCACCGACCAGCCCCACCGATCCCGAGGAGGGGGCCCACACCCTCAGACTCTGGATGGAGGACTGCGCCAACACCGTAGCACCCATGAAACAACCCACTGACAGAGACACCAGCCAGAGAGCCAGCTGGTTCACCCCGGAGTTCCTACCCTCCAAGCGCACCTGCCGGAAACTGGAGAACATCTGGCTCAACGACAGAACACCCGCCAACCGCACAGCCCACAAAGACGCCATCCGCAACCATCATCACCTCATCAGGACCACAAAAAAAGCCTCATTCAAAGACTGCCTCGACAACAACGCACACAACAGCAAAGAGCTATTCAACATCGTGAAAGAGCTCTCCACTCCCAGCTCCTGCACCAATGACATTCCGCCATCACAAGCCCTAGGCGACACCCTCGCTGCCTTCTTCCACCGCAAGATCACCGACATCCAAAACAGCTTCACCCCCGGACGCACCCCACGGACCCCGCCATGACGAACCCCCCGAGCCCCACCGACCACGACCCCCTGACCACTTGGACCAACGTAAGCACTGAAGACATAACCAGGACCATGAGCACCATCCACTCAGGCTCCCCGTCTGACCCGCTCCCCAACCACATCGCCAACAAAACCGCCAGCATCATCGTACCCCACCTGCGTAACCTCTCCTTCGAGACCGCTACCTTCCCAAAGAGCTGGAAACACATCGAGATCAACGCCCTCCTGAAGAAACCCAAGGGTAACCCGAGCGACCTCAAGAAATTATGGCCCATCTCCCTGCTTCCAATCCCTGCGAAAGTCATGGAAACGATCGTCAACACCCAGCTCACCCGCTACATAGAAGACAACAGCATCCTGGACCCCTACCAGTCAGGCTTCTGCAGCAACTACAGCACCGAGACCGCCCTCATCGCCGCCACAGATGACATCAGAATCCTACTCGACAGCGGCGAGACAGCGGCCCTCATCCTCCTGGACCTCTCTGCCGCCTTCGACACCATCTGCCACCACACACTGCGCAGACGCCTCTATGATGCAGGGATCCGAGACAAGGCTCTGGACTGGACCACCTTCTTCCTCACAGACAGAACCCAGAGAGTCCGCCTCCCCACTCCGGATCCACCACTACCATCTGCGGCATCCCCCAGGGATCCTCGCTCAGCCCGACTCTGTTCAACATCTACATGGCCCCCCTCGCTCGCATCGCCAGACTACACGACCTCAACATAATCTCCTACGCCGACGACACCCAGCTGATACTCTCCCTCACCAAAGACCCCCTCTCCGCCAAATCCAACCTATACCAGGGCATGAAGGCCGTCGCCGAATGGATGGAGGCAAGCCGACTCAAACTGAACACGGACAAGACGGAGGTCCTCATCTGCGGGCCCAATCCCTCAGCGTCGGACGACTCCTGGTGGCCAGCATCACTGGTTACCCCCCCAGCACCAACCAACCACGCACGCAACCTAGGGATCATCCACGACTCCAAGCTCAGAATGACCAACCAAGTCAATGCAGTCTCCTCCTCCTGCTTCCACTCTCTCCGCCTGCTCCGCAAGATCTACAGATAGATCCCGACAGACACACGTAAAACCGTCACCCACGCCCTCATCAGCAGCCGACTCGACTATGGAAACGCCCTCTACGCCGGAGCCCCGTCCAAACTCATCAACAGACTCCAAAGAATCCAGAACGCCTCCGCACGCCTGATCCTCAACGTCCCACGCCGAGACCATATCACCCCGCACCTGAGAGACCTGCACTGGCTCCCCGTTGACAAAAGAATCACATTCAAACTCATGATCCACGCACATAAGGCACTCCACAACACCGGCCCAGCCTACCTCAACGACAGACTCTCCTTCTACGTACCCAACAGAAAACTCCGCTCCGCCGACCTATCCCTGGCCGCCGTCCCGCACATCCACAGAACCACTTCCGGGGGCAGATCCTTCTCCAACCGCGCCGCCAAGTCCTGGAACGCCCTCCCCTCCTCCTATGACAGACCACAGACCTCTCGGCATTCAGAAGACTACTCAAGACCTGGCTCTTCGACCACTAGCTGCAGCTCCCCCTCACCCCCCAGTGCCTTGAGACCCTAGCGGGTAAGCAGTGCGCTTTACAAATTCCCTGATTGATTGATTGATTGATTATTTCGATCTTTTCTTTTCCCCTTCTTTCTTTTTCTCCCACTTTCTTTTCTACTGTTCTTTTCATATATTGTATTTATATATCTTTATTAATCTATTTATATTTGGTAATATGGTTTCTAATTTGTGAATGCCTTCGCCTGTTTTTTTTTCTTCTTTTTGATGTTTGTTTCTTATTCTTGAAAACTCAATAAAAAAATTCTTAAACAAAAAACAGTAAAACATACTGACTTTCTCTGGCATGTTTCTTACCAGTGTATAAAGCCTACTCCATGTCACCACCCGCTTCTGCATAAGTCCTGCCACACCATTCACTTTGTAGCTGTTCTAGGGCTGCGCACGCCAAGAATTTTGCGCAGCGGCCTAGTCAAGCTAGGGGTACACCACTAAAACCCACATGCAGTCTCTTTCATCATGAGTTCACTGTGGGTGAGTCCCAACTAATGAGGCTCTCCCACAGTAAAAGCTCAACAAATAGGTGCTCAAAAAGCGAAAAATCTGGGTGGCCCAGAGTGTCAGAACCACCTTCTAACAGATGATGAAAGCAATCCAGACAGATGTTCACATTCAAGTTCTCAGAAAGAGAACAACGTCAACAACCGGAAGGGAAGAGGACGTCACTGGCAACTTGCAGCTCGTGCGAAGTGAAGCAGAGCAGTCATGAGGAATAGCTGGTAAGAGCTTTAGGTTGTGGGAATAACATCACATGAGGTAATGGTGCGCTGAGAATTTGAAAGAAAACACTGTGCAACGATACATGAAGTGCGCTTCCCTTCTATCACGGAAAGTCACAAAGAGGCAAAACAAAACGAGATACCGGTGTCTTTCTTACACTCTGTCTTTCATACGCAGAAAGTGTACAAGATTCAACTCATCCTGTTATGACAAAATCAGAAGGCAATTGAAATGAAACAAACTCGATGCTCACTCTTCTCCATATGACGCAACAGGGAACAATACTTTTAATCCTTCCCAATCGCAGAAATACACACTAGATTTCCAATTGTTTTAGAGCACACCTGGCAGTCTTTTTTTCTCTTAGCGAGTGCAAAGCCGGTAACAAGCAGTCTCACTCAAGCTTGTGCTTCAGTGGCTATAGAAAGAAAACATCGCGCTAGCCATACAATACCATGAGATGATTTTCAGATGATATATGACACTATGTAGATACAGGAATTCTCTCTCTTGATAGATGACTTTAATGGGTGGGTTGCGTTGAGGTGTTTCCAGAGGGGTCCATCAGGTTTCTTTCAACTTGTCGCCATTGTAAAGATTACTCCAACAGCAAATGGTAACTTTATGTATCCTTTATTAAAATGGTCTTCACACCTCAGCTGGCTAATCCAGATGCAGTTCATCCAACCGTCCTGTCTTGAATCATCCCATTCTAGTCATGGAACTTGGACAACCAGTGTTCAACAGATGCAATGGCAAACACTAAACATTCTACACAAGAACCTTATAATGGCTTAAAGTTATATGCACAGGATACCACACATATCTTTCCTATTGACTAACATGGGGTTACCTTATTACAAGTGATAATTTGTGATTGGGAGCACAAAGACAGAATTAGGGCATTTACACTCGAATTGTAATTTAAAATCCCCTTAGATGGTAAAATCAGATCATAATTCTCAATCCCGAAAATGCCGCTGTTAGATAGTTAAAGACACACAAATGATGGATGGAATGCAGAAGAAATCAAAATATTCTCTCCCAGTCAAGAGATCTGGGTTAAATCCATCGTTCTTTTGCTCACCATGCCACCGCCAGTTTAGACCCAGTCTTATGCAACTTTCCATTTCCATTTTCCATTTTATTTTATTTATAGAGCGCATAAATCACCTGAAGGTCTCAGAGCGCTAGCAGGCAAAAAGGAGCCTCAGAACCAAACAGTTGCAGAAAGTGGGAGGGCTTAACTGCCTAGAAGAGCCAGGTTTTAAGCTGTCTACGAAATTTCATATGATTGGGCTCTAACCTCAGCTGGATCGGGAGGGAGTTCCAGGCTTCTGGGGCAGATTTACTGAAGGCTCTGTCTCCATTTCTGACTGTACGAACTCTAGGTACAGAAAGAAGGGCTTTGCTGGAAGAACGTAACGTTCTACTTGGGACATGGGCCTTGAGCTTATGTTCGAGATAGACAGGTCCGTGGCCATTTACAACTTTATGGACTAGGCAGCATAATTTGAATCTTATGCGTGTTGGTATTGGTAGCCAGTGCAGAGTCTTGAGACAGGCGGCTGAAGGGGTACGAGGGGGTAAATCTAGTACTAACCTGGCAGCAGTGTTTTGGAGGACCTGTAGTTTTTTCAATAGTGTTAGATTGATGGCTGAGAAAAGGGCATTACCATAGTCTATCCTGTTAATAATGAGTCCTTGGACTAGGGGCATACGTGCTGAGAGTGGGATCCATTTAAAGATCTTTCTCAGACTGCGTATCTGGCCGTAGCTATTTCCCACTATTTTCCTAATGTGCTCAGACATGGTTAACTTATCGTCTATTGTTATACCAAGATTCCTGACAGAGGGCTTGGGCACCGGGCAAGGCCCGAGGGAGACTGGCCACCAGTCTGATGTCCAAATTTGGTCGGCTTTACCAAAAAGCATGACCTCGGACTTTTCAGTGTTCATCATCAGATAGTTCCTGAACATCCATTCTTGTATGCTGACCGTACAATTTTGGAACCTACTCTTTATATCATCAGGATTTTGGTTGATCGTGACGAAGATTTGGGTATCGTCAGCGTAGGATATGGTTCCAAAACCGTGCGCTCTGATGATTTTCGCCAGGGGGGAGACGTAAACATTAAAAAGAGTTGAACTTAGAATGGATCCCTGTGGAACACCCTTATCATTACCATAGAAAGTAGAGGAGTGGGAGCCTAGCTGGACCCTAGACCGTCTGTTGCCAAGATAGCTTGTCAGCCCTCGACACCAACCTCGGCAAGGCGCTCTAATAGAACACGATGCGAGATGGTATCGAAGGCCGCAGATAGGTCCAGCAGGATCAGTATAGCCGGTTGTTTAGAGTCCAGAGATAGCCTTAAATTGACCACGACCTCAAGCAGGGCTGTTTCAGTGCTATGGGATGCCCTGAAACCAGACTGGGATGGGTCGAGGAGTTTATTGGACTCTAAATGGGTAACAAGTTGTTTATTTATTAATGCTTCCATGGCTTTCCCGAAAAGTGGTAAAAGGGAGATTGGTCGATAGTTTACAAGTTGGTCCGGATCAGCCGTAGGTTTCTTTAAAATGGGCCTGATTACTGCCTCCTTCCAGTGCTTGGGGACATCACAATGGTGAAGGGATTGGTTGAAAATGCTGGTTAGGATGGGGATCAGTACTGGAGAAATTTTAGATATAACTTGCGGAGAGGCAGGATCTCCCGGGGCTCCAGACTTCATTTTAAGCAGAGTTTGATTCACTTCATCTTCTGAGAAGGGTGAGAATTGACTTAATGTGGCATAGTGATCCTTGGGGATGTTTGGCTCGTTGACTTTAGAGATAGTAGGTTCGTCTTTTATCATTACTTGGGGGAGACGTTTATAAATGTCATTGACTTTCTCATAGAGGTAGGAGGCTACAGATTCCACCCAGTCTTTGGAAACGGGGGGCGCCGGCCGCGTTCCTGCTGGATTAGTGAACTCCTTTACAATGTTAAAGAGTTCTCTTTGTGAATTGGCTGCCAATGAAATCCTGTTGCCCAAGTAGGTTTTTTTGCCTCAGCAATGTCCTTCATATACTGCCGATGGGCAGATTTATATCTTTCCCTGTCTTGGACATTTTTTGTGAGCCCCCATTTCCGTTCTGCCAGCCTAGTAGAGTGTTTTATTTGCTTTAACTCTGGCGTAAACCAAGGTGAATTATTTTTCGGAAGTTTGGTTTCGCGCATGGGGGCTATGTCATCTAAAGCAAGAGTAATTGATTCAAGTTGCATGGCGGCTAGGCTAAGGTCAGTGCATTGGAGAATGTTAGGAGGGGAAAATTTAGCGGCAAAAGTAGACAGAGTGATTTTATTCCAAGGCCTGCTCATTTTTAGCTTGGTTGGGCGGGTTGCTGGGGCCTGAGAGCCATTTATAACAAATTTTATGATAAAATGGTCCGACCAGTAGACTGGATCGGTCTGTATAATCGTTACATTAGGAGAGTTGGTGCAAACAAAGTCAAGGGTATGGCCAGCTACATGGGTTGGGCCTGTCGGAAGTAGGCATAACTGTAAGGCATCCAGGCTGGTAATCAAATCTGTGGTATGAGGGTCGAGAGTTTGTTCCAGATGGTAATTAACATCTCCTAGTAGAAGAAAGTTTCCGGTGGCAAGGGCATAGGGCGCGATTGCTTCCACTAGTTTTTCAGGGAAATGAGCCTTGGATCCCGGAGGCGTGTAAATAAGGGCCATCTTCCAGGATTCGTTATTTCCCACAGTCATAGTGGCAATAAGTAACTCGCCCCAATGCTCGGGGTAGGAGTCATTTATGTGGACTTTTATAGATGACTTATGAATTATAGCCCTTCCACCCCCTTTTTTGTTGCCCTGACGGTCGAGCCTATGTATTGAGTATGCGGGGCAGAGCTACCGCAATATCTGGGGCGGATGACTCCTGTAACCAGGTTTCTGTTACAAACAAGGCGTCTGGTTTGACAGAGTCAAGGAGCGCCCAGATTTGTAACGAGTGCTTAGCCATTGATCTGGCGTTACAATAGAGACAGACTAAGTCAGACTGTGGTTTAGAGGTATAATCTATGCGGCAAGCTGGTTGTGTAGATATTTTGGCTGAGATTGAACTTGGTTGAGTGCAGGGGGGCTGGACTGTAAGGGTAGATTTTTTCAGAGGATTGAGATTATGTAAATCTAGGCTCGTGTACCTGATGTTTTCCATTTATTGTGGTGATGTCAGGAGATGCAGTAGGCTGGTGATGACGGGCGAAAAAACGGGCAGAGTCCCTGGCGTCTGGAGTCGGCCGGGAGCGGACAGGCGCAGACGGACTTGCCTTTGGCGCGCCCCTCGGCGCACTGGGCTTTGTAGAGCCAGTGGGCGGGACCTGCACGCGTGGGGCTGAGGTTGCAATGCTGACCCTGTTTGTTCCAGGGAAAGTGACACCTCCCAAGATGGTGTAATCCCCTCCGCACAAACGGCACAAGCCGCGACGGACCAGGGGGCACCGAAAGACAGGTAATCAACTGCTAGATGGAGCACAGTGCTAAAAAAGATGCGTTTGTAATCAACGTTTTTATAGCAAGCAGAGTGATATTTACTAAGGCTACAGTCGTGTGCAAATGAGCAATTTTAAAACTACAGACAATTCAATTTAGACATAAGTAAAAACGTTAAAAATGATCGTTTTTTTTTCAAAGTAGCAGCGTGAGCAGCCTCGATCCTCTGCTGAGTTGGATCTGAAGGTTAGTTGCCTGCCAAATCAGTCTCGACCCTGTGCCTAATGGTAACAGTCCAGCCCGAACTGCCAAACCAGGTCCTCCCTGGACCGGAAACAAGCATCCTAGGACTGGTTTTGGGATTTCACCCCTCATCAGTCAGGCTAGCTTGAATCTAGTGGCACAGTGAGCCCGGGACCCACGTCTGGGCATACCTGACGCACTTAGGACAAGGAAGCAAAAGACACAACTGTTAGAAAGTGGCAATTGTCCTGCCCTAATCATGTGTGCCTTTTGCCAGTGTCCTGGGTCATAAGACTGAGAATGGCGATGCTGTTGGGCTTTGTGTATTCTTCCCAGACAGTGAGACATAAAGAAACTAGGTGTGGACAGGATAGGCAAACCTGCTAGGATGTCTGGGGCAGAATTGTTCACAGTCCTACTTTCAGTTCAAAGGGCATCACTCCAGCAAAACCAAAGAAACCTGACACCAGTCTTTTATCACCCCAGCCTGCTTGGAGACTTAGCAGGGGAAGGGAAGAACTTTCCAGAGCCAGAAGTGGGGGTAGCACAATATGTACCCCCACTTAAGAGGTTGACAATAGGTATGAATATTTGACCATCAGAACACCACTTCAGTACACTCCTGGACCTGTGGACATTACAGAAGAAGGATTGCCTTTTTCCTCAGAGGACTGCCCTGTGCTACCAGAGAACTGCCCTAGTACTTGAGGCCTGCCTCTTACCCCAGAGGACTGCCCTGCTGCACCCCTTGATGACTGCTAATGTGAAGTTCCTGTTAACCCAACTCTTCTGGCTACGGAGATCACCAGCCATGACCGTCAACACAAGATTTGCACTGCGCCCTCAAGCAATGACAGACCGAGGTAATCATCAACGCAAACTTCCAGCAACGACCATCTGTGACGCCCAATCAGATCTTTGCTCTACAGCGATGATCATCTATGGAGACAGGCCTGCTCTTCACACTACAGCAACGACCGTCTGTGACACTCTCCTTGCTCCTCGTGGTCTCCTCTACAGTGAACAGATCTCTTCAAGCTGGACTTTGAGAAAGTAACTTTTTGAGTGGGACTAGCCTGGTCCCTGTATCTATCTCACGTTCCATAGCAGTCAACCTGAATCTCTGACTTTTTGCCTATCTAGCATGGCCAGGTGACCGCAAGTGGCGTTTTGTGCTTTTAGGTAGTATATCTACTTCAAACTTTGGAACTGAAATTCTTCAGTTCTTCTGATTGGATTGTTGTTGTTCCGCTGTGAGTTTATTTATTAACATTTACTGTATGTTTCTAAATTGGTTTTGGATTTTTCTTTTGGTGTGTTTTTTCTTTATTACTGTTTGTGTGCTGCATAAAAACTGTACACTTTGTCTCCTCTGGTTGGAGCAAGGGTAACCCTTTGTACATTATGAAGAATTGGTAACAAAATGTCTTGCAGAAATCCAGGTTGTCAAGCCAAACCAGAACACTCTCTGTAATAATGACATAAATTAATTTCCCGAGTTCCTCGGACTTTTTAAGCTGCTTTTTGCATACGTTAAATCGTCTTACACCACAGGCTCGCTCTACAAAAATTACACTTTCATACATACATACACTGATTCAGGTTCTTTTATGTTTTAATGTAGAATGTTGAGTTAATCATCTTACCCCTAAACATGTTCTGGCAATGTGTATCCCTACAGTGTAGACACAACAGTAAAAAAATTATTGTTAACAGTGTACTGCCAATATGTGTTTTTACAGTTATGAAAGGAAGTAAACAGGCACTAAAGTAAACACAGGCTAAGTGAGTTGTCTCGGGTTCTTACTAATGGAATTATTTCCAAGAGCTTCCAAAGCATTTCCTGCAGTAGGATAATGGTTGTAATATAATATCAGAAGAATAAATGCCCCAATGCTGAAGAAAACAATACTGATGAGTTTGGAGATCTGTACTAAAAATTCGCCCTCTACATTTTGCAACGAATTCAGTTCGGCAGTAAGTAATTCAAAACTTCCTTGCGTTTTAAAGTATGTTGAAAAATACTGTTAGAATTTGGTTTTACTATATAGGTTAACGATCACAATCTACTCTCGTTAGATTTATATAATGAGCTTAAGCATGTTTCTCTTTAAACACCCGAAATAAAATGTTTATGACAGTAAGCAGGACAATTCTTGTTGTTTCTATTTCCACACTTCAAGATGCAATCATTCTCTTTTAATGCCTCCACTGCCCCCTTCTTAAAGATCACATCACCTTCCATGTCTGCTGCATAGTAGTCAGCTCACCTTTTTCCAGCTATATCCCGCACTTTCTGCTCCCTTCCCTTTCTCCCCTTTCCTATTTCCTCCTCCTTCTTGGCATTGGCCTTCACAGTTTCGTACACTCAACTTTCTCATGTACTACTTGAATGGAATAATGGCTATCCGTGCCCTGGTTTCTTTTCTAGGAGTGTTATGGACTGAATAAAACTAATACCTTTCTGCTCACGGATCTAAATACTAGTAGCTGTTTCTCGGAATTCGCACACACAGGTCGAAACCTGTCCATCTTCTAAAAAGAGAATTACTTAACTTCTGATACCGAATGTCAAACACAAATTAACCTTCAAAACCTAATTGGAAACAAGCATTGGTAATGCTAATAGGCTTGGCTTGTCAAAGTGCCTCATCAATCACTTCAAAGCGTATGCATTGAAAATCCATCATGCATTCATTCTGTCACTCATCCTTGCTCTCATATATCCATTCATCCACCCACTAACACATGTTTGCACTCCCCCTCAACCATCAACAGCAAAACACACAATCAAACTTAACGAGCACTGTGAAGAACCGGTCTGCACTGAATACAGTGAGCGGGTGAAGCTGAAGAGCATTTATGACCTGTAATTAGAAGGATGAAGTGATGCAGGCAGGAACCAACCTAGTTACTCCCGACTTCTGTCCACCCAATAGTAAAAACAAATCAGAATAATTTTTTTATTTTCAGTGTTCTGTTGCGTGAACTCAACCTGGATACATTACAGTGCTTTAAATAGGCACCAGCTACATTACACACCTTTTTGGTACGCACAGGGAGATTAAGTGATTTGCCCACAACCGCATATTTCTCTCTCTTCACTTTACCACACAATTCTCTCTCCAGCTTTAACAACCTACCTCTAAACACTATCTCTTTCTCTCTCGAACTCTACCTTTCTCTAACTCTCTTTCACTCTCTCATTCTTTCTCTCTTCACTCAACTTCTCACTTATGTACGAAAATAAATGTTTCTCTATATACCATCTCTCTCTCTCACTTTCTATCACTTTTTCACTCTCGCACTCTCTCTCACATAAGTAAAAAACATTTCCATCTCAGCATCAATAGCGCTAACTCTAAAAGAAATGTGAGACCTATTGCATTGCAAATGCGTGTTTACATATACATCCGTCCATAAACTCAGCTACTACAGACTGATGGGGTCAAATGTATGACCTACGCTGACAATAACCAGATGTTAATCTCTAATTACAACACAGTGTTGGACCCTAATTTAGTTATTTATGATTGCAAGTTAGATGTTGGTTCTTGGCTGTCACATAACTCTCTATTTTTTCCTAGTAGTTTTGTCTTCCATCCGCTGTACCCATGAGTCTTTGACAAGCTTCACTAGGCTCTCCTCTCATTCCATGCTGTGTACAATTTAGGCTTTTATCTTGACAATAAGCTGCCAGTCACTAGTCAGGTCAACCATGTATCATCTATCTGATTCTCATTCACTTACCTTTCTAACCGTATTCATTTGGACTACTGTGATTCTTTGTTCACCAACTTTTGTTTATTTATAAAGTTTTGTATAGCACAAACATGACCCCAGTGGGTATCAGAGCGCTTTACATGAAGGAAGGTAAAGAATAAATTGGACTACCAAATTAGTCACATATAAGCATGACAGTGCAACATTGAAAATAAACAAAGTATTAAGCTTGATCTCTTAAAAATAGTCTGCGATGAGGAGGTCAAGACTCATGAAGAGTAGCTAGTATGGTTACGTTCAATCCAGCGGCCTATAGAAAATATGTCATAAACTACGTTACCTAACTTCACAACACACTCTAAAAATTACCTCTTAAAAACATGGACCCATTAACAAAACCTAACATATTTTGACCAACTGAATCATGTGGCCAAATTAAACTTATATACAATATATATACATTTATATACATCCACGGTAATAAACAACATTACTCAAACAAATCCTAACTATTTAATTGACCACCATGGCGATGGCATCTAGCTATTGATAATCTGCACTCCTGAAATGACAAGACCAGCTTGTTTCAAAAGTAAGTTTTTATTAGCTATTTATTTGAATTATAAGAATATAGTTTTATTTATGCATTTTATTAGAATCTTTGTAAGCATATTTGAAAGCATCATATAGAATTCAGATTATTTGCAAAGAATTATAAGTTTAGCATTTTCGCAAAACCTAAATCCCTAAATTAGCTAAATAAATGGAAATGAAGTAAAGTCTTTAGAGTATCTTACGTGCTCCAAGTAAAGTCCGACAGCACGACACCCTCATCCAAAGGTTAGAAAGCAGCAGCGTGACCCATCCACGGGGCATGGATCTTTATACCTTTCTGCGCTAAGCTAATCTAAGTAAAAGTAAATTTTTCTGCAAAAGTCGATGTCCCATTGGCTCGTGAGTGACAAGTGACATGTCACCCCATAATTTCAAAACATCAGTTCCGTCACTTTCTTAGACTCCATTGTCTCTACTGTACGTGCTCCGAGGCTTCCTTTGCTTGCAACAATTTTGCCATAGTTTTTCACTGGTTTCATTTCACTTCCTCGGATGCCAAGTTATCAAATGTTCCTTCTGCCGGTTCCTGACCTTGGCAACGTCCGACCAGAATAATGACAGAGCCTCATCACAGTTCAACAAATGTTACTTTGATGGAAAACTTTAGAAAGGACATCTCAGGCTTCGTGCAGAAATTAAATTCATCTTTTTAGTAAACTCGAGTGAACTAGGCCCAAAGCAGTCAACTTAATTTCTCTAATGTATAAACAAACACAAGAAAATAATTAATGAAAGAAATATTATTCATTCTGTTTCCACCCTTTGCTTGCTAATTATTTATCCCACCCATTAGTCTAATGTTACCTAGCACAAAGCAAACAAATAAAGCAGCAATTTAGATCTACCAGTCTTCATTATTCCACGAAATCCTTTATGCACCTATAGCGAGTAGAATGACATCACATAGACAAGGAAGGCAAAATCAGCACATGCCACTTTTAAAATTCAGCTGCAGTTAGTTATGACATGACAGAACGACAAAATTAATTTATTATTTTTGCACGAACAAAAAGATGCAATAGTAATGCACATTTATGAGCACATATGTTAATGTTCCCGCGTGTAAAAGTTTAATCTAAGTTGATTTAATACAAACACATCACAAATCATTAATAGGATTATTTTATTTTATGAAAGTATGACTTCACGAGTTGGAATAAAAAGTTATTCTCTATCTCGCTCCATCAACTCCCTCATCTGGTGATTAACAAATCACCACACCACACCCAAAATTTAGATAATTTAAACTAAATAGAATATGATTCAAATTCACTTGAGTTAGTATTCTAAAAATTTGTTTCTGCAAAATCTCTGCAATTATCATAACGAACCCTATGTAATTCTTGTAATTCTATTTCTTTTTCTTCTTCCTTTTTTATTTTATAAATTCTCTTCTTTTCTTTCATTTGTTTCTTTCTTTTGTGTAATAAACAACCAATTTTTGTTAGAACTATTATAAATATTATCACAATAAAATCTTGCCAAGAACTGAACCATCTATTTCTTGAAACCAAGTTTTTATAGCTTGAAACCTTTTTGAAAGTCGTTCTGAAAAATCTTCCTCTTCTAATGGAACTATCTCTGAATGCATTTCTGTAATATTCTTAATATACATATCAATATTTTTACTTTCGTCGGGTATGTAGGTACAACAATGTTGTACATGTAAGATACCACAAACTCCTCCCTCTTTTGCTAGAAGTATATCTAAAGCAAGGCGATCTTGCATCTCCATAGTTCTAATTGCAATGACTTCAACATTCACTAATTGAAAACCATCTGCTGTATCAGTGGATAATCTATCGACAATTGTGGATAATTTTCTAATTTTCCCTGCATTCAAGGTTATACCTACTATGGGTATCACTGCTTCAAAAATATCTCCTAAAATTTCTGTGAAACTTTCTCTTCTATATCTATTTACATGATTATTAATTTTGAACAATCCTTCTGTATTTCTATCAACATGAAATATCTTTGGAAAAACAATTCCAACAAAACAAGTCCCATACCAGTGATCTGGGAGATTATAATAAGCCTTATCACCACAAATAAAATAAATCCCAGGAAAAATTGGATCCTTGCCACCTTTGAATCCCCAACCTCCCATAATCTGATAAGTGTCTTCACAATTACTAGCACCCACAAAATAATTATCAAAAAGTGTATTATCTCTTCTAATACAAAGCTTACCACTAACTGGTTTATCTATGTGAATTGCAACATTATCAAAAGTTTTTCCATTAAGCTTCTCATCTTCTTTTTGCCAGAATCTAGATTTAGTCTGCTTAACTAATTCATTCCTTTTATAAACTCTGTTCAACATCTACATGGCCCCCCTCGCTCGCATCGCCAGACTACACGACCTCAACATAATCTCCTACGCCGACGACACCCAGCTGATACTCTCCCTCACCAAAGACCCCCTCTCCGCCAAATCCAACCTATACCAGGGCATGAAGGCCGTCGCCGAATGGATGGAGGCAAGCCGACTCAAACTGAACACGGACAAGACGGAGGTCCTCATCTGCGGGCCCAATCCCTCAGCGTCGGATGACTCCTGGTGGCCAGCATCACTGGTTACCCCCCCAGCACCAACCAACCACGCACGCAACCTAGGGATCATCCTCGACTCCAAGCTCAGAATGACCAACCAAGTCAATGCAGTCTCCTCCTCCTGCTTCCACTCTCTCCGCCTGCTCCGCAAGATCTACAGATAGATCCCGACAGACACACGTAAAACCGTCACCCACGCCCTCATCAGCAGCCGACTCGACTATGGAAACGCCCTCTACGCCGGAGCCCCGTCCAAACTCATCAACAGACTCCAAAGAATCCAGAACGCCTCCGCACGCCTGATCCTCAACGTCCCACGCCGAGACCATATCACCCCGCACCTGAGAGACCTGCACTGGCTCCCCGTTGACAAAAGAATCACATTCAAACTCATGATCCACGCACATAAGGCACTCCACAACACCGGCCCAGCCTACCTCAACGACAGACTCTCCTTCTACGTACCCAACAGAAAACTCCGCTCCGCCGACCTATCCCTGGCCGCCGTCCCGCACATCCACAGAACCACTTCCGGGGGCAGATCCTTCTCCAACCGCGCCGCCAAGTCCTGGAACGCCCTCCCCTCCTCCTATGACAGACCACAGACCTCTCGGCATTCAGAAGACTACTCAAGACCTGGCTCTTCGACCACTAGCTGCAGCTCCCCCTCACCCCCCAGTGCCTTGAGACCCTAGCGGGTAAGCAGTGCGCTTTACAAATTCCCTGATTGATTGATTGATTGATTATTTCGATCTTTTCTTTTCCCCTTCTTTCTTTTTCTCCCACTTTCTTTTCTACTGTTCTTTTCATATATTGTATTTATATATCTTTATTAATCTATTTATATTTGGTAATATGGTTTCTAATTTGTGAATGCCTTCGCCTGTTTTTTTTTCTTCTTTTTGATGTTTGTTTCTTATTCTTGAAAACTCAATAAAAAAATTCTTAAACAAAAAACAGTAAAACATACTGACTTTCTCTGGCATGTTTCTTACCAGTGTATAAAGCCTACTCCATGTCACCACCCGCTTCTGCATAAGTCCTGCCACACCATTCACTTTGTAGCTGTTCTAGGGCTGCGCACGCCAAGAATTTTGCGCAGCGGCCTAGTCAAGCTAGGGGTACACCACTAAAACCCACATGCAGTCTCTTTCATCATGAGTTCACTGTGGGTGAGTCCCAACTAATGAGGCTCTCCCACAGTAAAAGCTCAACAAATAGGTGCTCAAAAAGCGAAAAATCTGGGTGGCCCAGAGTGTCAGAACCACCTTCTAACAGATGATGAAAGCAATCCAGACAGATGTTCACATTCAAGTTCTCAGAAAGAGAACAACGTCAACAACCGGAAGGGAAGAGGACGTCACTGGCAACTTGCAGCTCGTGCGAAGTGAAGCAGAGCAGTCATGAGGAATAGCTGGTAAGAGCTTTAGGTTGTGGGAATAACATCACATGAGGTAATGGTGCGCTGAGAATTTGAAAGACAACACTGTGCAACGATAAATGAAGTGCGCTTCCCTTCTATCACGGAAAGTCACAAAGAGGCAAAACAAAACGAGATACCGGTATCTTTCTTACACTCTGTCTTTCATACGCAGAAAGTGTACAAGATTCAACTCATCCTGTTATGACAAAATCAGAAGGCAATTGAAATGAAACAAACTCGATGCTCACTCTTCTCCATATGACGCAACAGGGAACAATACTTTTAATCCTTCCCAATCGCAGAAATACACACTAGATTTCCAATTGTTTTAGAGCACACCTGGCAGTCTTTTTTTCTCTTAGCGAGTGCAAAGCCGGTAACAAGCAGTCGCACTCAAGCTTGTGCTTCAGTGGCTATAGAAAGAAAACATCGCGCTAGCCATACAATACCATGAGATGATTTTCAGATGATATATGACACTGTGTAGATACAGGAATTCTCTCTCTTGATAGATGACTTTAATGGGTGGGTTGCGTTGAGGTGTTTCCAGAGGGGTCCATCAGGTTTCTTTCAACTTGTCGCCATTGTAAAGATTACTCCAACAGCAAATGGTAACTTTATGTATCCTTTATTAAAATGGTCTTCACACCTCAGCTGGCTAATCCAGATGCAGTTCATCCAACCGTCCTGTCTTGAATCATCCCATTCTAGTCATGGAACTTGGACAACCAGTGTTCAACAGATGCAATGGCAAACACTAAACATTCTACACAAGAACCTTATAATGGCTTAAAGTTATATGCACAGGATACCACACATATCTTTCCCATTGACTAACATGGGGTTACCTTATTACAAGTGATAATTTGTGATTGGGAGCACAAAGACAGAATTAGGGCATTTACACTCGAATTGTAATTTAAAATCCCCTTAGATGGTAAAATCAGATCATAATTCTCAATCCCGAAAATGCCGCTGTTAGATAGTTAAAGACACACAAATGATGGATGGAATGCAGAAGAAATCAAAATATTCTCTCCCAGTCAAGAGATCTGGGTTAAATCCATCGTTCTTTTGCTCACCATGCCACCGCCAGTTTAGACCCAGTCTTATGCAAATTTCCATTTCCATTTTCCATTTTATTTTATTTATAGAGCGCATAAATCACCTGAAGGTCTCAGAGCGCTAGCAGGCAAAAAGGAGCCTCAGAACCAAACAGTTGCAGAAAGTGGGAGGGCTTAACTGCCTAGAAGAGCCAGGTTTTAAGCTGTCTACGAAATTTCATATGATTGGGCTCTAACCTCAGCTGGATCGGGAGGGAGTTCCAGGCTTCTGGGGCAGATTTACTGAAGGCTCTGTCTCCATTTCTGACTGTACGAACTCTAGGTACAGAAAGAAGGGCTTTGCTGGAAGAACGTAACGTTCTACTTGGGACATGGGCCTTGAGCTTATGTTCGAGATAGACAGGTCCGTGGCCATTTACAACTTTATGGACTAGGCAGCATAATTTGAATCTTATGCGTGTTGGTATTGGTAGCCAGTGCAGAGTCTTGAGACAGGCGGCTGAAGGGGTACGAGGGGGTAAATCTAGTACTAACCTGGCAGCAGTGTTTTGGAGGACCTGTAGTTTTTTCAATAGTGTTAGATTGATGGCTGAGAAAAGGGCATTACCATAGTCTATCCTGTTAATAATGAGTCCTTGGACTAGGGGCATACGTGCTGAGAGTGGGATCCATTTAAAGATCTTTCTCAGACTGCGTATCTGGCCGTAGCTATTTCCCACTATTTTCCTAATGTGCTCAGACATGGTTAACTTATCGTCTATTGTTATACCAAGATTCCTGACAGAGGGCTTGGGCACCGGGCAAGGCCCGAGGGAGACTGGCCACCAGTCTGATGTCCAAATTTGGTCGGCTTTACCAAAAAGCATGACCTCGGACTTTTCAGCGTTCATCATCAGATAGTTCCTGAACATCCATTCTTGTATGCTGACCGTACAATTTTGGAACCTACTCTTTATATCATCAGGATTTTGGTTGATCGTGACGAAGATTTGGGTATCGTCAGCGTAGGATATGGTTCCAAAACCGTGCGCTCTGATGATTTTCGCCAGGGGGGAGACGTAAACATTAAAAAGAGTTGAACTTAGAATGGATCCCTGTGGAACACCCTTATCATTACCATAGAAAGTAGAGGAGTGGGAGCCTAGCTGGACCCTAGACCGTCTGTTGCCAAGATAGCTTGTCAGCCCTCGACACCAACCTCGGCAAGGCGCTCTAATAGAACACGATGCGAGATGGTATCGAAGGCCGCAGATAGGTCCAGCAGGATCAGTATAGCCGGTTGTTTAGAGTCCAGAGATAGCCTTAAATTGACCACGACCTCAAGCAGGGCTGTTTCAGTGCTATGGGATGCCCTGAAACCAGACTGGGATGGGTCGAGGAGTTTATTGGACTCTAAATGGGTAACAAGTTGTTTATTTATTAATGCTTCCATGGCTTTCCCGAAAAGTGGTAAAAGGGAGATTGGTCGATAGTTTACAAGTTGGTCCGGATCAGCCGTAGGTTTCTTTAAAATGGGCCTGATTACTGCCTCCTTCCAGTGCTTGGGGACATCACAATGGTGAAGGGATTGGTTGAAAATGCTGGTTAGGATGGGGATCAGTACTGGAGAAATTTTAGATATAACTTGCGGAGAGGCAGGATCTCCCGGGGCTCCAGACTTCATTTTAAGCAGAGTTTGATTCACTTCATCTTCTGAGAAGGGTGAGAATTGACTTAATGTGGCATAGTGATCCTTGGGGATGTTTGGCTCGTTGACTTTAGAGATAGTAGGTTCGTCTTTTATCATTACTTGGGGGAGACGTTTATAAATGTCATTGACTTTCTCATAGAGGTAGGAGGCTACAGATTCCACCCAGTCTTTGGAAACGGGGGGCGCCGGCCGCGTTCCTGCTGGATTAGTGAACTCCTTTACAATGTTAAAGAGTTCTCTTTGTGAATTGGCTGCCAATGAAATCCTGTTGCCCAAGTAGGTTTTTTTGCCTCAGCAATGTCCTTCATATACTGCCGATGGGCAGATTTATATCTTTCCCTGTCTTGGACATTTTTTGTGAGCCGCCATTTCCGTTCTGCCAGCCTAGTAGAGTGTTTTATTTGCTTTAACTCTGGCGTAAACCAAGGTGAATTATTTTTCGGAAGTTTGGTTTCGCGCATGGGGGCTATGTCATCTAAAGCAAGAGTAATTGATTCAAGTTGCATGGCGGCTAGGCTAAGGTCAGTGCATTGGAGAATGTTAGGAGGGGAAAATTTAGCGGCAAAAGTAGACAGAGTGATTTTATTCCAAGGCCTGCTCATTTTTAGCTTGGTTGGGCGGGTTGCTGGGGCCTGAGAGCCATTTATAACAAATTTAATGATAAAATGGTCCGACCAGTAGACTGGATCGGTCTGTATAATCGTTACATTAGGAGAGTTGGTGCAAACAAAGTCAAGGGTATGGCCAGCTACATGGGTTGGGCCTGTCGGAAGTAGGCATAACTGTAAGGCATCCAGGCTGGTAATCAAATCTGTGGTATGAGGGTCGAGAGTTTGTTCCAGATGGTAATTAACATCTCCTAGTAGAAGAAAGTTTCCGGTGGCAAGGGCATAGGGCGCGATTGCTTCCACTAGTTTTTCAGGGAAATGAGCCTTGGATCCCGGAGGCGTGTAAATAAGGGCTATCTTCCAGGATTCGTTATTTCCCACAGTCATAGTGGCAATAAGTAACTCGCCCCAATGCTCGGGGTAGGAGTCATTTATGTGGACTTTTATAGATGACTTATGAATTATAGCCCTTCCACCCCCTTTTTTGTTGCCCTGACGGTCGAGCCTATGTATTGAGTATGCGGGGCAGAGCTACCGCAATATCTGGGGCGGATGACTCCTGTAACCAGGTTTCTGTTACAAACAAGGCGTCTGGTTTGACAGAGTCAAGGAGCGCCCAGATTTGTAACGAGTGCTTAGCCATTGATCTGGCGTTACAATAGAGACAGACTAAGTCAGACTGTGGTTTAGAGGTATAATCTATGCGGCAAGCTGGTTGTGTAGATATTTTGGCTGAGATTGAACTTGGTTGAGTGCAGGGGGGCTGGACTGTAAGGGTAGATTTTTTCAGAGGATTGAGATTATGTAAATCTAGGCTCGTGTACCTGATGTTTTCCATTTATTGTGGTGATGTCAGGAGATGCAGTAGGCTGGTGATGACGGGCGAAAAAACGGGCAGAGTCCCTGGCGTCTGGAGTCGGCCGGGAGCGGACAGGCGCAGACGGACTTGCCTTTGGCGCGCCCCTCGGCGCACTGGGCTTTGTAGAGCCAGTGGGCGGGACCTGCACGCGTGGGGCTGAGGTTGCAATGCTGACCCTGTTTGTTCCAGGGAAAGTGACACCTCCCAAGATGGTGTAATCCCCTCCGCACAAACGGCACAAGCCGCGACGGACCAGGGGGCACCGAAAGACAGGTAATCAACTGCTAGATGGAGCACAGTGCTAAAAAAGATGCGTTTGTAATCAACGTTTTTATAGCAAGCAGAGTGATATTTACTAAGGCTACAGTCGTGTGCAAATGAGCAATTTTAAAACTACAGACAATTCAATTTAGACATAAGTAAAAACGTTAAAAATGATCGTTTTTTTTTCAAAGTAGCAGCGTGAGCAGCCTCGATCCTCTGCTGAGTTGGATCTGAAGGTTAGTTGCCTGCCAAATCAGTCTCGACCCTGTGCCTAATGGTAACAGTCCAGCCCGAACTGCCAAACCAGGTCCTCCCTGGACCGGAAACAAGCATCCTAGGACTGGTTTTGGGATTTCACCCCTCATCAGTCAGGCTAGCTTGAATCTAGTGGCACAGTGAGCCCGGGACCCACGTCTGGGCATACCTGACGCACTTAGGACAAGGAAGCAAAAGACACAACTGTTAGAAAGTGGCAATTGTCCTGCCCTAATCATGTGTGCCTTTTGCCAGTGTCCTGGGTCATAAGACTGAGAATGGCGATGCTGTTGGGCTTTGTGTATTCTTCCCAGACAGTGAGACATAAAGAAACTAGGTGTGGACAGGATAGGCAAACCTGCTAGGATGTCTGGGGCAGAATTGTTCACAGTCCTACTTTCAGTTCAAAGGGCATCACTCCAGCAAAACCAAAGAAACCTGACACCAGTCTTTTATCACCCCAGCCTGCTTGGAGACTTAGCAGGGGAAGGGAAGAACTTTCCAGAGCCAGAAGTGGGGGTAGCACAATATGTACCCCCACTTAAGAGGTTGACAATAGGTATGAATATTTGACCATCAGAACACCACTTCAGTACACTCCTGGACCTGTGGACATTACAGAAGAAGGATTGCCTTTTTCCTCAGAGGACTGCCCTGTGCTACCAGAGAACTGCCCTAGTACTTGAGGCCTGCCTCTTACCCCAGAGGACTGCCCTGCTGCACCCCTTGATGACTGCTAATGTGAAGTTCCTGTTAACCCAACTCTTCTGGCTACGGAGATCACCAGCCATGACCGTCAACACAAGATTTGCACTGCGCCCTCAAGCAATGACAGACCGAGGTAATCATCAACGCAAACTTCCAGCAACGACCATCTGTGACGCCCAATCAGATCTTTGCTCTACAGCGATGATCATCTATGGAGACAGGCCTGCTCTTCACACTACAGCAACGACCGTCTGTGACACTCTCCTTGCTCCTCGTGGTCTCCTCTACAGTGAACAGATCTCTTCAAGCTGGACTTTGAGAAAGTAACTTTTTGAGTGGGACTAGCCTGGTCCCTGTATCTATCTCACGTTCCATAGCAGTCAACCTGAATCTCTGACTTTTTGCCTATCTAGCATGGCCAGGTGACCGCAAGTGGCGTTTTGTGCTTTTAGGTAGTATATCTACTTCAAACTTTGGAACTGAAATTCTTCAGTTCTTCTGATTGGATTGTTGTTGTTCCGCTGTCAGTTTATTTATTAACATTTACTGTATGTTTCTAAATTGGTTTTGGATTTTTCTTTTGGTGTGTTTTTTCTTTATTACTGTTTGTGTGCTGCATAAAAACTGTACACTTTGTCTCCTCTGGTTGGAGCAAGGGTAACCCTTTGTACATTATGAAGAATTGGTAACAAAATGTCTTGCAGAAATCCAGGTTGTCAAGCCAAACCAGAACACTCTCTGTAATAATGACATAAATTAATTTCCCGAGTTCCTCGGACTTTTTAAGCTGCTTTTTGCATACGTTAAATCGTCTTACACCACAGGCTCGCTCTACAAAAATTACACTTTCATACATACATACACTGATTCAGGTTCTTTTATGTTTTAATGTAGAATGTTGAGTTAATCATCTTACCCCTAAACATGTTCTGGCAATGTGTATCCCTACAGTGTAGACACAACAGTAAAAAAATTATTGTTAACAGTGTACTGCCAATATGTGTTTTTACAGTTATGAAAGGAAGTAAACAGGCACTAAAGTAAACACAGGCTAAGTGAGTTGTCTCGGGTTCTTACTAATGGAATTATTTCCAA
The DNA here is from genome assembly GCF_964261635.1 of Lissotriton helveticus. Lineage (NCBI taxonomy): Eukaryota > Metazoa > Chordata > Amphibia > Caudata > Salamandridae > Lissotriton > Lissotriton helveticus. The sequence continues at coordinate 1,393,581,789 of NC_136068.1, read as the reverse complement.
GAGCTTCCAAAGCATTTCCTGCAGTAGGATAATGGTTGTAATATAATATCAGAAGAATAAATGCCCCAATGCTGAAGAAAACAATACTGATGAGTTTGGAGATCTGTACTAATGAAAGGAAGTAAACAGGCACTAAAGTAAACACAGGCTAAGTGAGTTGTCTCGGGTTCTTACTAATGGAATTATTTCCAAGAGCTTCCAAAGCATTTCCTGCAGTAGGATAATGGTTGTAATATAATATCAGAAGAATAAATGCCCCAATGCTGAAGAAAACAATACTGATGAGTTTGGAGATCTGTACTAAAAATTCGCCCTCTACATTTTGCAACGAATTCAGTTCGGCAGTAAGTAATTCAAAACTTCCTTGCGTTTTAAAGTATGTTGAAAAATACTGTTAGAATTTGGTTTTACTATATAGGTTAACGATCACAATCTACTCTCGTTAGATTTATATAATGAGCTTAAGCATGTTTCTCTTTAAACACCCGAAATAAAATGTTTATGACAGTAAGCAGGACAATTCTTGTTGTTTCTATTTCCACACTTCAAGATGCAATCATTCTCTTTTAATGCCTCCACTGCCCCCTTCTTAAAGATCACATCACCTTCCATGTCTGCTGCATAGTAGTCAGCTCACCTTTTTCCAGCTATATCCCGCACTTTCTGCTCCCTTCCCTTTCTCCCCTTTTCTATTTCCTCCTCCTTCTTGGCATTGGCCTTCACAGTTTCGTACACTCAACTTTCTCATGTACTACTTGAATGGAATAATGGCTATCCGTGCCCTGGTTTCTTTTCTAGGAGTGTTATGGACTGAATAAAACTAATACCTTTCTGCTCACGGACAGTAGCTGTTTCTCGGAATTCGCACACACAGGTCGAAACCTGTCCATCTTCTAAAAAGAGAATTACTTAACTTCTGATACCTCCCTCCCCCCCACCCATGTCAAACACAAATTAACCTTCAAAACCTAATTGGAAACAAGCATTGGTAATGCTAATAGGCTTGGCTTGTCAAAGTGCCTCATCAATCACTTCAAAGCGTATGCATTGAAAATCCATCATGCATTCATTCTGTCACTCATCCTTGCTCTCATATATCCATTCATCCACCCACTAACACATGTTTGCACTCCCCCTCAGCCATCAACAGCAAAACACACAATCAAACTTAACGAGCACTGTGAAGAACCGGTCTGCACTGAATACAGTGAGCGGGTGAAGCTGAAGAGCATTTATGACCTGTAATTAGAAGGATGAAGTGATGCAGGCAGGAACCAACCTAGTTACTCCCGACTTCTGTCCACCCAATAGTAAAAACAAATCAGAATAATTTTTTTATTTTCAGTGTTCTGTTGCGTGAACTCAACCTGGATACATTACAGTGCTTTAAATAGGCACCAGCTACATTACACACCTTTTTGGTACGCACAGGGAGATTAAGTGATTTGCCCACAACCGCATATTTCTCTCTCTTCACTTTACCACACAATTCTCTCTCCAGCTTTAACAACCTACCTCTAAACACTATCTCTTTCTCTCTCGAACTCTACCTTTCTCTAACTCTCTTTCACTCTCTCATTCTTTCTCTCTTCACTCAACTTCTCACTTATGTACGAAAATAAATGTTTCTCTATATACCATCTCTCTCTCTCACTTTCTATCACTTTTTCACTCTCGCACTCTCTCTCACATAAGTAAAAAACATTTCCATCTCAGCATCAATAGCGCTAACTCTAAAAGAAATGTGAGACCTATTGCATTGCAAATGCGTGTTTACATATACATCCGTCCATAAACTCAGCTACTACAGACTGATGGGGTCAAATGTATGACCTACGCTGACAATAACCAGATGTTAATCTCTAATTACAACACAGTGTTGGACCCTAATTTAGTTATTTATGATTGCAAGTTAGATGTTGGTTCTTGGCTGTCACATAACTCTCTATTTTTTCCTAGTAGTTTTGTCTTCCATCCGCTGTACCCATGAGTCTTTGACAAGCTTCACTAGGCTCTCCTCTCATTCCATGCTGTGTACAATTTAGGCTTTTATCTTGACAATAAGCTGCCAGTCACTAGTCAGGTCAACCATGTATCATCTATCTGATTCTCATTCACTTACCTTTCTAACCGTATTCATTTGGACTACTGTGATTCTTTGTTCACCAACTTTTGTTTATTTATAAAGTTTTGTATAGCACAAACATGACCCCAGTGGGTATCAGAGCGCTTTACATGAAGGAAGGTAAAGAATAAATTGGACTACCAAATTAGTCACATATAAGCATGACAGTGCAACATTGAAAATAAACAAAGTATTAAGCTTGATCTCTTAAAAATAGTCTGCGATGAGGAGGTCAAGACTCATGAAGAGTAGCTAGTATGGTTACGTTCAATCCAGCGGCCTATAGAAAATATGTCATAAACTACGTTACCTAACTTCACAACACACTCTAAAAATTACCTCTTAAAAACATGGACCCATTAACAAAACCTAACATATTTTGACCAACTGAATCATGTGGCCAAATTAAACTTATATACAATATATATACATTTATATACATCCACGGTAATAAACAACATTACTCAAACAAATCCTAACTATTTAATTGACCACCATGGCGATGGCATCTAGCTATTGATAATCTGCACTCCTGAAATGACAAGACCAGCTTGTTTCAAAAGTAAGTTTTTATTAGCTATTTATTTGAATTATAAGAATATAGTTTTATTTATGCATTTTATTAGAATCTTTGTAAGCATATTTGAAAGCATCATATAGAATTCAGATTATTTGCAAAGAATTATAAGTTTAGCATTTTCTCAAAACCTAAATCCCTAAATTAGCTAAATAAATGGAAATGAAGTAAAGTCTTTAGAGTATCTTACGTGCTCCAAGTAAAGTCCGACAGCACGACACCCTCATCCAAAGGTTAGAAAGCAGCAGCGTGACCCATCCACGGGGCATGGATCTTTATACCTTTCTGCGCTAAGCTAATCTAAGTAAAAGTAAATTTTTCTGCAAAAGTCGATGTCCCATTGGCTCGTGAGTGACAAGTGACATGTCACCCCATAATTTCAAAACATCAGTTCCGTCACTTTCTTAGACTCCATTGTCTCTACTGTACGTGCTCCGAGGCTTCCTTTGCTTGCAACAATTTTGCCATAGTTTTTCACTGGTTTCATTTCACTTCCTCGGATGCCAAGTTATCAAATGTTCCTTCTGCCGGTTCCTGACCTTGGCCACGTCCGACCAGAATAATGACAGAGCCTCATCACAGTTCAACAAATGTTACTTTGATGGAAAACTTTAGAAAGGACATCTCAGGCTTCGTGCAGAAATTAAATTCATCTTTTTAGTAAACTCGAGTGAACTAGGCCCAAAGCAGTCAACTTAATTTCTCTAATGTATAAACAAACACAAGAAAATAATTAATGAAAGAAATATTATTCATTCTGTTTCCACCCTTTGCTTGCTAATTATTTATCCCACCCATTAGTCTAATGTTACCTAGCACAAAGCAAACAAATAAAGCAGCAATTTAGATCTACCAGTCTTCATTATTCCACGAAATCCTTTATGCACCTATAGCGAGTAGAATGACATCACATAGACAAGGAAGGCAAAATCAGCACATGCCACTTTTAAAATTCAGCTGCAGTTAGTTATGACATGACAGAACGACAAAATTAATTTATTATTTTTGCACGAACAAAAAGATGCAATAGTAATGCACATTTATGAGCACATATGTTAATGTTCCCGCGTGTAAAAGTTTAATCTAAGTTGATTTAATACAAACACATCACAAATCATTAATAGGATTATTTTATTTTATGAAAGTATGACTTCACGAGTTGGAATAAAAAGTTATTCTCTATCTCGCTCCATCAACTCCCTCATCTGGTGATTAACAAATCACCACACCACACCCAAAATTTAGATAATTTAAACTAAATAGAATATGATTCAAATTCACTTGAGTTAGTATTCTAAAAATTTGTTTCTGCAAAATCTCTGCAATTATCATAACGAACCCTATGTAATTCTTGTAATTCTATTTCTTTTTCTTCTTCCTTTTTTATTTTATAAATTCTCTTCTTTTCTTTCATTTGTTTCTTTCTTTTGTGTAATAAACAACCAATTTTTGTTAGAACTATTATAAATATTATCACAATAAAATCTTGCCAAGAACTGAACCATCTATTTCTTGAAACCAAGTTTTTATAGCTTGAAACCTTTTTGAAAGTCGTTCTGAAAAATCTTCCTCTTCTAATGGAACTATCTCTGAATGCATTTCTGTAATATTCTTAATATACATATCAATATTTTTACTTTCGTCAGGTATGTAGGTACAACAATGTTGTACATGTAAGATACCACAAACTCCTCCCTCTTTTGCTAGAAGTATATCTAAAGCAAGGCGATCTTGCATCTCCATAGTTCTAATTGCAATGACTTCAACATTCACTAATTGAAAACCATCTGCTGTATCAGTGGATAATCTATCGACAATTGTGGATAATTTTCTAATTTTCCCTGCATTCAAGGTTATACCTACTATGGGTATCACTGCTTCAAAAATATCTCCTAAAATTTCTGTGAAACTTTCTCTTCTATATCTATTTACATGATTATTAATTTTGAACAATCCTTCTGTATTTCTATCAACATGAAATATCTTTGGAAAAACAATTCCAACAAAACAAGTCCCATACCAGTGATCTGGGAGATTATAATAAGCCTTATCACCACAAATAAAATAAATCCCAGGAAAAATTGGATCCTTGCCACCTTTGAATCCCCAACCTCCCATAATCTGATAAGTGTCTTCACAATTACTAGCACCCACAAAATAATTATCAAAAAGTGTATTATCTCTTCTAATACAAAGCTTACCACTAACTGGTTTATCTATGTGAATTGCAACATTATCAAAAGTTTTTCCATTAAGCTTCTCATCTTCTTTTTGCCAGAATCTAGATTTAGTCTGCTTAACTAATTCATTCCTTTTATAAACTCTGTTCAACATCTACATGGCCCCCCTCGCTCGCATCGCCAGACTACACGACCTCAACATAATCTCCTACGCCGACGACACCCAGCTGATACTCTCCCTCACCAAAGACCCCCTCTCCGCCAAATCCAACCTATACCAGGGCATGAAGGCCGTCGCCGAATGGATGGAGGCAAGCCGACTCAAACTGAACACGGACAAGACGGAGGTCCTCATCTGCGGGCCCAATCCCTCAGCGTCGGACGACTCCTGGTGGCCAGCATCACTGGTTACCCCCCCAGCACCAACCAACCACGCACGCAACCTAGGGATCATCCTCGACTCCAAGCTCAGAATGACCAACCAAGTCAATGCAGTCACAAAGAGGCAAAACAAAACGAGATACCGGTGTCTTTCTTACACTCTGTCTTTCATACGCAGAAAGTGTACAAGATTCAACTCATCCTGTTATGACAAAATCAGAAGGCAATTGAAATGAAACAAACTCGATGCTCACTCTTCTCCATATGACGCAACAGGGAACAATACTTTTAATCCTTCCCAATCGCAGAAATACACACTAGATTTCCAATTGTTTTAGAGCACACCTGGCAGTCTTTTTTTCTCTTAGCGAGTGCAAAGCCGGTAACAAGCAGTCTCACTCAAGCTTGTGCTTCAGTGGCTATAGAAAGAAAACATCGCGCTAGCCATACAATACCATGAGATGATTTTCAGATGATATATGACACTGTGTAGATACAGGAATTCTCTCTCTTGATAGATGACTTTAATGGGTGGGTTGCGTTGAGGTGTTTCCAGAGGGGTCCATCAGGTTTCTTTCAACTTGTCGCCATTGTAAAGATTACTCCAACAGCAAATGGTAACTTTATGTATCCTTTATTAAAATGGTCTTCACACCTCAGCTGGCTAATCCAGATGCAGTTCATCCAACCGTCCTGTCTTGAATCATCCCATTCTAGTCATGGAACTTGGACAACCAGTGTTCAACAGATGCAATGGCAAACACTAAACATTCTACACAAGAACCTTATAATGGCTTAAAGTTATATGCACAGGATACCACACATATCTTTCCTATTGACTAACATGGGGTTACCTTATTACAAGTGATAATTTGTGATTGGGAGCACAAAGACAGAATTAGGGCATTTACACTCGAATTGTAATTTAAAATCCCCTTAGATGGTAAAATCAGATCATAATTCTCAATCCCGAAAATGCCGCTGTTAGATAGTTAAAGACACACAAATGATGGATGGAATGCAGAAGAAATCAAAATATTCTCTCCCAGTCAAGAGATCTGGGTTAAATCCATCGTTCTTTTGCTCACCATGCCACCGCCAGTTTAGACCCAGTCTTATGCAAATTTCCATTTCCATTTTCCATTTTATTTTATTTATAGAGCGCATAAATCACCTGAAGGTCTCAGAGCGCTAGCAGGCAAAAAGGAGCCTCAGAACCAAACAGTTGCAGAAAGTGGGAGGGCTTAACTGCCTAGAAGAGCCAGGTTTTAAGCTGTCTACGAAATTTCATATGATTGGGCTCTAACCTCAGCTGGATCGGGAGGGAGTTCCAGGCTTCTGGGGCAGATTTACTGAAGGCTCTGTCTCCATTTCTGACTGTACGAACTCTAGGTACAGAAAGAAGGGCTTTGCTGGAAGAACGTAACGTTCTACTTGGGACATGGGCCTTGAGCTTATGTTCGAGATAGACAGGTCCGTGGCCATTTACAACTTTATGGACTAGGCAGCATAATTTGAATCTTATGCGTGTTGGTATTGGTAGCCAGTGCAGAGTCTTGAGACAGGCGGCTGAAGGGGTACGAGGGGGTAAATCTAGTACTAACCTGGCAGCAGTGTTTTGGAGGACCTGTAGTTTTTTCAATAGTGTTAGATTGATGGCTGAGAAAAGGGCATTACCATAGTCTATCCTGTTAATAATGAGTCCTTGGACTAGGGGCATACGTGCTGAGAGTGGGATCCATTTAAAGATCTTTCTCAGACTGCGTATCTGGCCGTAGCTATTTCCCACTATTTTCCTAATGTGCTCAGACATGGTTAACTTATCGTCTATTGTTATACCAAGATTCCTGACAGAGGGCTTGGGCACCGGGCAAGGCCCGAGGGAGACTGGCCACCAGTCTGATGTCCAAATTTGGTCGGCTTTACCAAAAAGCATGACCTCGGACTTTTCAGCGTTCATCATCAGATAGTTCCTGAACATCCATTCTTGTATGCTGACCGTACAATTTTGGAACCTACTCTTTATATCATCAGGATTTTGGTTGATCGTGACGAAGATTTGGGTATCGTCAGCGTAGGATATGGTTCCAAAACCGTGCGCTCTGATGATTTTCGCCAGGGGGGAGACGTAAACATTAAAAAGAGTTGAACTTAGAATGGATCCCTGTGGAACACCCTTATCATTACCATAGAAAGTAGAGGAGTGGGAGCCTAGCTGGACCCTAGACCGTCTGTTGCCAAGATAGCTTGTCAGCCCTCGACACCAACCTCGGCAAGGCGCTCTAATAGAACACGATGCGAGATGGTATCGAAGGCCGCAGATAGGTCCAGCAGGATCAGTATAGCCGGTTGTTTAGAGTCCAGAGATAGCCTTAAATTGACCACGACCTCAAGCAGGGCTGTTTCAGTGCTATGGGATGCCCTGAAACCAGACTGGGATGGGTCGAGGAGTTTATTGGACTCTAAATGGGTAACAAGTTGTTTATTTATTAATGCTTCCATGGCTTTCCCGAAAAGTGGTAAAAGGGAGATTGGTCGATAGTTTACAAGTTGGTCCGGATCAGCCGTAGGTTTCTTTAAAATGGGCCTGATTACTGCCTCCTTCCAGTGCTTGGGGACATCACAATGGTGAAGGGATTGGTTGAAAATGCTGGTTAGGATGCGGATCAGTACTGGAGAAATTTTAGATATAACTTGCGGAGAGGCAGGATCTCCCGGGGCTCCAGACTTCATTTTAAGCAGAGTTTGATTCACTTCATCTTCTGAGAAGGGTGAGAATTGACTTAATGTGGCATAGTGATCCTTGGGGATGTTTGGCTCGTTGACTTTAGAGATAGTAGGTTCGTCTTTTATCATTACTTGGGGGAGACGTTTATAAATGTCATTGACTTTCTCATAGAGGTAGGAGGCTACAGATTCCACCCAGTCTTTGGAAACGGGGGGCGCCGGCCGCGTTCCTGCTGGATTAGTGAACTCCTTTACAATGTTAAAGAGTTCTCTTTGTGAATTGGCTGCCAATGAAATCCTGTTGCCCAAGTAGGTTTTTTTGCCTCAGCAATGTCCTTCATATACTGCCGATGGGCAGATTTATATCTTTCCCTGTCTTGGACATTTTTTGTGAGCCGCCATTTCCGTTCTGCCAGCCTAGTAGAGTGTTTTATTTGCTTTAACTCTGGCGTAAACCAAGGTGAATTATTTTTCGGAAGTTTGGTTTCGCGCATGGGGGCTATGTCATCTAAAGCAAGAGTAATTGATTCAAGTTGCATGGCGGCTAGGCTAAGGTCAGTGCATTGGAGAATGTTTGGAGGGGAAAATTTAGCGGCAAAAGTAGACAGAGTGATTTTATTCCAAGGCCTGCTCATTTTTAGCTTGGTTGGGCGGGTTGCTGGGGCCTGAGAGCCATTTATAACAAATTTAATGATAAAATGGTCCGACCAGTAGACTGGATCGGTCTGTATAATCGTTACATTAGGAGAGTTGGTGCAAACAAAGTCAAGGGTATGGCCAGCTACATGGGTTGGGCCTGTCGGAAGTAGGCATAACTGTAAGGCATCCAGGCTGGTAATCAAATCTGTGGTATGAGGGTCGAGAGTTTGTTCCAGATGGTAATTAACATCTCCTAGTAGAAGAAAGTTTCCGGTGGCAAGGGCATAGGGCGCGATTGCTTCCACTAGTTTTTCAGGGAAATGAGCCTTGGATCCCGGAGGCCTGTAAATAAGGGCTATCTTCCAGGATTCGTTATTTCCCACAGTCATAGTGGCAATAAGTAACTCGCCCCAATGCTCGGGGTAGGAGTCATTTATGTGGACTTTTATAGATGACTTATGAATTATAGCCCTTCCACCCCCTTTTTTGTTGCCCTGACGGTCGAGCCTATGTATTGAGTATGCGGGGCAGAGCTACCGCAATATCTGGGGCGGATGACTCCTGTAACCAGGTTTCTGTTACAAACAAGGCGTCTGGTTTGACAGAGTCAAGGAGCGCCCAGATTTGTAACGAGTGCTTAGCCATTGATCTGGCGTTACAATAGAGACAGACTAAGTCAGACTGTGGTTTAGAGGTATAATCTATGCGGCAAGCTGGTTGTGTAGATATTTTGGCTGAGATTGAACTTGGTTGAGTGCAGGGGGGCTGGACTGTAAGGGTAGATTTTTTCAGAGGATTGAGATTATGTAAATCTAGGCTCGTGTACCTGATGTTTTCCATTTATTGTGGTGATGTCAGGAGATGCAGTAGGCTGGTGATGACGGGCGAAAAAACGGGCAGAGTCCCTGGCGTCTGGAGTCGGCCGGGAGCGGACAGGCGCAGACGGACTTGCCTTTGGCGTGCCGCTCGGCGCACTGGGCTTTGTAGAGCCAGTGGGCGGGACCTGCACGCGTGGGGCTGAGGTTGCAATGCTGACCCTGTTTGTTCCAGGGAAAGTGACACCTCCCAAGATGGTGTAATCCCCTCCGCACAAACGGCACAAGCCGCGACGGACCAGGGGGCACCGAAAGACAGGTAATCAACTGCTAGATGGAGCACAGTGCTAAAAAAGATGCGTTTGTAATCAACGTTTTTATAGCAAGCAGAGTGATATTTACTAAGGCTACAGTCGTGTGCAAATGAGCAATTTTAAAACTACAGACAATTCAATTTAGACATAAGTAAAAACGTTAAAAATGATCGTTTTTTTTTCAAAGTAGCACCGTGAGCAGCCTCGATCCTCTGCTGAGTTGGATCTGAAGGTTAGTTGCCTGCCAAATCAGTCTCGACCCTGTGCCTAATGGTAACAGTCCAGCCCGAACTGCCAAACCAGGTCCTCCCTGGACCGGAAACAAGCATCCTAGGACTGGTTTTGGGATTTCACCCCTCATCAGTCAGGCTAGCTTGAATCTAGTGGCACAGTGAGCCCGGGACCCACGTCTGGGCATACCTGACGCACTTAGGACAAGGAAGCAAAAGACACAACTGTTAGAAAGTGGCAATTGTCCTGCCCTAATCATGTGTGCCTTTTGCCAGTGTCCTGGGTCATAAGACTGAGAATGGCGATGCTGTTGGGCTTTGTGTATTCTTCCCAGACAGTGAGACATAAAGAAACTAGGTGTGGACAGGATAGGCAAACCTGCTAGGATGTCTGGGGCAGAATTGTTCACAGTCCTACTTTCAGTTCAAAGGGCATCACTCCAGCAAAACCAAAGAAACCTGACACCAGTCTTTTATCACCCCAGCCTGCTTGGAGACTTAGCAGGGGAAGGGAAGAACTTTCCAGAGCCAGAAGTGGGGGTAGCACAATATGTACCCCCACTTCAGAGGTTGACAATAGGTATTAATATTTGACCATCAGAACACCACTTCAGTACACTCCTGGACCTGTGGACATTACAGAAGAAGGATTGCCTTTTTCCTCAGAGGACTGCCCTGTGCTACCAGAGAACTGCCCTAGTACTTGAGGCCTGCCTCTTTCCCCAGAGGACTGCCCTGCTGCACCCCTTGATGACTGCTAATGTGAAGTTCCTGTTAACCCAACTCTTCTGGCTACGGAGATCACCAGCCATGACCGTCAACACAAGATCTGCACTGCGCCCTCAAGCAATGACAGACCGAGGTAATCATCAACGCAAACTTCCAGCAACGACCATCTGTGACGCCCAATCAGATCTTTGCTCTACAGCGATGATCATCTATGGAGACAGGCCTGCTCTTCACACTACAGCAACGACCGTCTGTGACACTCTCCTTGCTCCTCGTGGTCTCCTCTACAGTGAACAGATCTCTTCAAGCTGGACTTTGAGAAAGTAACTTTTTGAGTGGGACTAGCCTGGTCCCTGTATCTATCTCACGTTCCATAGCAGTCAACCTGAATCTCTGACTTTTTGCCTATCTAGCATGGCCAGGTGACCGCAAGTGGCGTTTTGTGCTTTTAGGTAGTATATCTACTTCAAACTTTGGAACTGAAATTCTTCAGTTCTTCTGATTGGATTGTTGTTGTTCCGCTGTCAGTTTATTTATTAACATTTACTGTATGTTTCTAAATTGGTTTTGGATTTTTCTTTTGGTGTGTTTTTTCTTTATTACTGTTTGTGTGCTGCATAAAAACTGTACACTTTGTCTCCTCTGGTTGGAGCAAGGGTAACCCTTTGTACATTATGAAGAATTGGTAACAAAATGTCTTGCAGAAATCCAGGTTGTCAAGCCAAACCAGAACACTCTCTGTAATAATGACATAAATTAATTTCCCGAGTTCCTCTGACTTTTTAAGCTGCTTTTTGCATATGTTAAATCGTCTTACACCACAGGCTCGCTCTACAAAAATTACACTTTCATACATACATACACTGATTCAGGTTCTTTTATGTTTTAATGTAGAATGTTGAGTTAATCATCTTACTCCTAAACATGTTCTGGCAATGTGTATCCCTACAGTGTAGACACAACAGTAAAAAAATTATTGTTAACAGTGTACAGCCAATATGTGTTTTTACAGTTATGAAAGGAAGTAAACAGGCACTAAAGTAAACACAGGCTAAGTGAGTTGTCTCGGGTTCTTACTAATGGAATTATTTCCAAGAGCTTCCAAAGCATTTCCTGCAGTAGGATAATGGTTGTAAAATAATATCAGAAGAATAAATGCCCCAATGCTGAAGAAAACAATACTGATGAGTTTGGAGATCTGTACTAAAAATTCGCCCTCTACATTTTGCAGCGAATTCAGTTCGGCAGTAAGTAATTCAAAACTTCCTTGCGTTTTAAAGTATGTTGAAAAATACTGTTAGAATTTGGTTTTACTATATAGGTTAACGATCACAATCTACTCTCGTTAGATTTATATAATGAGCTTAAGCATGTTTCTCTTTAAACACCCGAAATAAAATGTTTATGACAGTAAGCAGGACAATTCTTGTTGTTTCTATTTCCACACTTCAAGATGCAATCATTCTCTTTTAATGCCTCCACTGCCCCCTTCTTAAAGATCACATCACCTTCCATGTCTGCTGCATAGTAGTCAGCTCACCTTTTTCCATCTATATCCCGCACTTTCTGCTCCCTTCCCTTTCTCCCCTTTCCTATTTCCTCCTCCTTCTTGGCATTGGCCTTCACAGTTTCGTACACTCAACTTTCTCATGTACTACTTGAATGGAATAATGGCTATCCGTGCCCTGGTTTCTTTTCTAGGAGTGTTATGGACTGAATAAAACTAATACCTTTCTGCTCACGGATCTAAATACTAGTAGCTGTTTCTCGGAATTCGCACACACAGGTCGAAACCTGTCCATCTTCTAAAAAGAGAATTACTTAACTTCTGATACCTCCCTCCCCCCACCCATGTCAAACACAAATTAACCTTCAAAACCTAATTGGAAACAAGCATTGGTAATGCTAATAGGCTTGGCTTGTCAAAGTGCCTCATCAATCACTTCAAAGCGTATGCATTGAAAATCCATCATGCATTCATTCTGTCACTCATCCTTGCTCTCATATATCCATTCATCCACCCACTAACACATGTTTGCACTCCCCCTCAGCCATCAACAGCAAAACACACAATCAAACTTAACGAGCACTGTGAAGAACCGGTCTGCACTGAATACAGTGAGCGGGTGAAGCTGAAGAGCATTTATGACCTGTAATTAGAAGGATGAAGTGATGCAGGCAGGAACCAACCTAGTTACTCCCGACTTCTGTCCACCCAATAGTAAAAACAAATCAGAATACATTTTTTATTTTCAGTGTTCTGTTGCGTGAACTCAACCTGGATACATTACAGTGCTTTAAATAGGCACCAGCTACATTACACACCTTTTTGGTACGCACAGGGAGATTAAGTGATTTGCCCACAACCGCATATTTCTCTCTCTTCACTTTACCACACAATTCTCTCTCCAGCTTTAACAACCTACCTCTAAACACTATCTCTTTCTCTCTCGAACTCTACCTTTCTCTAACTCTCTTTCACTCTCTCATTCTTTCTCTCTTCACTCAACTTCTCACTTATGTACGAAAATAAATGTTTCTCTATATACCATCTCTCTCTCTCACTTTCTATCACTTTTTCACTCTCGCACTCTCTCTCACATAAGTAAAAAACATTTCCATCTCAGCATCAATAGCGCTAACTCTAAAAGAAATGTGAGACCTATTGCATTGCAAATGCGTGTTTACATATACATCCGTCCATAAACTCAGCTACTACAGACTGATGGGGTCAAATGTATGACCTACGCTGACAATAACCAGATGTTAATCTCTAATTACAACACAGTGTTGGACCCTAATTTAGTTATTTATGATTGCAAGTTAGATGTTGGTTCTTGGCTGTCACATAACTCTCTATTTTTTCCTAGTAGTTTTGTCTTCCATCCGCTGTACCCATGAGTCTTTGACAAGCTTCACTAGGCTCTCCTCTCATTCCATGCTGTGTACAATTTAGGCTTTTATCTTGACAATAAGCTGCCAGTCACTAGTCAGGTCAACCATGTATCATCTATCTGATTCTCATTCACTTACCTTTCTAACCGTATTCATTTGGACTACTGTGATTCTTTGTTCACCAACTTTTGTTTATTTATAAAGTTTTGTATAGCACAAACATGACCCCAGTGGGTATCAGAGCGCTTTACATGAAGGAAGGTAGAGAATAAATTGGACTACCAAATTAGTCACATATAAGCATGACAGTGCAACATTGAAAATAAACAAAGTATTAAGCTTGATCTCTTAAAAATAGTCTGCGATGAGGAGGTCAAGACTCATGAAGAGTAGCTAGTATGGTTACGTTCAATCCAGCGGCCTATAGAAAATATGTCATAAACTACGTTACCTAACTTCACAACACACTCTAAAAATTACCTCTTAAAAACATGGACCCATTAACAAAACCTAACATATTTTGACCAACTGAATCATGTGGCCAAATTAAACTTATATACAATATATATACATTTATATACATCCACGGTAATAAACAACATTACTCAAACAAATCCTAACTATTTAATTGACCACCATGGCGATGGCATCTAGCTATTGATAATCTGCACTCCTGAAATGACAAGACCAGCTTGTTTCTAAAGTAAGTTTTTATTAGCTATTTATTTGAATTATAAGAATATAGTTTTATTTATGCATTTTATTAGAATCTTTGTAAGCATATTTGAAAGCATCATATAGAATTCAGATTATTTGCAAAGAATTATAAGTTTAGCATTTTCTCAAAACCTAAATCCCTAAATTAGCTAAATAAATGGAAATGAAGTAAAGTCTTTAGAGTATCTTACGTGCTCCAAGTAAAGTCCGACAGCACGACACCCTCATCCAAAGGTTAGAAAGCAGCAGCGTGACCCATCCACGGGGCATGGATCTTTATACCTTTCTGCGCTAAGCTAATCTAAGTAAAAGTAAATTTTTCTGCAAAAGTCGATGTCCCATTGGCTCGTGAGTGACAAGTGACATGTCACCCCATAATTTCAAAACATCAGTTCCGTCACTTTCTTAGACTCCATTGTCTCTACTGTACGTGCTCCGAGGCTTCCTTTGCTTGCAACAATTTTGCCATAGTTTTTCACTGGTTTCATTTCACTTCCTCGGATGCCAAGTTATCAAATGTTCCTTCTGCCGGTTCCTGACCTTGGCCACGTCCGACCAGAATAATGACAGAGCCTCATCACAGTTCAACAAATGTTACTTTGATGGAAAACTTTAGAAAGGACATCTCAGGCTTCGTGCAGAAATTAAATTCATCTTTTTAGTAAACTCGAGTGAACTAGGCCCAAAGCAGTCAACTTAATTTCTCTAATGTATAAACAAACACAAGAAAATAATTAATGAAAGAAATATTATTCATTCTGTTTCCACCCTTTGCTTGCTAATTATTTATCCCACCCATTAGTCTAATGTTACCTAGCACAAAGCAAACAAATAAAGCAGCAATTTAGATCTACCAGTCTTCATTATTCCACGAAATCCTTTATGCACCTATAGCGAGTAGAATGACATCACATAGACAAGGAAGGCAAAATCAGCACATGCCACTTTTAAAATTCAGCTGCAGTTAGTTATGACATGACAGAACGACAAAATTAATTTATTATTTTTGCACGAACAAAAAGATGCAATAGTAATGCACATTTATGAGCACATATGTTAATGTTCCCGCGTGTAAAAGTTTAATCTAAGTTGATTTAATACAAACACATCACAAATCATTAATAGGATTATTTTATTTTATGAAAGTATGACTTCACGAGTTGGAATAAAAAGTTATTCTCTATCTCGCTCCATCAACTCCCTCATCTGGTGATTAACAAATCACCACACCACACCCAAAATTTAGATAATTTAAACTAAATAGAATATGATTCAAATTCACTTGAGTTAGTATTCTAAAAATTTGTTTCTGCAAAATCTCTGCAATTATCATAACGAACCCTATGTAATTCTTGTAATTCTATTTCTTTTTCTTCTTCCTTTTTTATTTTATAAATTCTCTTCTTTTCTTTCATTTGTTTCTTTCTTTTGTGTAATAAACAACCAATTTTTGTTAGAACTATTATAAATATTATCACAATAAAATCTTGCCAAGAACTGAACCATCTATTTCTTGAAACCAAGTTTTTATAGCTTGAAACCTTTTTGAAAGTCGTTCTGAAAAATCTTCCTCTTCTAATGGAACTATCTCTGAATGCATTTCTGTAATATTCTTAATATACATATCAATATTTTTACTTTCGTCAGGTATGTAGGTACAACAATGTTGTACATGTAAGATACCACAAACTCCTCCCTCTTTTGCTAGAAGTATATCTAAAGCAAGGCGATCTTGCATCTCCATAGTTCTAATTGCAATGACTTCAACATTCACTAATTGAAAACCATCTGCTGTATCAGTGGATAATCTATCGACAATTGTGGATAATTTTCTAATTTTCCCTGCATTCAAGGTTATACCTACTATGGGTATCACTGCTTCAAAAATATCTCCTAAAATTTCTGTGAAACTTTCTCTTCTATATCTATTTACATGATTATTAATTTTGAACAATCCTTCTGTATTTCTATCAACATGAAATATCTTTGGAAAAACAATTCCAACAAAACAAGTCCCATACCAGTGATCTGGGAGATTATAATAAGCCTTATCACCACAAATAAAATAAATCCCAGGAAAAATTGGATCCTTGCCACCTTTGAATCCCCAACCTCCCATAATCTGATAAGTGTCTTCACAATTACTAGCACCCACAAAATAATTATCAAAAAGTGTATTATCTCTTCTAATACAAAGCTTACCACTAACTGGTTTATCTATGTGAATTGCAACATTATCAAAAGTTTTTCCATTAAGCTTCTCATCTTCTTTTTGCCAGAATCTAGATTTAGTCTGCTTAACTAATTCATTCCTTTTATAAACTCTGTTCAACATCTACATGGCCCCCCTCGCTCGCATCGCCAGACTACACGACCTCAACATAATCTCCTACGCCGATGACACCCAGCTGATACTCTCCCTCACCAAAGACCCCCTCTCCGCCAAATCCAACCTATACCAGGGCATGAAGGCCGTCGCCGAATGGATGGAGGCAAGCCGACTCAAACTGAACACGGACAAGACGGAGGTCCTCATCTGCGGGCCCAATCCCTCAGCGTCGGACGACTCCTGGTGGCCAGCATCACTGGTTACCCCCCCAGCACCAACCAACCACGCACGCAACCTAGGGATCATCCTCGACTCCAAGCTCAGAATGACCAACCAAGTCAATGCAGTCTCCTCCTCCTGCTTCCACTCTCTCCGCCTGCTCCGCAAGATCGACAGATAGATCCCGACAGACACACGTAAAACCGTCACCCACGCCCTCATCAGCAGCCGACTCGACTATGGAAACGCCCTCTACGCCGGAGCCCCGTCCAAACTCATCAACAGACTCCAAAGAATCCAGAACGCCTCCGCACGCCTGATCCTCAACGTCCCACGCCGAGACCATATCACCCCGCACCTGAGAGACCTGCACTGGCTCCCCGTTGACAAAAGAATCACATTCAAACTCATGATCCACGCACATAAGGCACTCCACAACACCGGCCCAGCCTACCTCAACGACAGACTCTCCTTCTACGTACCCAACAGAAAACTCCGCTCCGCCGACCTATCCCTGGCCGCCGTCCCGCACATCCACAGAACCACTTCCGGGGGCAGATCCTTCTCCAACCACGCCGCCAAGTCCTGGAACGCCCTCCCCTCCTCCTATGACAGACCACAGACCTCTCGGCATTCAGAAGACTACTCAAGACCTGGCTCTTCGACCACTAGCTGCAGCTCCCCCTCATCTGATAATTGTCTTCACAATTACTAGCACCCACAAAATAATTATCAAAAAGTGTATTATCTCTTCTAATACAAAGCTTACCACTAACTGGTTTATCTATGTGAATTGCAACATTATCAAAAGTTTTTCCATTAAGCTTCTCATCTTCTTTTTGCCAGAATCTAGATTTAGTCTGCTTAACTAATTCATTCCTTTTATAAATTGCTCTCCTCTCCTCAACAAGGTTCAGGAAATTCTTTCCTTCAGTACTTATTTTACAAGTTAGATTATTCTTATAAGCATACTCATAAGTGAGTTTGTTAGTTACTAAGAAAAATTCCCTCATCTGTTTGGCTTTTTTATGTTTATTCAAAACACCCTCAATTTTTAAGTTCGCAAATATTTCATCAAAATTTGAATAATAGTATTCTAAACGTCCAGTCTGATAAAACAAACTAGCTAATACACTACATGTTATACCATATTTAAGAGGAAGCATGTTGTATGTAACTCCCTCAGAAACAGAAGCAGGTAACTTTACACAAACATAGCAGTCTTTAGCATCCATTACTTTAACATATTCTCCTAAAAGCCTTGTAAATGTATTGCTTGAAAAATCACTAATAGATTTATCCTCATGAATATCAGGTTTGTGATCAATAACTTTGCTTGTTGCACTATGTTTGTTCTGACTAATTGAAGCTTTGCTTGTCATATTGACTTTGTGTAAATTTTTGTTGACTTCAAAAGGAATAACAACAGCTAAAACTAACCAGAGCAGAATTAACACGAGCACACACACCAGAGTCATCTTACAGCATCTCTTGAATATAGAACATTTCGAAGTACTCCGTTCCATAACGTAAGGCATTTTTTTTTTTCAAACTTTGTCTTAGAAGATAAAAAGAAACAAAAATTATTTTAAAATAATAATTTCTAAAATATACACCCCCCTTTTAAAAGAATTTTTTTTTTTACTTAACCCTAACAATGTATCTTTGACCTTATGTCACAAAAAATTTCACAGCTAAACAAGTTTTCTTCGACCTTGTGTCACCTAACACAATTTCTTCGGCCTTTTGCCAAATAATAAAAATAAAAACCCAATTTAATAAATCAGTACTTCAATCATTGTCACTAATTTCTTCAATTTCATCTTCCTGACTGCTACTATTAATCTCAATAACAGGAGGAATTATCAGATAAGTCCATTCAGGAGACCTATATTTCTGATTTGGCTTCACAACTCTCTTAGTTTTTCTAGACACTACTTCTATTTTCCTCCCTTTTTCAGCTTTCTTTTCAGGCTCGTTTTGACTAGTGATTTCATCCACCTGCTCCTTAGAATTTTTAATTATCCTGACTCTCAATCTTCCACTTCCGCTTGGCCACAAATCACCTTTTCTCAAGATCTTTCTTTTCGGTTCTGAAACATTTGTTTCTGACTTCCAAGATCTTTTCTTTACTTTTCCATCTTCATCATTCACGTCACTTTCTCCAGAGTCACTGTCAGAAATTTCGATTCTTGACACAGGAACTTTTCTACTCGGCAGTTTCACTCCATTAGGAACTATACTTTGTGTTCCATCACTGGTACTTGGTAATTCGTTCTCCTCCTCTTCTTCAATTACCTTCAGCTTCCCAGTTCCTGGATTACCGTTCCTTCTTTCAAAGCTTAGTTTCTGCTTTTCGATACTCTCCTGGTCAGAAATTTCTATTATCTCAGTTTCTCTGTCATCAAGATTTTCAATAGATTTTACTCCATTTACTTTCTTGACTGTTTCTTCTGCTACTTTCTTTTCTAGCAGATCTTCATTCTCAGAATCTATTTCAATGATTTCCAAATCTTTTCTTGTCACTCTCCATTCACAGGTACAGTTCCCAGATGTCGACCTCCTTGTCGATCTTCAAAATCTGGAACTCTCTCACTTTCTACTTCAGAATCTGAATCTTCTGTTGAATCACTTTCTTCATCAGAATTATCAGGAGTAGGCACTGGAATAGTGTGACTGGGAGGAATCCACCTTTTCAATCCTTTACATTTTACTGCATTTGTAGTGACTAGAATTATCTGCCTAGGCTTCTGCCACCTAGGGACCAAACAATTTCTTCTTCGATGAACTTTTCTCCTGACCCAATCTCCAGGTCTCAGATCATGAGTCTGTACTTTTTCATTTGATTGTGCTTCAGTTCCCACCTGATTAGACACAGAAGTCACTACGTCAGACAGTCTCTTGCAATATTCTAAAATAGCACTGTCATTAATGCTCAACAATTTGCCAACTGGAACAAAAGCTTGCCTTATGACCCTGCCCATTAAAATTTCATGAGGACTCAGACCTGTCTTCTTATCAGGTGTACTCCTTAATGACATTAGAACCAGTGGAAGAGCATCTGTCCACTTTACACCTGTATCTAGACACATTTTTCCAATCCTGTTTTTAATTGTTCCATTAATCTGCTCAACAACTCCAGATGCCTCTGGTCTGTATGCACAGTGAATTTTCTGCTCAATATTTAATGCTTCACAAATTAATTTCATAAGTTTGTTATCAAAATGGCTTCCTCCATCACTTTCAATAGTGACAGGAAAACCGTACCTTGGAATGATTTCTCTAAGCAACAGTTTTGCAACTGTAACTGAATCACAATGTCGAGTAGGAAAAGCTTCTACCCATCTTGAAAATAAACAAACAATCACAAGAACATATTTCAAACAATTGTGTAGGGGCATCTCAATGAAATCCATTTGCAATCTGGTGAAAGGACCACCCTCTCGACCTATAATTCCTGTACCTACAATTGACTTTCTGTTTGGGTTCATTTGCTGGCAAGTTAAACACCTCTGACAAAATGACTCAGCAATAGTTCTAAATTTGGTATTAAACCAAGTCTCTTTAAAAAGTCTGATCATGGAATCTCTTCCAATATGGCCAGGACCATGATATAATCTGGCCATGTCAGCAATTAAACAATTTGGTAAAACTACTCTGCCATCTTTGTAAGTCCATACTCCTTCCTCATCACGTGGTCTACATTCTGCTTTTAACCATGAATCCTTTTCCTCATCATCAGCTTCATTTTGCAAATCCCTGATTTCCTGCCATGTTTCAACTACCGATGTTAGCATCAATGAATTTGAATCACATTCCTTGCTTTTTTCCCGATTGTATGCACGACAATTTTTTGCACAGTATTTTGCTGTTTCGTCTGCATAAGCATTACCTTTGGAGATAAAATCCACACCTTTTGTATGTGCTGCACATTTAACCACAGCAATTTCTTTAGGCAATTGTATAGCGTCAATCACTCTCTTGATAAACACTGCATTTTTAATTGGTGATCCTGCTGAAGTTAAATAGCCTCTCTGAGACCAGAGCTGTCCATAATCATGCACAACTCCGTATCCATACTGGCTGTCAGTTATTATGGTAACTCTCAAATCCTTTGAAATTTCGCAAGCACAAATTAAAGCA
This sequence comes from Lissotriton helveticus, assembly GCF_964261635.1. Taxonomy (NCBI): domain Eukaryota; kingdom Metazoa; phylum Chordata; class Amphibia; order Caudata; family Salamandridae; genus Lissotriton; species Lissotriton helveticus. The sequence continues at coordinate 1,393,560,769 of NC_136068.1, read as the reverse complement.
ATCAATTCAGCCACCTGTGCTGAACGAATTCCTTCAAGACATGATGCTTCTTCAACATCTGCAACTGTACAAACTGAATAGGCTGCTTTTAAAACACCTCCTTCTGACCTCAAACATGAACCATCCACAAAGTAAACAAAATCTGATTCAGGCAAAGGAACATCTTTAATGTCCTGCCTAGGTTTGGTGCAATATTCCATAACATCCAAGCACTCATGTTCCACATCATTTCCATCAATAATTTCAGAATCAGGTAACAATGTGGAAGGATTCAGATTCACACATCTTGCAATAGAAACATTATCTGCTCCCAGAATTATTTTTTCATATTTAGTCAACCTACTGCTAGTTAAATGCTGAGTTTTACCTCTTGTCAGTAATATTTCAACTGAATGAGGCACAAAAACTTTCACAGGAAATCCCATTATGATTCCTTCACTTTGCTCAAGGCTGACACTTGTTGCAGCAACTGCTTTTAAACAGCCTGGTAAGGCTTTTGCAACTGGATCAAGAACTGCAGAGAAATATGCAATGGGCTTCTTTAGATTCCCATGTCTTTGAATTAACACAGACAGAGCACATCCCTCTCTTTCACTGCAATATAGTTCAAAACCTTTCTCATAATTTGGCATGCCTAGATCTGGAGCTTCACACAAGCTTCTTTTTAGATTTTCAAAAGACTCAAACTCCGTTTCATTTAAAACAATTGGGTCTTTTACATCTGATTTTGTCAATCTCTTTAATGGTTTCGCAATTACCGAAAATCCACTTATCCATTGTCGACAGTAACCAACCATTCCCAGAAACATTCTGACCTGTCTTTGTGTTCTTGGAGGTTGCATTGCTTGAATCATTTTAATTCTCTCAACTGTCACCTGTCTCTTTCCCTTTGCAATTCTGTGACCTAGATATTTTACCTCCTGTTTACAAAACTGCAATTTAGCTGGAGACACCTTATGTCCCTCATCTGCTAAATGATTTAACAGCATGATTGTGTCTGTCACACAATTTTCTCTTGTTTTAGCAGCTATCAACAAATCGTCAATATACTGCACCAACGTAAATCTAAATCTTCTAAAGATTTTTTCAACAGCTCATTAAAGATAGAAGGACTTTCTGTATACCCTTGAGGAATTCTACACCATGCGAGGGTCCTACTCTGGAATCTGAAAGCGAAAATTTCTTGACTCTCAGGATGTAATGGTACAGTAAAGAACGCATTGCAAAGATCAATAACAGTATACCATTCTGCATCATGTGGAATCTGATATAAAATGACTGCAGGATTTGGAACTACAGGACAACATGGTACGACAATCTGATTAATCTTCCTCAAATCCTGATCAACTCCCTCATCTGGTGATTAACAAATCACCACACCACACCCAAAATTTAGATAATTTAAACTAAATAGAATATGATTCAAATTCACTTGAGTTAGTATTCTAAAAATTTGTTTCTGCAAAATCTCTGCAATTATCATAACGAACCCTATGTAATTCTTGTAATTCTATTTCTTTTTCTTCTTCCTTTTTTATTTTATAAATTCTCTTCTTTTCTTTCATTTGTTTCTTTCTTTTGTGTAATAAACAACCAATTTTTGTTAGAACTATTATAAATATTATCACAATAAAATCTTGCCAAGAACTGAACCATCTATTTCTTGAAACCAAGTTTTTATAGCTTGAAACCTTTTTGAAAGTCGTTCTGAAAAATCTTCCTCTTCTAATGGAACTATCTCTGAATGCATTTCTGTAATATTCTTAATATACATATCAATATTTTTACTTTCGTCAGGTATGTAGGTACAACAATGTTGTACATGTAAGATACCACAAACTCCTCCCTCTTTTGCTAGAAGTATATCTAAAGCAAGGCGATCTTGCATCTCCATAGTTCTAATTGCAATGACTTCAACATTCACTAATTGAAAACCATCTGCTGTATCAGTGGATAATCTATCGACAATTGTGGATAATTTTCTAATTTTCCCTGCATTCAAGGTTATACCTACTATGGGTATCACTGCTTCAAAAATATCTCCTAAAATTTCTGTGAAACTTTCTCTTCTCTTACATGATTATTAATTTTGAACAATCCTTCTGTATTTCTATCAACATGAAATATCTTTGGAAAAACAATTCCAACAAAACAAGTCCCATACCAGTGATCTGGGAGATTATAATAAGCCTTATCACCACAAATAAAATAAATCCCAGGAAAAATTGGATCCTTGCCACCTTTGAATCCCCAACCTCCCATAATCTGATAAGTGTCTTCACAATTACTAGCACCCACAAAATAATTATCAAAAAGTGTATTATCTCTTCTAATACAAAGCTTACCACTAACTGGTTTATCTATGTGAATTGCAACATTATCAAAAGTTTTTCCATTAAGCTTCTCATCTTCTTTTTGCCAGAATCTAGATTTAGTCTGCTTAACTAATTCATTCCTTTTATAAACTCTGTTCAACATCTACATGGCCCCCCTCGCTCGCATCGCCAGACTACACGACCTCAACATAATCTCCTACGCCGACGACACCCAGCTGATACTCTCCCTCACCAAAGACCCCCTCTCCGCCAAATCCAACCTATACCAGGGCATGAAGGCCGTCGCCGAATGGATGGAGGCAAGCCGACTCAAACTGAACACGGACAAGACGGAGGTCCTCATCTGCGGGCCCAATCCCTCAGCGTCGGACGACTCCTGGTGGCCAGCATCACTGGTTACCCCCCCAGCACCAACCAACCACGCACGCAACCTAGGGATCATCCTCGACTCCAAGCTCAGAATGACCAACCAAGTCAATGCAGTCTCCTCCTCCTGCTTCCACTCTCTCCGCCTGCTCCGCAAGATCGACAGATAGATCCCGACAGACACACGTAAAACCGTCACCCACGCCCTCATCAGCAGCCGACTCGACTATGGAAACGCCCTCTACGCCGGAGCCCCGTCCAAACTCATCAACAGACTCCAAAGAATCCAGAACGCCTCCGCACGCCTGATCCTCAACGTCCCACGCCGAGACCATATCACCCCGCACCTGAGAGACCTGCACTGGCTCCCCGTTGACAAAAGAATCACATTCAAACTCATGATCCACGCACATAAGGCACTCCACAACACCGGCCCAGCCTACCTCAACGACAGACTCTCCTTCTACGTACCCAACAGAAAACTCCGCTCCGCCGACCTATCCCTGGCCGCCGTCCCGCACATCCACAGAACCACTTCCGGGGGCAGATCCTTCTCCAACCACGCCGCCAAGTCCTGGAACGCCCTCCCCTCCTCCTATGACAGACCACAGACCTCTCGGCATTCAGAAGACTACTCAAGACCTGGCTCTTCGACCACTAGCTGCAGCTCCCCCTCATCTGATAATTGTCTTCACAATTACTAGCACCCACAAAATAATTATCAAAAAGTGTATTATCTCTTCTAATACAAAGCTTACCACTAACTGGTTTATCTATGTGAATTGCAACATTATCAAAAGTTTTTCCATTAAGCTTCTCATCTTCTTTTTGCCAGAATCTAGATTTAGTCTGCTTAACTAATTCATTCCTTTTATAAATTGCTCTCCTCTCCTCAACAAGGTTCAGGAAATTCTTTCCTTCAGTACTTATTTTACAAGTTAGATTATTCTTATAAGCATACTCATAAGTGAGTTTGTTAGTTACTAAGAAAAATTCCCTCATCTGTTTGGCTTTTTTATGTTTATTCAAAACACCCTCAATTTTTAAGTTCGCAAATATTTCATCAAAATTTGAATAATAGTATTCTAAACGTCCAGTCTGATAAAACAAACTAGCTAATACACTACATGTTATACCATATTTAAGAGGAAGCATGTTGTATGTAACTCCCTCAGAAACAGAAGCAGGTAACTTTACACAAACATAGCAGTCTTTAGCATCCATTACTTTAACATATTCTCCTAAAAGCCTTGTAAATGTATTGCTTGAAAAATCACTAATAGATTTATCCTCATGAATATCAGGTTTGTGATCAATAACTTTGCTTGTTGCACTATGTTTGTTCTGACTAATTGAAGCTTTGCTTGTCATATTGACTTTGTGTAAATTTTTGTTGACTTCAAAAGGAATAACAACAGCTAAAACTAACCAGAGCAGAATTAACACGAGCACACACACCAGAGTCATCTTACAGCATCTCTTGAATATAGAACATTTCGAAGTACTCCGTTCCATAACGTAAGGCATTTTTTTTTTTCAAACTTTGTCTTAGAAGATAAAAAGAAACAAAAATTATTTTAAAATAATAATTTCTAAAATATACACCCCCCTTTTAAAAGAATTTTTTTTTTTACTTAACCCTAACAATGTATCTTTGACCTTATGTCACAAAAAATTTCACAGCTAAACAAGTTTTCTTCGACCTTGTGTCACCTAACACAATTTCTTCGGCCTTTTGCCAAATAATAAAAATAAAAACCCAATTTAATAAATCAGTACTTCAATCATTGTCACTAATTTCTTCAATTTCATCTTCCTGACTGCTACTATTAATCTCAATAACAGGAGGAATTATCAGATAAGTCCATTCAGGAGACCTATATTTCTGATTTGGCTTCACAACTCTCTTAGTTTTTCTAGACACTACTTCTATTTTCCTCCCTTTTTCAGCTTTCTTTTCAGGCTCGTTTTGACTAGTGATTTCATCCACCTGCTCCTTAGAATTTTTAATTATCCTGACTCTCAATCTTCCACTTCCGCTTGGCCACAAATCACCTTTTCTCAAGATCTTTCTTTTCGGTTCTGAAACATTTGTTTCTGACTTCCAAGATCTTTTCTTTACTTTTCCATCTTCATCATTCACGTCACTTTCTCCAGAGTCACTGTCAGAAATTTCGATTCTTGACACAGGAACTTTTCTACTCGGCAGTTTCACTCCATTAGGAACTATACTTTGTGTTCCATCACTGGTACTTGGTAATTCGTTCTCCTCCTCTTCTTCAATTACCTTCAGCTTCCCAGTTCCTGGATTACCGTTCCTTCTTTCAAAGCTTAGTTTCTGCTTTTCGATACTCTCCTGGTCAGAAATTTCTATTATCTCAGTTTCTCTGTCATCAAGATTTTCAATAGATTTTACTCCATTTACTTTCTTGACTGTTTCTTCTGCTACTTTCTTTTCTAGCAGATCTTCATTCTCAGAATCTATTTCAATGATTTCCAAATCTTTTCTTGTCACTCTCCATTCACAGGTACAGTTCCCAGATGTCGACCTCCTTGTCGATCTTCAAAATCTGGAACTCTCTCACTTTCTACTTCAGAATCTGAATCTTCTGTTGAATCACTTTCTTCATCAGAATTATCAGGAGTAGGCACTGGAATAGTGTGACTGGGAGGAATCCACCTTTTCAATCCTTTACATTTTACTGCATTTGTAGTGACTAGAATTATCTGCCTAGGCTTCTGCCACCTAGGGACCAAACAATTTCTTCTTCGATGAACTTTTCTCCTGACCCAATCTCCAGGTCTCAGATCATGAGTCTGTACTTTTTCATTTGATTGTGCTTCAGTTCCCACCTGATTAGACACAGAAGTCACTACGTCAGACAGTCTCTTGCAATATTCTAAAATAGCACTGTCATTAATGCTCAACAATTTGCCAACTGGAACAAAAGCTTGCCTTATGACCCTGCCCATTAAAATTTCATGAGGACTCAGACCTGTCTTCTTATCAGGTGTACTCCTTAATGACATTAGAACCAGTGGAAGAGCATCTGTCCACTTTACACCTGTATCTAGACACATTTTTCCAATCCTGTTTTTAATTGTTCCATTAATCTGCTCAACAACTCCAGATGCCTCTGGTCTGTATGCACAGTGAATTTTCTGCTCAATATTTAATGCTTCACAAATTAATTTCATAAGTTTGTTATCAAAATGGCTTCCTCCATCACTTTCAATAGTGACAGGAAAACCGTACCTTGGAATGATTTCTCTAAGCAACAGTTTTGCAACTGTAACTGAATCACAATGTCGAGTAGGAAAAGCTTCTACCCATCTTGAAAATAAACAAACAATCACAAGAACATATTTCAAACAATTGTGTAGGGGCATCTCAATGAAATCCATTTGCAATCTGGTGAAAGGACCACCCTCTCGACCTATAATTCCTGTACCTACAATTGACTTTCTGTTTGGGTTCATTTGCTGGCAAGTTAAACACCTCTGACAAAATGACTCAGCAATAGTTCTAAATTTGGTATTAAACCAAGTCTCTTTAAAAAGTCTGATCATGGAATCTCTTCCAATATGGCCAGGACCATGATATAATCTGGCCATGTCAGCAATTAAACAATTTGGTAAAACTACTCTGCCATCTTTGTAAGTCCATACTCCTTCCTCATCACGTGGTCTACATTCTGCTTTTAACCATGAATCCTTTTCCTCATCATCAGCTTCATTTTGCAAATCCCTGATTTCCTGCCATGTTTCAACTACCGATGTTAGCATCAATGAATTTGAATCACATTCCTTGCTTTTTTCCCGATTGTATGCACGACAATTTTTTGCACAGTATTTTGCTGTTTCGTCTGCATAAGCATTACCTTTGGAGATAAAATCCACACCTTTTGTATGTGCTGCACATTTAACCACAGCAATTTCTTTAGGCAATTGTATAGCGTCAATCACTCTCTTGATAAACACTGCATTTTTAATTGGTGATCCTGCTGAAGTTAAATAGCCTCTCTGAGACCAGAGCTGTCCATAATCATGCACAACTCCGTATCCATACTGGCTGTCAGTTATTATGGTAACTCTCAAATCCATTGAAATTTCGCAAGCACAAATTAAAGCAATCAATTCAGCCACCTGTGCTGAACGAATTCCTTCAAGACATGATGCTTCTTCAACATCTGCAACTGTACAAACTGAATAGGCTGCTTTTAAAACACCTCCTTCTGACCTCAAACATGAACCATCCACAAAGTAAACAAAATCTGATTCAGGCAAAGGAACATCTTTAATGTCCTGCCTAGGTTTGGTGCAATATTCCATAACATCCAAGCACTCATGTTCCACATCATTTCCATCAATAATTTCAGAATCAGGTAACAATGTGGAAGGATTCAGATTCACACATCTTGCAATAGAAACATTATCTGCTCCCAGAATTATTTTTTCATATTTAGTCAACCTACTGCTAGTTAAATGCTGAGTTTTACCTCTTGTCAGTAATATTTCAACTGAATGAGGCACAAAAACTTTCACAGGAAATCCCATTATGATTCCTTCACTTTGCTCAAGGCTGACACTTGTTGCAGCAACTGCTTTTAAACAGCCTGGTAAGGCTTTTGCAACTGGATCAAGAACTGCAGAGAAATATGCAATGGGCTTCTTTAGATTCCCATGTCTTTGAATTAACACAGACAGAGCACATCCCTCTCTTTCACTGCAATATAGTTCAAAACCTTTCTCATAATTTGGCATGCCTAGATCTGGAGCTTCACACAAGCTTCTTTTTAGATTTTCAAAAGACTCAAACTCCGTTTCATTTAAAACAATTGGGTCTTTTACATCTGATTTTGTCAATCTCTTTAATGGTTTCGCAATTACCGAAAATCCACTTATCCATTGTCGACAGTAACCAACCATTCCCAGAAACATTCTGACCTGTCTTTGTGTTCTTGGAGGTTGCATTGCTTGAATCATTTTAATTCTCTCAACTGTCACCTGTCTCTTTCCCTTTGCAATTCTGTGACCTAGATATTTTACCTCCTGTTTACAAAACTGCAATTTAGCTGGAGACACCTTATGTCCCTCATCTGCTAAATGATTTAACAGCATGATTGTGTCTGTCACACAATTTTCTCTTGTTTTAGCAGCTATCAACAAATCGTCAATATACTGCACCAACGTTGACCTGCCAGGTAAATCTAAATCTTCTAAAGATTTTTTCAACAGCTCATTAAAGATAGAAGGACTTTCTGTATACCCTTGAGGAATTCTACACCATGCGAGGGTCCTACTCTGGAATCTGAAAGCGAAAATTTCTTGACTCTCAGGATGTAATGGTACAGTAAAGAACGCATTGCAAAGATCAATAACAGTATACCATTCTGCATCATGTGGAATCTGATATAAAATGACTGCAGGATTTGGAACTACAGGACAACATGGTACGACAATCTGATTAATCTTCCTCAAATCCTGAACAATCCTATATGTTCCATTCGATTTTTTAATTCCCATAATAGGTGAATTACAAGGACTGCTCTCAATTTCTTTTAAAACACCTTGCTTAATAAATTTTTCAATCACAGGAATAACTCCCTCAATTGTCTCTGCTTTCATTTTATACTGAGGAATATTTGGAAATTCTATTCCCTGCTTCAAAGTAATTTTGACTGGATCGACATGTTTCATCAGACCCATCTCATTTCCAGTCAAATCCCAAATTTCAGCCTTTACCGTTTCTTTGAGCTCTTCTGGTAAATTATCTTTATCAAATGTAGGAAACAATTTTGTTTCTTCTGTTTCTACCAACATCATATTCATTCGATACAAACCATCTTCCTCCATTGTTTGTAGTTCAACTCCCTCAGAAGAACAATATATTCTGCAATTCATTTTGCACAATATATCCCTCCCCAGAAAATTCACCGGACTGCTGTTACAAACCACAAATCTGTGTTTGTCTTTAAAATTTCCAATTTCAACTGGTACTGGATCAGTTAGATCCGTTCTGATCTGTTGATTACTTACTCCAACTACTTGGATGGTTTCCCCAGAGAGAGGTAGGTTTTCAATTTCCACTGATCTAACAGTAAAACGGGTAGCACCAGTGTCCACTAAGAAAGTGATGTCTACATCATTAACTTTCCCATTTACAAATGGACCAGACTGGTCAACCTCAAGAGTGGCTCCAATAACACACTCTTCCCCCTCTCTCGGGCACCGTCAGAAGTAATCATCAGAATCACTTTCTTGTTGCTCAGTTAACAAAAATTGTCCTGAAGCATTCTGCACAATTTGCCTTTGTGTTCTGATTACCTGATCATCTCCTTGAAATCCCACACTTCGATTATATTTTTGACTTCCCCCACAATTAGGAAAAGGAGGTTGCGCTATTTGATTTTGCTGGTGATTCAATTGGTTTTGCAGCTGTCGCTGAAGACTCAAATCATTTAAATTCTGTTGCAACTGTAGCTGTTGCTGCAGATCAACATCACTCTGCATCTGTGGATTTAACAATGGACTTTTTAAATTTCTAGGTGGTTTCTTACACTCGTCTCTCCAATGTCCAATTTCTCCACAATTGAAACAAGGTAATTTCTGTTTTAATTCTTCAACTTTAGGATTAAATTTTCTGTTAATATTAAATTTAAATTTTCCTTGACCTTGATTTGAATTTTGAGTTTGAATAAAATTAGTATTTTTATTTCCAAGACTAGCAATTTGTTGCTCAGCCACTTTCACTTGAGCCCACATCGCTTTCTCCTTGAGCTTTTTCTGCTTCACTTCTAACTCATCACTGCAGTATTTAGCTTTTCTTAAAATGTCATCAACTGAAAGTGATTGCCAACCAACAATATTATTTCTGATCATTTCTCCAACCTCTGGTCTAAGACCATAAACAAATCTATAGATAAAATGGCTCATATCCTTTTCATCTAATTTCTCGTAGCCACTATATTGTTTAAAAACTAATACTAACCTCTCATAGAATGAATGAACTGATTCTTTCGGTTCTTGATTAGTTCTATCTATTTTAACCCAGTCAACCTCTTTTGGCGGAATTTTTTTGTTTTAACCAGTAAATTACTTTTTCATAAAAATCCATTACTATCTAAGCTGGAGCACCTGTTTCTTTATTTCGCTCAGGTTCCTCCTTTGGCCAACTTATAGAAATTTTACATTCTGTCCAAAGATCTGATGGGACAACAATGTCAAAGAATCCATCCAGATCAATCCACAGAACCTTTGAAACTTTTATAAACCTGTCTACCTGACGGTACCACTCAACAGGCTTTTCCCTTAATCTAGGAAAGTCATTTGTAAACAATAGAATGTCTTGTCTTGACCAAGGGACATGAACATATCCTCCACCTGCAATCTCTCCCATAGGAAACTGTTTTGATAATTTTTCTAATTTCTCATCTTCCTTCTTTCTTGTCCATTTCACTCTCCACTTACTCAACTCACCTAATTTTTTGATGTAAACAATTAACTCTTTTATATGCATTATCCTTCCCATTGAATTCAAATGTTCAATATCCTTTTCTGTAAAATCTAATCTATAATGTTTTCCAAAATTCTTTTGCCTGTTCAAATCAATTTCAAGTTCTGCTGCCAGTTCTTCTAATTGATCATATTTGTTTTTTGTTTTCCACTGAATACTCTTACAGATGAACAGGAGTTCATCATCACGATAAAAATTTAAACTATCAGGACCAATTGTACCAATAATTAACTCTTCCAAATTAGCTTTTAATTTTGCTACATCAAGTTTGGAATTTTGTTTTCTAATTTCAGAAGTTTCAGCATCAGATTCTGCACCCATCGGTGATTTGGAAAAAGAACCTTCATTAAAAGTCAGATCAGGCATTCTCGTTTTTCCCGAATTAACTTCAGATATATCTGAGTAAAATTTGTCAGCAACTTTTTGAATTTCAGCATTTAGAGGAATTGTTAAACCTGTCTTGTTAATTTCCTTTCGTTCAAAAACAGGCTGAACAGGACCAATCGTTACTGGAACTGTCACAGCTTCCATGCTTTTTGTCATTTGCCGAATTAATTCTTCTTTTGATCGGAAATATTCCGAAGAATTTTCAACTTCTTCAATTTTAACTTCTCTCATATAGTTTTTTGGAGCTTCCCTTTCTCTTGGAATTAGCGAAAAATGTTTACCTCCAATACAGACATCAGCATTTGTCCTAATTTCAAATTTTTCTGGAGTTTCAAAAGATTCAGAATTATTTGGATATAGTTTAGAAGATTCACTAATCGGAGGTGCACTCGGTGTAGTCTCTGTAGAAACCATCGGAGTAGACCATGATCGAGGAGGTCTCAAAGGCTCATTTCTTTTATTAGAAGTGAAAATTTCTTCTAAAACTGCATCTTCAGTCTCACTTTCTACAGGAGCATTATTTTTCTTTTCAGTTCTTTTTTCACTAGCAGATCCTAAAACCATTTCTCTTATTAAATAAAGTCCATCGCTCATGCTTCCCTGTCTCCACATTCGCATTCTATCTTCATGAGTTTCCCTTCTATAGCTTGGTATTTTAGGAGGTCTTTTAATACCACTCGCTTCTCTTTGTAGTTGAAACATTTCATCCTCCCATTCAACTAAAGCTTCAAATTGAGTAGGTCTCGGCTTTGGTACAAGAGCATTCATCTTTTCTCTTAAATTTCTTAAAACTTTTACATTAAAAGAACCATCGTCCGGCCAAGTCAAAACACCATCATCTTTTGTGTAGTGTTTCCAAATATCAAACCACAAAACAGTATGATAACCATATTCACCTTCCATATACGCTGCAGGTGTTTTATATTTATGAAGTAATTTACCACCTCGCGTTTCTAATTTCTTGTCCGGTGAAATAACATTTTTAAGTTTCTGAAACAACGTAGGCTTTTTCTCAACATGTTTAAAATGATAACTCATTTTTAAGAGTCAAATTCAATAAAATTGTTCTAAAATTATTTCCGGGATGTTCCGCTAAGTCAGCCAATCCGTGCGCGAAACACACTAACAAGCCAATCAGGATTGAGCTACGTCACCACTTTGCTCACCCAATAGGAATAGAGTTTTACTGAAGAGCCAATCAGCTATCAGCTCGTCAGAGATTCAAGAGCCAATCAGAACACAGCTCGTGACGTATATCACCCAATCACAGCGCGGCTCTGTGACGTACACAGTAGCTGCGGTTTCTCGCGTCTCACTCTCAGCGCTCACCCCTCCTTCACAAAATCTTTTCACAGCGCCATTTTAAGAACGCTTTTTCGGTGACAATTAATTTTTTAACAACGACAAGAAAGACTCATCTGTCTGTTTCTCTAATAAGTGACAGAATTTCAATCACACAAGAATTCTATACGTGGAATAGACAACACTATTCTCACAGAATACACATTTGCCAGTATAGTAATCTTTTTACTCTACCCTTCAAGCAAGTAATTAATGAACTCGTTTTCCCTCCAGAATGCACAACAACTAAGTGACTTATTTCGAAAGTTCAACTTGAACACAATTACAAAACAATCACGCACTTTCAAACGGAAAGACCCTAAAATCAAACACACATGAAATCCGTACAGGACTCTCACCTGTTTATAGATATCATGCACCGTTAATAAAATAAACGACGTTATCCGTACAGGACTTTCACCTGTTTATAGATATGAAACATGTATCCCTACAGGACTCTCACCTGTTTATAGATAATCATGCACTGGCGTTAAATTACCCTTCACTCAAGCTCGAATATATACTATTACTCTTATCACAGTGAGTTTTAGAGCGGGCTCATTGTCCCTATTCTCATGCTGTTCAAATTTCTTAGATAATCCTCACTATGCAACATTCACACCTAGCCCTAACATGTGTTGCACGGCCACAACACTAGTGATACACGGCGATACCACTACACTGAAACAGATCAAATGTACTGTGTGACTACCTTCTCATCACACTATCTGTACCGGTACAACTCACATATAGCACGAAAAACAAACTCAACATGTGTTAAACATCGATCCTATACCTATACCATAATACATTGATTACCATAGCAACCATCAAAATCTGCTACCAGAAGAATTGATCCAGCGGCCTATAGAAAATATGTCATAAACTACGTTACCTAACTTCACAACACACTCTAAAAATTACCTCTTAAAAACATGGACCCATTAACAAACAACATGTTAACAAACATCAACAAAACCTAACATATTTTGACCAACTGAATCATGTGGCCAAATTAAACTTATATACAATATATATACATCCGCGGTAATAAACAACATTACTCAAACAAATCCTAACTATTTAATTGACCACCATGGCGATGGCATCTAGCTATTGATAATCTGCACTCCTGAAATGACAAGACCAGCTTGTTTCAAAAGTAAGTTTTTATTAGCTATTTATTTGAATTATAAGAATATAGTTTTATTTATGCATTTTATTAGAATCTTTGTAAGCATATTTGAAAGCATCATATAGAATTCAGATTATTTGCAAAGAATTATAAGTTTAGCATTTTCTCAAAACCTAAATCCCTAAATTAGCTAAATAAATGGAAATGAAGTAAAGTCTTTAGAGTGTCTTACGTGCTCCAAGTAAAGTCCGACAGCACGACACCCTCATCCAAAGGTTAGAAAGCAGCAGCGTGACCCATCCACGGGGCATGGATCTTTATACCTTTCTGCGCTAAACTAATGTAAGTAAAAGTAAATTTTTCTGCAAAAGTCGATGTCCCATTGGCTCGTGAGTGACAAGTGACATGTCACCCCCATAATTTCAAAACATCAGTTCCGTCACTTTCTTAGACTCCATTGTCTCTACTGTACGTGCTCCGAGGCTTCCTTTGCTTGCAACAATTTTGCCATAGTTTTTCACTGGTTTCATTTCACTTCCTCGGATGCCAAGTTATCAAATGTTCCTTCTGCCGGTTCCTGACCTTGGCCACGTCCGACCAGAATAATGACAGAGCCTCATCACAGTTCAACAAATGTTACTTTGATGGAAAACTTTAGAAAGGACATCTCAGGCTTCGTGCAGAAATTAAATTCATCTTTTTAGTAAACTCGAGTGAACTAGGCCCAAAGCAGTCAACTTAATTTCTCTAATGTATAAACAAACACAAGAAAATAATTAATGAAAGAAATATTATTCATTCTGTTTCCACCCTTTGCTTGCTAATTATTTATCCCACCCATTAGTCTAATGTTACCTAGCACAAAGCAAACAAATAAAGCAGCATTTTAGATCTACCAGTCTTCATTATTCCACGAAATCCTTTATGCACCTATAGAGAGTAGAATGACATCACATAGACAAGGAACGCAAAATCAGCACATGCCACTTTTAAAATTCAGCTGCAGTTAGTTATGACATGACAGAACGACAAAATTAATTTATTATTTTTGCACGAACAAAAAGATGCAATAGTAATGTTTTGCGCGGCGATCCAAGATGGCGGAGTGAGGATCTGCTGTGAGCAAGCTCGCCCAGGGGCTTCTCTCTAACTATCCCCACTGAGTGACTCGATATGGCGTTCATGACTGGGCTGTAGCATTGCAGGCGGTACACTTCTCCTCTAAGAAGAGATCAGACAGCGAAGTACAGAAAGAAGAAAAGCGCGAAGGAGGGAAGCGAGACGCTCTGTGAAAAAAAGCAGTTACAGCGCTATCTACAAGCATTATCACGAGATACGCTGCTGATGCTTACCGCCACTGCTACTGCTGAACTTTTCCGGCGGACGATTTGCGGTCTGCTTAGGGAATCCGGGCTCGGCTGGTCGGGGCTTTACTCTCGAATTGCGAACACCTGGTGGAAAGGGATGTCTCCGAAGAGGTTCCCACGGACTACACGAAACAGCAGACACCCAGCTGGAGACGCGGGTGCTGCGGGAGATTTACCTCTTTTTCCGGCTGTGGCTGTGGCTCTCCCTCCGGTTACAAAAACATTAAAAAATAATGCCCAAAATAATGCCCAAATGCCTGTAGTTCTAGTTTCTAGCGTCCTAACGACCTCAGACGCTCCTGGAATTGCCTTACTGCAGAATGTTAAGGGAGGCACGGCGGGAGAAGTCAATGTGAAGAAAAAAAACGAAAACCGGCAACCTGCTATTGCTATTGCTGAAGCGTCTACAGCTGCCCCTGAGCTGCCAGGTGATCAGCGCCAGGTCAGCATGGACTCTGACCCAGAGAACCAGGTACAGAACTCCCCTAACCTACCCCCTGCCGTGCCCTTAAAAAAAGCTAACCAGAGTGCTGCCAGATTACAGGCTAAAACTAAGTTACTGACAAACGCAGGAGGGGGAGCAGGGGGAGGAGACCCTATAAGTGCAAATCTGAGCTCAGAGACTGAGAACAGGAATGAGGCTGTCAGCGCAGAGGGGCAGAGCGACAGTACATTTATGCCTAAAAAATCTGCACATCCAGTGAATAATAATAAATTGTCTGCCTCTACAAAGAAAGACAGAGCAGATTCAGATGCAGATGCAGATGCAGATGAGCCTCTGCTCAATCAGAACTTAGAGGGTCAGATACTCTCTGGCGATACTATGGCCCCAACCCCTTTCGCCAAACTAAACAATGCCGCCTTGATGGAAACTGTAGAGGCTGAAGCAGGGGTTGAATCTGGTGGACAAGCTGATGGGCTAGCGGAGGCGGATGTGGTTACGGTTCAGACAGAGCAAGGCTCATTTGAAGATATTGAAGACATTGATGCAGAAACTGAAGATGAATGGGGAGAGAAGGGCGAAAAGGAGGTCTATCTGAACAATGTAATAAAAGCACGCACTAAAAAAGGGCGAAAACAGAAAATAAAACCGAAGGCAAAGAAGAGCGGCAAAGGTGGTAGCATATTGAACAAATATATGATAAATAATTGTCAAACTTCGATTAAAGCTTTACAGAACCAAAGCCCATTAAGAAGGTGGATCGAAGCAAAGGGGCTAGTCAAAAATATGACTCAGAGACTCTCAGGGGGGAGCCCTACAGAACCTATACCTAATAAAGAGACTTTACCTGGCACCGATAGATCTTTTAATTTAGATTCTTGCCCCTCAGACATTACACTAAACCTACCATCTAGTACATTCAACACACCTTACGTACCACCGCCTGTTTCTGCACTTGTGATGATGTCTGAATCTGTATTTACAACAAGGGGTGGTGAGGGACAGAGTCTCTGAATTAAGCAGAATACTCTCACCCAGTCAAGAGATCAGGGCTAGATCCAACACCGTTTTTTAGCTCATTGCACCATCCCAGTTTCAGAACCTGGCTGTATGCAAATTAGTCTGTCCCTGGCCCAGTGCATCATGGGAACAGGGCAGACCAGACTACAAAAGCCAATTCTTACACTGGGAAGGAAACAAGCTTCCGGGGACCGGTTTCTGGCATTACAGCCGTCTTCGGCCCGGCTTGCTTGAATCCTGATGGTGCAATGAGCAAGGGACTCATGTCTGAGTATACCCTTCCACGCTTAGGGTGGACAAAAATATTTACAACAAGGGGTGGTGAGGGACAGAGTCTCTGAATTAAGCAGAATACTCTCACCCAGTCAAGAGATCAGGGCTAGATCCAACACCGTTTTTTAGCTCATTGTACCATCCCAGTTTCAGAACCTGGCTGTATGCAAATTAGTCTGTCCCTGGCCCAGTGCATCATGGGAACAGGGCAGACCAGACTACAAAAGCCAATTCTTACACTGGGAAGTAAACAAGCTTCCGGGGACCGGTTTCTGGCATTACAGCCGTCTTCGGCCCGGCTTGCTTGAATCCTGATTGTGCAATGAGCAAGGGACTCATGTCTGAGTATACCCTTCCACGCTTAGGGTGGACAAAAATATTTACAACAAGGGGTGGTGAGGGACAGAGTCTCTGAATTAAGCAGAATACTCTCACCCAGTCAAGAGATCAGGGCTAGATCCAACACCGTTTTTTAGCTCATTGCACCATCCCAGTTTCAGAACCTGGCTGTATGCAAATTAGTCTGTCCCTGGCCCAGTGCATCATGGGAACAGGGCAGACCAGACTACAAAAGCCAATTCTTACACTGGGAAGGAAACAAGCTTCCGGGGACCGGTTTCTGGCATTACAGCCGTCTTCGGCCCGGCTTGCTTGAATCCTGATGGTGCAATGAGCAAGGGACTCATGTCTGAGTATACCCTTCCACGCTTAGGGTGGACAAAAATATTTACAACAAGGGGTGGTGAGGGACAGAGTCTCTGAATTAAGCAGAATACTCTCACCCAGTCAAGAGATCAGGGCTAGATCCAACACCGTTTTTTAGCTCATTGCACCATCCCAGTTTCAGAACCTGGCTGTATGCAAATTAGTCTGTCCCTGGCCCAGTGCATCATGGGAACAGGGCAGACCAGACTACAAAAGCCAATTCTTACACTGGGAAGGAAACAAGCTTCCGGGGACCGGTTTCTGGCATTACAGCCGTCTTCGGCCCGGCTTGCTTGAATCCTGATGGTGCAATGAGCAAGGGACTCATGTCTGAGTATACCCTTCCACGCTTAGGGTGGACAAAAATATTTACAACAAGGGGTGGTGAGGGACAGAGTCTCTGAATTAAGCAGAATACTCTCACCCAGTCAAGAGATCAGGGCTAGATCCAACACCGTTTTTTAGCTCATTGCACCATCCCAGTTTCAGAACCTGGCTGTATGCAAATTAGTCTGTCCCTGGCCCAGTGCATCATGGGAACAGGGCAGACTAGACTACAAAAGCCAATTCTTACACTGGGAAGGAAACAAGCTTCCGGGGACCGGTTTCTGGCATGTCTGAATCTGAGCCTATTGTGGAATCACCTACAGAAGAAGCTGACATGGTACAACTTACTGCAACCTCTACTGCAGTAATAGCAGCCCCAACCACTTGTCCTTCTTCAGAACCTTCTTCTTCTCTTATTAATGTGGAGATAAGTAAACATTTAAATATCTCTGAACAAAGCTCAAGTCAAGAATCAGCCGATCCCACCTCTTTAGATATAATACTACAACTATTGAGCAACCAACGGGCAGAAGCACAGGAACACTATCTGCAACTAAGGGAGGACAATAGCAAAGTCCAATCTACTCTACAAGAACTTACCACTAAATTTAGGGGGTTCTCGCAAGATATTGAGGAATTACAACAACGGGTGGTCTCGCTGGAAGAAACTAATTTAGAGACAACATCTGCAACTGATTAACATGAAACGCAACTTGCTACACTTCAACAAAAAGTTGAAGATTTGGAGAATCGTCAGAGACGCTCTAATCTCAAACTTTTTGGCGTGCCGGAGGGCACAGAAGGCGCTGACTCGAGGGTGTACCTAGTAGGTCTATTCCAGAAAGCCTTCCCTGACTTAGCAGATTGGGACTGGGATTCACAAATCCAGCCAGCTCATCGCCTTCCTCTGATACAGAGAAATAGGGAGAGCCGATTCCCACGCCCCTTTCTAATCTTCTTTGGAAATTTTCTATTACGCCAGGCCATATGGCAGAGGGCCCGCCCTAATACTCCTGTAGTTATTGGTGAGTTTTCAATCTTTGCCCGCTCCGACCTCAGCAAAGAAACAATGGACAGACGCTGGATGCTCCGAAAGCTAATAGATCCTATAAAATCTAGCGGGCCAGGCCAGGCATTTCTCCAAGAACCAGCACGGCTCAAAGTTATCAAAGACGGCCACACACACTTTTTTCTTGAAGTCAAAGAAGCAGAGGCGTATTTAGCCGACATTGACATGGGCAAGAACAAGAATAAGAATAAGACTAAGAACTAGCCTAGAAAAATTTACTTACTTCATTTACTTTCTCTTTGTAGTCTAATAATTATTAGAAATCGCCATTACTTAGCACTTGGGCTGTAGGGGGGGACGACACAATTTACTCAAGTCGTCTAATTTTGTTTAGTTAATATCTCTTCTTTTACTGTAACTTTTGTAACTTTTAAGCAGCTAAATGTCAAATGACAAATGCCTAGGCTATCTTCTATATATATCCGCTGACAAAATTCTAAACAGTATAAGTAGGGGATGGGAGAGGGGCGCTAGGTGGCGCCAAACCAAGATGGCCGCACTGTAGTGAGGCTCTCGCCAGATCGAGCCTTTGATCGATCCTTCTGACCATCCTGACCGGGGACAGCTGTTCTATCTCCCCACCGTGGTGACCGCGGCGCCATTCCACATTCAGCGGTGCCAGTGGCGTAGGAATCGCCCGTCTGAGAGCGAAGATATCCGCTGCTTTACTCAGAGGCGGCTCGGGCTGTCTGCCAGTAACCCGCCGCTCCGGGGCCGGCTGGCTGGGAAACTCCGGGGATTTGCGGCCTGATCGGGGCTGCGGACACATCAACTGCGAAACAGACTTTGTGCCGTCGCTTCCTCTGCGCCTGTGTCTTGCTGGAGGGGGACCTCCCTACATTGAAGGTGAGCCCTTCCTCTTACTGCCGCATCCTGGGAGTGATTGCAGACGGCCGGTGACGGCGAAAAGAGCGCGAACACGCCATTAACGGCGGAGCGTATTTCAACAGGCAGTGGCAAGACGCACTATCTGGCGCCGCCTCCCGCACTGCTTTACGGACTGCATAGGTGCTAATACAGCCGGGACAATATTACACTCCGACAGGGAGCAAACATATATCCTGCGCTGTAGCGCATTGAGACTGCACAAATCCCACTTGCTATTCATATCCTTCCCGCCGCCCTCGCATTGCTGTGATCTACCTGCTGGCACCCCAAAGGCGGTAGGCTCGTCCATGCTGCTTGTGTGACCCTGCAAGCAATCCCTACGGCGCTCACTGTACCCGCCTGCTCTCCTGAGACGACCTTCCCGCCTTTCATTACACGACGTGCACTGCCGGGGGGTTGTCACCGCACCGGCCCAGAGAACTCATCGTTTCCAGCTCACATCGACGAGGCGCGGAGGCCACCTCACCGCTCCCTCGCCTGCATGCGTGACTTTGCCCACCGGCTACACTGAACGTTGGCGCAGAGCCGGCGATAACTGACCAAAGCCACTTGATCTGCTACAGGACATAACCTACAAGGTAATCTGGCCCCCTTTACAATTGCAGCGTCGCTTTCCTGGTTGCTCTTCTGGTTCCTCTCCTGTTGTGGTCCGCACAGAGGGACCCTAGCTGGAGCAGCGGTGGGCAGATTAAGCTAACGTCAATTGCGTCTCCTGCTTCACCTGTGGCTGGGGAGACATTGTTCACCAGCCCTGCTTTACTACTTTGGGCTCGTGAGCCAAAGACTTCAAATAGGCGTCACCTCTGAACTACACTGCGCCCATAGCGCCACTTACAAGAGAGCCTTTTCCGCCCTGCAATTCCGCCTTGTCACATAGACGCTACCTCGCGTCACCACACACTGGCTGCTCCTACCACGCCGGCTTCGCGTGCGCCTAGACGCGACATGGGCCGCAATGACGCCAAACAGACAAAAATACCGTTTGAATCTAAGCGGGCCTCCAGAAACACGCAAGAACCCGAAGGTAGCCCTCCCGCCCGTGGACCTCCTGATGACGACTGGAAGGCCTTGCTGCTGACCATGCAACAGAGTCTGACAAGTATAGACGCCAAAATTGACACGATCAATACTCGCATGGATAGTGTGGTTACCAAATTGGAACAGCACGACACCAGACTTACAGAAGCGGAAGTTAGGATATCAGATCTGGAAGATGGTGCCACTACGAATGCCAGGCAGGTGACCCAAATGGACAGGCTCTTAAAAATCATCGCGGAGAAAAACGAGGATTTAGAAGCCAGGTCCAGGCGCAACAACATCCGCGTCCTGGGCCTTGCGGAGTCCACCAACACTGGGAAAATGGAGGTGTTCATCGAAAATCTGGTCGTCGAACTCTTTGGTAAAGAATCGTTCTCCTCGCACTTAATAGTGGAGCGAGCACACAGATCCTTGGCCGCACGCCCACCGCCAGGTGCCCAACCTCGCCCCATCATAGCGAGATTCCTCAATTATAGAGACCGGGACGCGGTGCTCCGTCGAGCGAGAGAGATTGGCACGGTAGGTTACTGTAACACTACACTCTCATTTTTCCCGGACTTCACCCCGACGGTGCAGGAAGCCAGGAGGAAATTCTCAGGTGTAAAGAAGAAGCTCCAGGATCGAGAGATGACGTACGCCATGCTGTACCCGGCGAAATTGAAGGTTTCCCACGGGGGCAAACAACACTTCTTTCAAAATCCTCAGCAGGTGGAGGACTTTCTTAAACGCCACAGGGCGGACGAAACCAGAGGAAGCGCTGAACACCATCGCTCCAGATCCACTTCGCCTATGAACCAGCAGGAATAGTCCATACTCACAGTGACCGCTCCGTGGACAAGGAGAGGTGACGGACTAGGCGCCAACACCATGGTGAGATACGAATCAAAAATGTTGCTTGACTTGGTATACATATTTGGCAGGCTCGATCGCCCACCTCCGTCCCACGCCAAGAGACCGGGTCTTTACCTGGTTCCAAGTGGGTGCGAGTAGGGAGGTGGATGGCAAGTTTGGTGCCCCTAGTACGGTACCCCAATGGGCGAGCCCCAAACTCTCCCTTCTTGTGGTAGAATGGAGGGATATGTGACATTGCTAATGTTTTTAAGTTGGGGAATGGGAGGGATAGTGGGGATTGGGAGGGTTCAGGATGCCCGGCGAGTTGGGGTTGCCGGAGTGGGAGGTGGAATGTTCCAACATATTACCTGCAGTACAGAATTGTTTATTGTTCACGCTAGCAGTTGGGCATGCCGAGAGGGTAGTTGGGATTCGATTCCTATATATGATGCCATTTGTTATTTGTGCATGGATGTTGTAGATGTTTGGCGCTCATTTTTTCCGTTAGAAATATGGGAGACGTAACTGAACCACAGCCCGCCTCGCAGTTCCGAGTAACCTCCTGGAATATACGTGGGTTAAATAACCCGAAGAAAAAAAGACAAATACTGGGGTATCTTGACAGGCATGGGATATCTGTAGCTATGTTGCAAGAAACTCATCTGATGCCTAGCGGTTCCCCTCCATTCGCTTCTAAATGGGCTGTGAGCAGGGTGTTCTCCTCCTATTCTAAATACGCTAGAGGGGTAGCAATACTGGTGAAACGGGGAACGCATTTCACTCCAGCTGGGACTGAGATAGATGCTGAGGGGCGCTACTGTATGCTATGGGGGAAATTACACTCGCACACAATATTGTTTGCATGTTACTATGGTCCTAATACAGATGACCCTGATGCTCTTCTCACCATGTGGGGGAAAATACAGGCTTTGGGGATAGATCACGTGGTGCTGGGGGGAGACTTCAACACGGCCCTCATACCCGCACAGGACAGGTCGCACCCACATGCCTCTCATTACACTAATACTCAGCGATCACTACTAGGAATACTGAGGGAGCACCGTCTGGTGGATGCGTGGCGACATATGCATCCCACTGCCAAACAGGGTACTCATTGCTCTGCGTTCCACTCCACATGGGCCCGCCTAGACTATGTATTTGTTTCAGCAGGTTTATCCCCATGGTTGACCAAAGCAAGTCATCTGGCGCGCACATACTCAGATCACTCCCCGGTTCTTCTCTCCCTAACCATTCCCCTTACCACACCCCCTTTCTTGAACTGGCGCCTAAATCCCGCACACCTGACTGACACTGCCTTCACTGCTGAATTGGAGCAGGAAATCACAGAGTTCTTTGAACGGAATATTGATTCAGTTTCTAGTCTCACTACAGTTTGGGAGGCCTTTAAAGTGACGATGAGGGGGAGCTGTATCGCCAAAGGGGGGGGAGTTCTCAAGGCGCTGCGAACAGACATACACAGGCTTGAATTAGAGCTCCGTCAGCTAGAGCGAGAGATGACGAATGGAGACAGGGACGGTGCAGCGCATGCTCAGATCAGGGAAAAACTGAACGAATACTCAGAAGCGGCGGATAGGGAAGGCAAATTTCTAGGTAAGCCCTTCAATGCTCGGGTATATGGTGAGGGAGACAGACCTGGTAAGGCGCTGGCCAATGCAGTCAGAACCCCTCGATATCAAAATTATGTCCCAACTTTACTGGACAAACATGGCACACCGCACCACGATACCACGACACAGCTCCAAGTGTTAACTGAACACTACACCTCGCTTTACACCTCACATAGGAACGACAAGCTCAATTTGCAGGAATACTTAGATGACACTGCTATTGCCTGGCTGGGACCGTCCCAGCAAAAATTCCTTCATCACGAGCTCGAACTTGATGAGATCAAGGACGCCATCATGTCCATGAAGTCAGGGAAGGCGCCGGGGTCGGATGGCCTACCGATAGATTTTTATAAATCCTTTATACATGTGCTAGCACCCATACTGAAACAGGTCTTCTATGCAGCATTGGAAGAAGGCTCACTCCCCCTCACGATGCGAGAAGCATTAATAACGTCGCTGCTGAAACCGGGTAAGCCACCCGAACAATGCGATTCCTTCAGACCCCTCTCACTATTGAATACGGACAGCAAGATCTTAGCTAAAGTTCTCGCTACACGTCTCAACCTCCTTATGGAACGACTCGTCCTTCCAGATCAGGCGGGGTTCGTTCCGAACCGTGCCACATCCCATAATTTGCGTACTTTACAGGCAGTGCTGCAAGATATTAACCCCAGGTGCGAAGCTGCTGCTGTATTCCTTGACGCCACAAAGGCGTTCGACTCCATGGAGTGGGATTACCTCCTTACACTGCTCGAAAGGATGGGGGTCCCCTTTAATTTTTTAGACTGGATTCGGCTGTTATATTATAAACCCCAAGCTACGGTGCTGCTCAACGGTGCGCGCTCCGCTCCGTTTGAGATCCATCGGGGTACCCGGCAGGGTTGCCCTCTGTCCCCGATACTCTTCGCGATCGCCATCGAACCCCTAGCCGCGAAGCTTAGACAACACCACAGACATCGTGCACTAGTCTACCCGGAACGGCAACTCCTGATCGCATTATACGCTGATGACATGACCCTCTATGTAGACAAACCACGAGATAATCTAAATCCCTTATTGCGCGAGATTACTAAATTCGGAGCTATAGCGGGGATACAGATCAATTGGGCAAAATCTGCTATGTTCCCCTTGACAGACAAGACCTCGGAGTTTCCTCTGGACTACCCCCTGGTGTGGGAATCCGATGAAATAAAATATTTAGGAATCAGAGTCACCAGGAATCGAGAGGACCTTATCAGGGCAAATTACGGGACGGTCCTGGACAAATTGACAGACAGCGTTACCAGGTGGCTACGCCTTCCTTTATCCATGGCAGGCCGCATATCACTTATAAAGATGGTGGTCCTCCCCAAATTATTGTATCTCTTTACGAATATACCCTATAGCCCGGGTTGTTGCTTTTTTCGGGCCCTCGACTCCCAGCTATCGCGACTGATCTGGGGAGGCAAACAAGCTAGACTCTGTTTGAAAACCCTGATGTTACCATATCACCAGGGAGGGTTTGAAGTCCCGGACTTCCGAAAATACTACGATTG
Organism: Lissotriton helveticus; assembly: GCF_964261635.1. Taxonomy (NCBI): domain Eukaryota; kingdom Metazoa; phylum Chordata; class Amphibia; order Caudata; family Salamandridae; genus Lissotriton; species Lissotriton helveticus. The sequence goes on along the minus strand of NC_136068.1, from coordinate 1,393,536,565 downwards.
TGCCCAAGGACATTTTGCTTCGTACTAGTTCCATCCCCCTCCATTCATGGCCCACCTGGCGGTTGAGGATGGTTATATGAGACCGGAAAAACCCTCTGGGTATCTCTACACTACGGTCAGTATGACCGACAGAGACCCGTCTACGGTGGACTGTACTGTCAGAGCCTGGCAGCGCATTGCAGGGCATATGGGAGTACTATTCGCCTACTCGCCTCTAATGGCGGTGGCTAATGACCCCAGAGTGAGTATCGCCCGAGAAGAATTAGGACGTAAATTCCTTGCCAAATACGCTATAAACACCTGGGGAGATCTTTACCTGCAGGGCGCTTTCCGCACGGCTGTGCAGATTTTTGGGGACAACTCCCCCACGATGATGGATACTTTCCTCTATGTTCGCCTCCGACAAAACATTAAATCCGTCACGCCCAATTTTCCGGACGAACCAGAAATCATGACGCCTCTACACTCCCTGCTCCAGGCCACTGTCCCGAAGCATGTAGTCTCCATGTTGTATAAACACGTCCAGGTGGCTCCATCGCCTCCCTCCTTTAGAGCCCGGCATGACTGGGATGCTGACCTGCCCGATCCCATGACAGACGAGCAGTGGGAGACAAGCTGCTCTCACACACACGCCGTAACCGGAAACACACGCCTCCGATTGATACACTATAAATTCTTGCACCGGCTCTATTTCACGCCGGCAAAGTTGCACCGTCTGGGCCTCAAGGACGACGATAGATGTCTCCGATGTGGCACCCCGGGAGCAGATTTTATACATCTAGCGTGGGGATGCCATGCAGTCGCCACGTACTGGCTGGAGGTGTTTGACGCTCTATCGGCCATGCTCGGAATATCCATAGACCCTTGTCCTAAAATAGCACTGCTCGGACTAGCTCACCCTGCTGTTAAGACGAACCGCAAATTTTTTGCACTAAGTCTCCTTTTGGCTAAACGTCAGGTGGCATGCAGATGGGGCAGGGGGCGGGCACCTAAATGTAAGGACTGGCTGAGTTGCATGGCTACCTGGCAAGAACAATTACACAACTATGCTGACCTCTTACCACCCAAATCACGACCCAAGGATCTATGGGGTCCCCTCACTTCGTACCTACTTCACTCACACACTGATCAGCATTCCGAGGAGGGGGATAACTGAGGGATAGATTGCAGTGATAGCCGCTCCGCCCCCACACGTGGGCTATGACCCCTCTCACACTGTCAACGACATTGCCCCAGCGCGCGCCTCCTACATATGCTACCCCCCTGCTGGAAATTGCTTGCTTTAGGGCCTGCGTTTGCGAACACACGCAGCACCGAATGTTACGGCCCCCTAATACATAACGTAAAGAACGTGGAGGGACGGGATTGCGGGGAGACGAGCGTCCCCCCCCTCACCTTTTGTTTTATTCGGACTTGGTTCAGGAACGGATATTCTCATTCAGGCAAACATTCACTGCAACATACCCATAGCACGACACAATATCGTACTCTCCGCATGGCAAGCGTGCAAACTACCTTCCCCGAGGTTGAGTCAACATTATTGCAGTGGTAATGACACGGCCGGTATGGCCTGGCATCCACGGCTGGACAGTGACTTCAACTTTGCGCCCCCCGCGCTACAAAGCTCCGCCATTCCACTGCTCCAGCATGGGGGCCTCGCAGGGGGAAGGAAATGAACATACTACGTTGTTAAGTTGTTTTAAATGTAAAAAGTAACCTCATTGCATTGTTGCTCAAAAATCACAGTGTACTCAAGTAGATCTCCTGCACTCTCCTCTATGACCCATGTTTGATTCCATCGCGGCCGGCCCTTGTGGGTTGTAGGCGGCTTGCTGTGTGCATCCCATACCCTTATTGTGACTACTTGACCATCTTCTTACGGAACACTGTCAAAGCCGGCCTACGATTGTGGGTTGTAGGCACTGAGCTGTATTTCATGTGTTTATGACCAATAAAGGTTTTCAAAAACAAAAAAAACAACAAAAAAAAAACAGAAAAAAAAAGTAGGGGATGGGAGAGATTTCTCTGGGCGACTTGCCACGCAAGCTGCCCTCTCAGCGGCAGCAGATGCAGAGGGATGGTTCTTCCCCGGCTGGGGTAAGAACTAGGGGGGTGGGGGGTTGGAGGGTGGGAGTCTCCGCAATATGGGGGGTTGAGGGTGGGAGGGGAAAAATTATGAAAACTTGTTTGCAGGCTGAGGGGGATGAGAGGTTGGTTGCATACTATGAAGCCAGAATGTTTTTGTACGCTAACAATACTAAAAATATGCTATATATGAGGCTATGTGGATATCATGAAATTTACTTTGGAAAATTTAAGACATGCTTAAAAACTAAGGAATTCATCTTTTTATCTTCTAGATGTATGAAATAAAATGCTTAGCTTGGAACGTAGCCGGGCTCAATAGTAAGAACAAAAGGTGCTTGGTTAAAGAGGAATTGAAAATGCATAACCCCCATATTATTTTATTATCTGAAACACACATTGCGGGGAAAGATAAAAAACTTCTTAAACATCTGGGGTACGACATCATAGTTTGCTCTGCTTTTGGACAATCTACAAGAGGGGTGGCTATACTCAAAGACATGCGATTCAGGGCAGAGACAATACAGACTTTTTGTGGCAAAGATGGCAGATGGGCAATAGCGCAGATAAGCTGCGAAAATGTCAAATACGTTTTATGTGTGGTTTATGGTTGCAATATAGATGAGCCTAGCCTCTTTGACCATTTGAATGTTAAACTTTTGGGTTTGGAGGGAGAACTTATCATTATGGGGGATTTTAATTGCGTCATGGATTACAGAACTGATACAACCAGCTCTGGGCGATATCAAAGGATGCATAAAACGAGATCATCAATCCTCGATCTATGCCGTGTACACAATATTAAAGACGCTTGGCGACATTTATATGCTAATAATCCTGGATATACATATTATTCCGCCCGCATAAAATATGCTCTAGGCTCGACATGGCATTAGCAAGCGAAAATCTATTGAAAAACAGCTCTATGGCTTTATGTCCCCGAATATCATCGGACCATAATGCAATACTATTGACAATCAAAATAACAAATATTAGAACTACCCCCAGACTATTCTCCTTTCCGAGACATCTGATTTCAGATACATCCTTTATGACGCAATTAAAATCACACCTTACTGAATTTATAGGCATTAATATCAACTCAGCCTCACCTGATATGGTTTGGGATGCCTGTAAGGCAAGCATCAGGGGCTTCACTCAGGCTTACGTAATTAGGCAAAATTATGAAAACAAAAAAAATAACGATCAATTGTTGACGAAAATAACAGCTTTAGAATAACAATTATCATCAGCACTCGGACACAATGCAACAAAAAGTATAGAAATTGGCCTTGAACTCTGCTCAATTAAAAATAAAATGAAGTCAAAATTTATTCAGAAAAGCACAAATAGCTTGCATAAATTTAAAATAACACAATAGGAGGGGGCGATAAAATTGGGAACATTTTGGCTTACAAAGTTGCTGAGGACAGAGCTAACTCTACTATTACAAGCATATGGGGGGCTGGCAATAAAATTTATACCCAACCTCAAGATATTTTAGAACAATTTGCCGACTTCTATAGAAACCTATATACCCCAGAAGTGGACTATAATTTAGACGACATATATAAATATGTGGAAGAGCATACCGGGGATACTCAGAATTGCCCAGAGATAGACTCACTGTCTGAGGACATAACAATGGCAGAATTGCATCTAGCGATAGCTCTATTACCCGCAGGAAAAGCGGCGGGTGAGGACACCATACCCCTAGAAATATATAAACTCTGCCTAGAAGAGCTTGACCAACTATTGTTGAAAGTCATACAATTTGTAGGCCTAGAAGGTAAGACACCTAGGTCATGGAATCGGGCAAAAATAATATTATTTTTGAAAAAAGACAAACCGAAGGAAGAGAGAGGGTCATATCGCCCCATTTCTTTAATAAATACAGATGCAAAAATTTTTGCTAAAATTTTAGCATTAAGACTGGCTCCTATTATGCCCCACATCATTAACCCACAACAACATGGTTTCATAACTGGCAGGGACACTACTATACATGTAAATATGGCAATAACTGCATTTGATGTAGCAGAGACGGAATCCACCCCACTTGGCATGATCCTATTAGATGTTGAAAAAGCTTTTGATCGAGTGGGGTGGAACTTTCTCTGGTGCATACTGTCTAAGATAGGGTTTAAAGGACAATTTCTGCGGAGCATACAAGCACTGTATGATAAACCATCAGCATATACCAGCTATGGAGGATTGATATCTTCAGACTTGCTAATCTTACGAGGTACCCGTCAGGGATGCCCTCTATCTCCTCTGTTATTTGCCCTTTCATTGGAGCCTTTTCTGTCCGCCCTTCCACTTCAAAATCAGATTGTACCTTTTAGATCAGGAACACAAGAACTAAAAATAACTGCATACGCAGATGACATCGCGATCTATACTGAAGATGTTGTAGAAGCACTAAAGGGAATAACATTAGAAGCCGGGAAATATGGTAAGGTGGCGGGTTATAAACTAAATTTATTAAAAACGCAAGTAATAGCTAATTATACACCAGCAGTGGCTGTGCCTGAGATCTGCCACACTGCCACATATCTCGGGGTTAAAATTACGGCTAAACTACAAGAAATCAATAATTTAAACTACAATGAACTTATTAAATCAACTAGCCTATTGTTAAAAAAATGGCACAGACTACCTTTGAACTTAACTGGCAGAATTAACCTAATCAAGATGAAGGTTTTGCCCAAATTTGTATATTTATTTCGGTCTATACCATTAGCATTAAATAATCAATTCTTTAAAAAACTTGATGGAATACTTAGCAGCTTTATTTGGGGGTACAAAAAGGCAAGAAGATCACTGGCTCTTATGAAAAATAATACGAACCATGGCGGACTCAATTTTCCTGATTTTAAATTATACTTTTGGTCTGCCTTTGTCATCCGTCTTCGCTCTTTATTAAATGAAAGAAGGACTTTGTTTTTTCACTCTTTTACGCTAAAATCCGATTCAAATATGTTTTTGTTCCGAACTAACGACCCCAACTACTACAAAAGGGTTAGATTTAAAACTATAAGAGACTTAACAAAGATCTGGGGTAACATACTGTCTTTTTGCAACACCAGCTTTTTTCACCCCAAGCTCCCGCTATGGGGCAATCCGGGCCTACCAAATATTTTTTCCGACATCAATACTAGCTGCTGGCTAAGATCGGGTATCACGGTATTAGGGGATTTCTACGGAACACAAGGTTTTCTAGATTTCAATACCCTCAAATTAATATATAATCTATCTGAAAATATGAGATATAAACATCTACAGATACACAACTACTTGATTAATAAAAAACAAATATTGGAGGTCACTGAATGTGATATCTGGACATGTCTATACTCATCCAAAAATAAATCGACAATAAGCGAAGCATACAGGCTTCTTGTTGGATTTAAATCAAATGACTGTATCAAACTGGCTGACAAATGGAGCAGAATGCTGGGATCAAATATAACACCAAAACAGATAGAGAATTCTTTAATAAATATCAATAAACGAGTACGATCATCAAGTCTCAGATTACAACAATTTAGAACAACTTGTATGCTATATTACACCCCGGAAAGAATCTCTAAATGGTCATCTAATAACATTCACAGCGATCGTACAAAATGCCCTAAATGCTCTGCCGAAGCAGCTGACTTGGTACATATCTTATTTTCTTGCCCGAATCTTAAAACTTTTTGGCATGATATTGAAAATGTTCTTAAACTGAAATATATTCAGCTGCCTACACTTACGGCTACTTCTGTTTTGTTAGACATTTACTCGGTACCTCTCCCACAAGCCGCTTTAGTCACGATATTAATGTCTTGTGCTAAGCTAATTCTGGCTAGAGCTTGGATTAGTCCAGAAACACCTAAGGTCTGGGAATGGTGGGCCCTGGTAATCGAGATACATTCAATGGAACTAGCTTTAGCAAAGATCAGGGGCTTACAAGCATTGAAAAAGCATGAAAAAACTTGGGGTACCTTTATAGATCGATAATGTTTCACCTTATTTTTTCTCCTTCTTTTCTTTTTCTCTTTGCGATATAGGGGAAGGGTGTAGAAAATAGGTTGAACTACGCAATCTGTATTAGCGTTGAAAAGAAATTGATATTATCTTCTTGCTTATCTATTTTCTTCCTTTCCCTTTTTTTTTTCTTTTCTTTTTTTTTCCCTCTTTTCTCTCTATTTACCTCCTAATAACACTTCATGATTTAGTTGCACTTGTTTATGCTTTATATGGAAATAATTTATTTATGTATGTTAAAATTAATTATTTATGCCTTACTGTACTTATTCCTTGTATGTCTGCAAACAATAAAAACATTTAAAAAAAAAAAAGCAATAGTAATGCACATTTATGAGCACATATGTTAATGTTCCCGCGTGTAAAAGTTTAATCTAAGTTGATTTAATACAAACACATCACAAATCATTAATAGGATTATTTTATTTTATGAAAGTATGACTTCACGAGTTGGAATAAAAAGTTATTCTCTATCTCGCTCCATCAAATGAGCATATGGATGCTGTCTTAGGGCAAAATCGTAGTCATGTAGATTCCAAAAATCCACTTCTCAGGGGTTCCACTGATACTTAGTCCTTCTAAACTCACAAAGAAGAACTTGACACAGAAGCTGGACTATAAAAGTACATTTTTATTAACCTCAAATGAGTGAGACTACGTCACACAGAAGCCTTAGCAACTGAATGAGGCAGTCTGCCAGAATGGTCTTACTTCACATCTTATATACTCTTTATCCTGCCCCAGGCATGTAAGGGAGTTGTACCAATTACATTCCTAAACTAATGGAAAATCTGGAGGGTCAGCAGGTGAGTAGCCTTTGGGGTTTTAGCAGGATATGGGCAAAACATTATAATTACATAGTTCACAAAGGTTAATCTGATTTAGATAGCACTGCAGGGCATGGCATGATTACATGTACAGTATCCCAACCCAAAAGTTAATCATTAAGAATGTCCCAAATTCAACCTCCAAAAGCCGGACAAACCTATAATTGAAAGCATAACCCATGTAATGAAGAAACATAAAAAGAAACAGTAACAGAAGATGAACAAGATAAGGCATGTGCAAGGAAACTAAAAAGTTAACGATGTCCTGAACATTGATTGGCAATCTCAGACAAAGATCGATCAGGGAAATTGGCTTTGCGAGGTCAGTTTCAGGTGAAGAGGTCAGTTTCTTACAGTTCATTTCAGAGTCAAAAAGAAACCTTAGTTAATGTATACATGAACTAAGAAGGCCAGGCCTCTTTATTCGCCAGGCTACCTTCACAGGCCTACGTAAGGGCAACACAAAATGGTGGCACAGAACAAAATGGAGTCAGACTCGAGAATTACAGAACCTCAGTCATCAGAAATGATTTTGCTTCTTTTTTGAAGGAGGAGGTAGATGAGATTAGGCAAACATTCGGTAGTAGAGCATTCCATATTTTAGGTCCGACAACTGACAAAGCTCTAATACCAATTTTCTATTAATGAAAATGTTGGGGTTTCAGGAGCAGGGAGCTCGCACTTCGTGAATGTCTTCAACCCTCTGATTTTTCAAGCTTTTGGGCCAGATACCTGGGGGTATTGAAATGTAGGGCTTTATGAGTCAGGCAGGCAATCTTGCTTCATATGGTAGCCTTTGCAGAGATTTTATAGCCAGGGAAATGTGATTTTTTCTTTTTGTTCCGGAGACATGTCTGGCTGCCGAGTTCAGGGAGGCTCCTAGGGGGGGCCAACTTGTATTGAGGTAGGCCGCATAGTGTGGTGCTACCATAATCCAGTGTATGCAACACAAGAGCATGAACCACTTGCTTTAGGTCCTCATGTGGGAGGTAGGGTTTAAGTTTTCGTATAATGTCCATCTGGTAATTCGCACCATTAGTGATTGTGCTTATGTGATCCTGCATATTCAGATGTTTGTCCAATGTAATTCCCAAGGATCTAGCAGAGTCTATGATGCGAGGAGTGCAGTTGAGCGCTGTAAGATGTTTCATCCAAAGATCAATCTTAGGGATGGTATTCGGGGGCGAGATGAGAAGGTATTCGGTTTTGGCAGCGTTGAGCTTGAGATGATTATCAGTGAGCCAAAGATGAATGTTTTACAAAGTAGAGTTGAGTGATATAAAGTTTGAGATACAGCCGAGTGTTGTCGGCATACATGTGATAATGGATGATGGCGGATTTTAAGAAGTTTGCTAGTGGGTTCAGGTATAGCTTGAAGAGAATGGGTGAGAGTGCGAGTCCCTGTGGAACACCAAGAGTGATCGCGTGGGGATTAGAGAGGGATTGATTCATTTTAACTCTCTGGGATCTGTTTTGGAAAAATGAAAAAAACCATTGCAGGACGATCCCTGATAAGCCCATTCTATGTTCCAGTAGGTTCAGTAGGCTATCATGTTTAACCGTGTCAAAGGCGGAGATAAGTCAAGCAAAATCAGAAGGCATGGTTCATTTAAATACAGCATGTTTAATATGTTGTCCACAACATGAGAGAGTGCAGAATCAGTGCTGTAACCTTGCCGGAAGCCTGACTGGTGTTGGTCAAGGAGTTGAAAATTGTCTATGTGGTTGCAAATCGGGATCTGGACACATTTTTCTAGGAGCTTCGCTAGAGTAGAGCTGTTGGAGATGGGTTGGAAGTTGTATGGATTTGAGCAATCTGCATTAGGTTTTTTTAATATGGAGGGTTACTTGTCTTACTTTTAGACAGTCAGGCATAGTGCCTTGGCGTTGTGAGGCATTTACATTCTTAGACCACAGGGGAGAATGATGGTTTTGATCTCTTTGAAAATAGATGGTGGTAGAGGGTCCATGAAGTGATTAGATGGATTCAATGATGAGAGAATGTTGTAGATGTCACTTTCATTGATTGATGTGAAAGGGTGACAAGAGGCATTGTTTTTGGAGAGTTTCCTTCGTGGATCACTCCCTTCATCATATTGGGGGGGCATGTGGAAAGCTGAGTGGGGTAGCTAGTAGTAGCTCCTTCTCTAATTGTAGTTCATTCTCAATATGTGTTGTTTTTTCCAGAAAGAAGAAGGACAGTTCTTCGCAGTTTAGGAGAGAGCTGATTCCGGTGCATAGCGGGTTTGATATACTGCATGACTGTTGCTTGATTATTTCAAATAGTTTTTGGGCCTATTTCTGGCTTGGTCAAGCTGTGTTCTGAAGAAGTTGGCTTTCGCTTGTATTATTCTTCTGTTGTAAATGTTCCTCATTGATCTTAAGCATTTTAGGAGTTCCAAGGAGGGAGAGTATCTCCAGGCTCTTTCTCCTGATCTTAGATTGCGTCTTTCGGAGTTCAAGTTGTCATTGAACCAGGGTTTGGAGACTTTGTTGGATATATTTTTTGTTGAAGGGGAGCACTCTTGTCTATGATTTCCAGTATGGAGATATTGTAGAAGTCTGTGAGGTCAAGAACATCATTTATGTTGGCCTGACGAATCAGGGTGTTGTGGCAGAAGGATGGCTAAATCGTTGTGGTTTATACTATGGAGATTTCTCTTCCATTGTTGTGTTTTCTTCGGTTGTACTCTATTCAGGGTAATTTAGTGTATGCCTATAGAAAAAATAAGAACCTCCGTTCGAGCCTTGTCCATACCTATAGAGAGGACAAGGTGGAAACTCAAAAAAACATGTTAGGAGAAAAGGCCACTGGAAACCACAAATGTGGTTCGTGCAGCATATGTGACCTCTGCCTAGTAACCAAAGAAGTTGTCTTTAATTCTGTCAAACATAAAATCACCACTTTGAACAACTGTAAAAGTAAAAATGTGGTATATTTGATCCTTTGCCCTTGTGGCTGTGGTTACATAGGCGAAACAGGCAGAGAATTAAGATTGAGAATAGGAGAACACAAATATGCAATAAGAACCAACAAGGAAAATGCACCCCTAGTAAATCATTGGAAGGAAAAGGGACATAAAATTGAGGATATACGGTGGGTCATCCTGGAGAAAATTAAAGAACAAACCAGGATGGGTGATAGCAAAAGGAGGCGTAAACTGCAAGAACAATGGTATATTGTCAAATTCAACACCATAAAATTAGGCTTAAATTCAAAAGAGGATTGGGAAATACTTATCTGATCTGAAAAATATTAATACTAGGATGATTTTTGAAGATAATGAGAGGGAGGGGAAAAAAACGCTAGGATACATAACTTAATAACGTAACAAGAGGCATTAGCCTTGAAATAGTGACAGTGTAATATCTAGTGGTACCCGGAGAAAAGAAAATCAAAATGAGACTCGTGAGATAAAAAACTGGGACAAGAATAAAAAAACAGGATAGGACCAGACTAGCATATATATAATTAACCCTCTATTAATTATGAAGATGACCACAATATCCTAAAACCGGAATAATAATTTCTCACAGTAACCGTAGAGGGGCATAAGAGTAAAATATTGCACCTACGAGCCGACATGACCTATACCGAGACACTATAAGATGGCAGAGCCGCGAACCCGGAAGAAACCGGGTCGTGCGCATTCGCGGGTTTAAACACACCTGCAAACTGTGAAGTAGGTCGGCAAGCGAGATAAAAGCACATGAGAGAAAGCCCCAGATCACATTAGGAGAACGAGGTAGACGAGCGGATCTACGCATATCCCGGTGAGTGTTCCAGAGACTGACTCGCGATAGATAGAATCTAAAACTCCCCCGAAGTCCATGTGCTTTAGAGGTTCATGTCACTCGGGTTAACCATTTGTTTTATTGAATCTTTCAACGGGATAGAACTGCCGTGATCGATGGGAGTATCTTTCTCTCGTGGGCATAACACATGTATATAATTAATTATAGAAAGTTTCTCTTTCCCCCCGTCTAATGGCATAAACTAGAGTGACCGACGATACCGATACAACCACCGGGTAATCGCAAATAATGCGAACGGTGTTAATGAGGTCGGAGGGAGGGTAAAAACCCGACACTACAAAGGCTACTGCCGAATCGGGCACCCGTAAAATAAAACGTCCCATGTCCAGTATAAACTCACGTATACCCAAGAGTTTTAAACACAATGTACATATATTCGTTGTGTCTGGTGATATCAAAAATATAGATTAATAATGGGGAAATTATTAATATTCTTTAACAGAACATATCCGGTTCACTGCACCGCAGAAGGAAAGTTTTATACCTCGTCGAGATGAGTTTATTTTAAAATAAGGTAAGTTGTCGCCTTATATAGTAAACAACATACAGAATAAAGGAGAAGGACGCTTTAATAACACATTGTCAAACATTTGTTTTAGAAACATACCCATCAGAACAGAAACCAGGAGAGTGCACCAAAAATATCAAAGGAAAAATAGAGAGCGATATCTCACCTGGGTGATCTGTATGAAGGTAGATATTAAATTAATGCAACACACAGCTAGAATGGAATAAGGGTTTGAGGAAAGATATGACTCCCCTTTTAATTTTATTTTTAGAAAACAATTTTGGTGAATTAACAAATGAACGAGATCAGAGAGAGGAGTGCAATAGGACTTATACCTATGGTCCACCTTTGAGTAAAAGCTGCCCTGAAACAAAAAAAAGGTACCAACTGGAAACAGCTAAGGAAAATAACTCAATGGATTTGTAAATCCAATTAATAATAAAAGAAGTGTCCTTTTATCCTATAGGGAGATCTACCTGTATCACAAACTATCAGTCAAAGATAGATCGATAAAGAAAAACAACAAAGGAAGGAATTAAAACATTGCTATCCTTCCCTTTGATGTAAGTAAAGTGAGGTGCCGACTGAGAGTGAATGAGCAGAATATATGGAGAATGAGATACTAGTCCAACACTGAAATTTAACGAAGGCAGATTTCAACTGCGTTTTAAATGTGTTTTTTTAAAAAAAAGTATTTATTTAGGTACCACCGCAGAATAAAATTCTTGTCCGTGAGAAAAATGTTTGCCTTAAAGAAATGGTTAGTGATTTAACAGAACAAAGAAACGTGTAATTACACTTAGATCGTAAGGGGAAGAGCACGAGAGACAGGCTCTTCAGAATTTTAATGACAAGGAGTAGAGAATGATAGAGAGGTCCCTTCTAACTGTATCTTATTATTGTTTTACATACACAGAAAGGATATGTATTTACGATGAACCCCATGAATTCTGCTGTCCTGAAGAAGGTGTTAATGTATCAGTAAGATAACACCGAAACGCGTCGACGCACAGACAAATAGAACCCAACAGAAACCCAAACAGATAGCAGATATACCTGGATTTTGGATACTGTGATCTCTATGTATTTATTTCTTTGTTTCAAAATCGTATGAGGATATTGGGTCAGGATCATATAGTAGTAGGAAAAACTTTTTTTACCTCCAGGTTGTAGGGGTTTTTGTGATTTATTATGCATTTTGAAACTGTGGTAACTGAATGATTATAATTTTTGTAATTTTTACAATTTGTCTGTTTTTTTATTATTGTGTATTTGTTTGTAATGTTGTAACTAATTTGTCCCAATTGGACAACACTGTATAAACTTTTTAATGATGCTTTTCAGACAGTGATCTGAATTTTAATCTATGAAAAAACATCTTAATAAACAAAGAAGAGTGTAAACGTCATATTTCCGTGTTGGCCTGATACATACCAACATTTGTGCTAGTTTAGTGATTGGTGTGCATGTGAGATAGAATGCGAAAAAAATGTATATAGTCCAGGGATCTTCTCTTTGACTCTATTCAGGGTAGCCATTAAATTGATGAGGAAGGTGATGTGATAATGGTCAATTCAGTCACAGTGGCTAATGAACTTCAAGGTGATGTTGTCCTTCTTTGAGATTAGAAGGTCCAAAGTCTCACCTTTGTTGTGAGTTGGCCTGCCACAGATTTGAGTCAGCTCATGATTTGATAGGAAGGCCTTTAGGTTGTTCACTGACTGGTCATTCAGGTAATTCCAGTGGAGGTTACAATCTCCAAGGAAGATCTGGGGCACTTGGAGGTTATTGTTATTTGTGATGAGTTCCATGATTTGTTCGTTGAACTGAGAATTGTCACAAGGAGGGTGATAGAAGGTGTGTAGTTTACAACTGGGTTTATTGTTGTAGGAGATGTTGATGCAGAGATATTCACAGGTAGGTAGTGTGATTGGTTCTGACTGGAATACAGAGATGGTGTTGCGGTAGATGCATGCTATTCCCCACCAGATTTCTTAGGTCTATCTAGTCGAATGATCCTGTGACTAGGGGGAACTAGTAGGTCTGTAATGGGATGGGAAGAGCTGTTCAGCTAAGTTTCCATGAAGATACCTATATTAAAATAATGTGTGAGGATGAGGTCGTAATTATCAGCTGCATGTTTATTTGCCGATCTGCAATTGAGGAGCATACATTTCATATGATTAGTGCGAGGATAGGCTGTCTATAATATATTAATGCGCTTGAGGTTGTCATTGTTTACATTTTTGTGATTGTAGCTCGGTTCTATGAATGGGTTAGCCTGAATGGTTTTGATTCTGATCTGCCATATTTGGTATTTTTCTCTGGCTGGTAAGAGAGGAGGAGTTTGTGTATCTCACTGTCCGATAGATCATTTCTCGATCTCTTTGGGCAAGAGGAGGTGTTGGGAAATGGTATAGTTTTCAATCTAATATTGGGAATGTGTCAGGCTTGGGATGGGAGCTTATCTGTCTGGGAATCATTCCAAGTTATCATGCGCTATTTGGTCTATGGCTGATCTATAGCTCTGAGGTGATGAATGTGAGTCTCTGGAGATCTTCTTTGAGATGGCGCAAGCTATGAGAAATCTCATCGAAGCGTGTTTCCTAGTAATCATGTTTACTGGTAGTTATGGGTTGAGGGAGGAGGTCCAGGTGAGGGGAAAGGCGATAAGAGACGTCAAGCAGAGTGGAGGAGCCGTTAATGGGGGACTGGTATGATTGTGAGTCTGGACAGTCTCGATGAGGGTCTGATTGAGTATAATTAGATGTTGGGAGAAGGAGGGTAGCGGGGATGCTTATGTGGTGGTCATTGGACCTGGGAGGTCTAAGGTTAGTTAGACCTTATTCTTAGTCTTAGTTAGTTAGGTTGGGTCATTCGAGCATAGGGGAGCACTGTGGGAGTATCTGGTGGGACCACATTGGAGGGCACTGGGGAAGAAAGGGAAAGTGTATGTGAGGAAAATGTTTGGTGATGGAGGAATTTACGCTTGCTCTAGTAGTGTGGTAGGGAGCCAATGCGATGGTCCTGCCAGTCTTAGAATGATTCACCGGCCATGTCTGAGATGTCAGTTCTGGAGTGCGGATGGTGTTAGTGAAGGTGGAGTGTAATCACTTTTGACTGGAAGTGGGCTGGGTGAAATTGGAGTAGACAAGGGCGTTAAAGTGAGTGAGAGTGCTTCATCAAGATCCCAGGCTGATTTAGGGAGGGAAGATTGTTCTTATTGTAAACCTTCCTTTTGAGGATAGGGAAAATCTTGTCCACTAAAGTCAGATTTTCATTCGAGGATTGTATTAAAATGATTCCATTATTGTATATAGATATTATAACATTCTCACTGCAGAAGGGAGAGGGAGAGATGGATAGTCTAACACCATGGGATGTTTTCCTGGTGTTTGTGATTCGCAACATGGAGGATAAGACATTTCTCCATTGGGCTCTTCTTTTTTTATAGAAGATTAGGTCATTAGTTAGCGTTCCCTTTTTTTGGCGCAGAAGTAAGGGTCAGAGATAGGAGTTTCAGGGTGGGTTTTGAATAGCTGGTGTTTACGTTTTTTATACTGTTCTGGAGATATTGGGTGGGTATGTAATAGTGAAGGCATTGTGGCACGAGGGTTTCAATTTTATGTTAATTGCTTATTGAAGGAGGGTACCTCCTAGGGTGTATAGAGTGGTAGGATGTTTTTTTTTACCTATCTTCAAAAACTGTAAGGTGGAAAGAGGTATTCAGATTATAAAACCAATATTTTTTTATCAATTTTTAGCAGTAAGGTTGAATTTGGAGATTAAAGCATCCTTTTTTGACCTGGAGCCCAATAAGTGGTGCCTGGATCAGACTTGAAGGATTCAAGAAATGAAGCTCACTAAATGTAAAGGGCATTAAAAGATAGCCGCCAGTTTTGCAGGGTTTTGTAATGGTGGCTGTGGTAGTCCTATTTTGGTTTCTAGAAAAGTTTATACTGTATTGCATTTCCAGGCAAGTGTGGCATCATTTTCTGTGTTTTTCTGACCTTACTCGGTGGTGCGATGCACTGCGAAATGGAGGGTCAGACTACAAGAGCCCCACTGGTAAGCATGGAGTGCCCTTGGTCTTTACCCTTTCAGACTGTGTGTCATTGAAGAAAATGAAATAGCGCAATCCCCCATCCCAGAGAGCCCAAGCTTCACCGTAAGTCCAGGCAACAGCATGTCAACACACTGGCAGCCTGGTGTTCTAATTGTATCTCACTAGAACTCTTCCTCTCACAGGAACTCTTTGTGTGTGTCAACGCAGACCACTGTAGAGATGCGGTGAGGGGGTTGGGGAGGAGGGGGTGGTGGAAGCACTCACCAGGTCATTCAGACTACTTGAGCGAGGCTGAGACTCGGCCGGTCTTGGTCTGATCTCCGGTGGTCCGCTGGCAAGTTCCCTTGTGCTGCTGGATCCCAGCCAAGCAGAGGGGCAAAGGCGAGCCTCCCTCGGCCGCAGTGATGCCTGGTTACTCACCGGTAATATCCATTACTCCGAGTCCTGGTCTCCCCGTCCCATTCCTTATACGTGAGCAGCTAGTCTGCTCCACAGAAACCCCTACCTAGCTGAGCTGTTTGCACTTCCCCCTATGATGATGTCACCATCACGTGACTATACAGGGGGAAGTGCATCTAATCAACATCCTGAAAATACCAAAGAAACCCAGAATGAAAAACACAGACAATCACCTAAACAAAAACCCAAACCAGGGAGGGAGGGAAGGGCTCAAGAATGGGACGGGGAGACCAGGACTCGGAGTAATGGATATTACCGGTGAGTAACCGGGCATTACCTCCTCGTCCTGTCTCCCCATCCCATTCCTTATACGTGAGCCCATACCCAAGCACACGGTGATTGACAGAAAAAAACAGACCACACAGGTTTGAGAAAACAAACAGGTCCATTTAATTCACAGAAAACAGTACATTTCAAACATCATGCACCGCAGAAAGGACACGAGCCCCAAAGGCAGCAGAGGCTGCCATCCCCAACTGAAACCGGTAATGGGTAACAAAAGTATGGGGAGAATCCCAAGTGGCAGCATTGCAAATGTCCCTCAAGGAGGCCCCCTTGAACATAGCCCAGGAGGACGACACGCTCCGGGTCGACCGACCCTGAACAGAGGAAGGCAGAGGACAGTGGGCAGAGTCGTAAGAGGAAACCACAGCACCCCGGACCCACCGAGACAAAGTGGACAAGGAAGGACGAAGCCCCAGCCCTGAGAGGCCATAGGTGACAAAGAGGAATCAACCTTCCGGAACGCAGCCGTACGCTCCAAGTAGATGCGGAGAGCCCTCAGCACATCCAAAGAATGGAGGAGCACCTCCTCAGGAGAGGCAGGAGCCGGAAAAAACACAGGGAGAACAATATCCTCCTGACAGTGAAAGGAAGACACCACCTTAGGGAGAAAGAACTGACTCGGGCGGAGAATCACATTATCCTCGCAAAAGCGCAAGAAGGGCGGGGAAGCCATCAGCGTCCCAATCTCACCAACCCGCCGGCCAGAAGTAATGGCCACCAGGAAAATAACCTTAGCCGGAAGGAATTTCAGGGCCACGGAGTCCAAAGGCTCGAAAGGAGGACGTTCAAAGCCCGCAGAACCAGGGGAAGATCCCAAGGAGGCACAGGAGAACGGGAGACAGGACGCTGAAGCAAGAAACTCTGCAGAAGGCGAGCCACCAATGGGGAGACAGAGGCAACGGAGGAACCCCGAAAAGCAAGAATGGCAGCCCACTGAGCCCGTAGGGAAGAAACAGCAAGTCCCAGGAGGAAACCATCCCGCAGGAAGTCCAACACCCTCACCGCCTCACAGGAGGCAGAAGAGAGACCCTTCCCAAGGCACCAAGAAGAGAAACTCTTCCAGTGACGGGCATACGATTTCAAAGTGGAAGGACGCCGAGAAAGCTGAAGACAATGGGCAACCTCCACCGAGCAACCCAGATCCAGCAAACTCAACCGCTCAAGTGCCAACCCCCCAGCCGGAGGCGACGCAGGGAGGCAAGGCCGAGAAGAGGAACCCTCAGAGGGGAGGGACACAGGGGAAATCGCCAATGAGGGCGAACAGAAAAGGCCAGCAGAAGGGGGTACCAAGACCGCCGAGACCACTCCGGAACAACCAGGAGAACCTCCGCCCGATCCCAACGAATTTTCCGGAGGACCCTCGGAATTAAGGCAAACGGAGGGAAGGCAAATAGCAGACCCCTCGACCAAGGAATCGAGAAAGCATCGGTGGCCCACGCCAGCGGAGAGGGAACGATGCTGCAAAACCGAGGAAGAAGGGCGGATTCCTCCGAGGCAAAAAGATCCAGCCAAGGAAGGCCGGATCGGAGGACAATCAGATCGAACAGATCCGGGGACAGACAGAGGGACACCGAGGACGGGAACACCCGGCTCAAAGAGTCCGCAGGCCCATTCTCCTTCCCCGGAAGATAGACCGCCGTCAGAGACAAGAGATTCGACTCGGCCCACAGGCCGATCTTCCGGGAAAGGAAAAACAGGGCACGACACATGCCCCCCTGGTGATTCACATAAGCACGAACCACCTGATTGTCGGTCTGCACAGAGACCGCCTGACCCCGAAGGAGAGGAGCGAACCAAAGAAGAGCCAACCAAACCACCCTCAACTCCTTCCAGTTCGACGACTGTAGGGGCTCGAAGCTGGACCACCGACCCTGAGACGAGGAGGCACCCAGAACGGCACCCCACCCCAGAGCACCGGCATCCGTGGACAAAACGACCACAGACTGAGGAAGAAGGAGATCGAACCCCCGTGAAAGAGAGAGAGGGGACAACCACCACTGGAGATCCGCCCGAATCCCCGGAGTGACAGGGATCAGAGTCTCGTAATCCAAGGAGGCGGGATCCCAGTGCAACAGAACATGATGCAACAGGGGGTACAGATGCAGCCTGGACCAAGGAAGGAGATGCAGAGTGGACGCCATCTCACCCTGACTCCGCAACCAGAGACGGGCAGACACCCAGGATTGGGACAGAAGCCAGGAAAGGTGACGAAACAAAGTCAACTGGCGCTCCTGCGAGAGAAAAACCATGTCCAAGTCCATTCTGAAGAGAGCCCCCAGGAATTTCAGGGACTGGGAGGGCACCAGGGAGGATTTCCTGTGGTTGATAAGGAACCCAAAGGACCCCAGCAGAAGACACACCCGGTCCACTTCCAACAGAGCCTGCGAAAAAGAAGGAGAGACAATCAACCAGTCATCCAGGTAAGGAAAAACTAGCAGCCCCATGGAATGAAGAATACCCACCAGAGGGGCCAACAGCTTGGTGAACACCCTGGGCACCGAGGAAAGGCCGAACAGGAGCACCCTGAACTAATAATGACGGTTTCCCACAGCAAACCGGAGGAAACCTGGTCGTCTGGATGGGCAGGAACATGAAGATAAGCATCCATCAGGTCCAGGGACGACAGGAAGCCACCCGTAAGGACCAGAGGCAGGATGGACTGGAGAGTCACCATCTTGAAAGTGTGGTAAATAAATAAATAATACCCTATTTTTGGATGAATGAATGAATAACAGATAGCTCAATAAATAAGAGTCAAGATTCGAGGTAGTAGGAGTTTCTGTAGGTTTATTACAGCATAAGGACAGGATCCGGACAACCTGCATAGGAACAGGATGACAGGGGAAAAGAGGCCCGGCAGCTGCCGGGGCTTGGTCTGGGATGAGCTCGCTAACATTCAATAACAAGACATTCATTTATATACATAACGCAAACACATAGCATTACATTGCAGTAGGCGTAGCAGTGGGTGGAGCAGAAGGCATGACGTGTAGCAGTCGCGAGAGATAACAGTAAAAAGAGGTGTAACTGGGAGTTTACTTAGACATGTGAAGTAAAACGTAACAGAATATGTCATGAATGGGCGGACACATAGGAGGGGGCTACCTAAGGAGCCGGGACCTCTAACCTAATGGTGCGCGAAAACTGGCAATGACGTGTTACTAGGAGGAGCTGGGGGCTACGAACTCTGTGCTAGGAGCAGAGACTAGAGTCTGGAGGGTCGGAGCGACATGTACCTAAACCCTATCTGGTATCTAATGTTTAGGGAACATGTTGATATAAACTAGAAGTCATGAGGGGAGAGGCTAACTTGATTCTAAGACTGGACCATGCATTATTCTACATGAAATGCGTGATGAAGAATACTAAATGACCATTAAATACAGTATTTCTCTAACAGGGAGACGAGAAGGCTAGACAACGACGGAAACTATTGATGCAGTTCAGTAGCTTAGGAATGCAAAGGAGGAGGACTGAACTGATAGCTGGAACTATAACATACTTTTGGCAGACTTAGAGGCAGGGCCGGGCTGCACCGGGCAGTGCGAGGCAGGAAGTAAGTGAAAGGTCGAGGATACAGGTGGGGGCTGTATCGCTCCTCAGCGAGGCTTTCAGGAGACAGGAGCTGAATCCAGGGTCCGGGCCCTTTTGAGGCCTAGAAACGGGAACTTTATAATGGAATAACGTGCACACTGAGAAACGTGGCAACATTATTTTACATAGGCCTGATATTCGTAGTATTCACGAGGACTGGAAACTAACATATTAGAGGTGGACACAACTGTAATTGCGTCATTAATCAGAAATGGGGAATAACATATGCATATTGGTCATGCATACATAACATATGATGGATGGGGCGTAGGGACACAGAACATGGCAAAATTTACTTTTCCACATTCCCTCCTTGTCACTACGTTTCCATCAGGAAACATCAATATTCATGATACCGTCTATCATTTCATACAGTACCATTTGCTCGTCTCGAATTGTCTTGGAACGGGATTTAGAACGGGGCTTGGGACTAGGAATACGAGAGGTAGCACACATGCTGCAAATCGCAGGGCCACATTGTATACAGAGGCAGCAGCTAAATATGATCGCTACTGCAATACCTAGAAAGGACAGGACTTTCCATCCCCATGCGGAAATTATATTCCAGAACCAACCGGACCATGTCCAGGTGCCTGGATCTTGATGTAACAGATGGGCAATTTCATGGAGTCTGGTTATAGCTGAATAAACAGACGGCGCGTTATTTGGAATGAAAATGCAACAACTGGATCCGAGAATTCTACAGGCCCCGCCCCTATCGGCCAGTATGACGTCAAGGACGAGACGATTCTGTAAAACGACAATTCTCATAAAGGATTGTTCTTCAGTTAAGTTACCTAGAGCAGAGGCAGTCTCATCTACTACAGCTTCAAGGGTTCTTGTTAACCTACGAATTAACTTACTATTTACAACTGTACCTAAATAAGGGAAAACACCTTTATCTATATCAATGAATTGCTCTGCGGCGGTTTCAGTATAATCGACAATCGGGAGATTTCTCTTGTGTCTAGTGTGTACTAAGAAAGAATTCCTATGATAATCAGGTGGGGCTAGAAAAACAGGTGGCAGTAGGAAAGCAATGTAACAGGTTCCCTCCCAATCGAGGGGCAGACGGACATATGCAGTTTGACCACAAACAAAATAAGAATGACGTGAAGCTATAAAAATAGATTTCCCACTGTCACTATACTGGATAACAGTAGTACATTCACTATGACCTATATGTACAGAACCATAACTACGGACACATAATTCGCCTTTGACTGGTAGTACTGAAATAGCGGGTGAATCTGGAGTAGTATCAGACTGAACATTCAGAACCATGAAATTCGACGAATAATTTCCTAAATTATATACTTCATTTTCTAGATCTAAACCTGTTCTATGGGGGAAACCTTGCTTGTCTGGGAAACATGTACTGTTAAGAAAAGACATATCTGTTGAGGATGACGTTAGCGTGGACCATGCTCCACACGAACCATTGTGTGAAAATGGATAAGGAAACAGTGGCAGAACTCCCTTCGGTGTCTGGAAAGGGGGGAGTCGACCACACACCCAACAATTAGTGGCATTGCTGGTCTGGTGTGAATAATGTAACATACGGATGAATGTGTTATTACGCATGGCGAGGCGGTATGAATATTCGTGAGGAGGCAGATCACTAAACGTGTGCTCTACTGTAGCATGAGCAGACATATTTACATGAGGAACTGGAAAACACAGATAGAAAGCATAACTGGTGCAGGAAATCATTATGCTGATGAATAGTATGAAACTCAGAAAAACGATGCATTGAAATGAACTTCGACTGACTCTCTCACTATGGGGGTCTATTTTATACATGTCAGAAACAGTCTAACCGTTTCACCTAGGGGAGGACTTATACAATCAAACTGGCTGACTTATTAGACCTGAGCTTTAACTTATACTCCTGTTGCGGAGTTTTCTCTACCAAGGGAGGGGTTGTAATAAAGTCTGGTGCGGGACAGTCCTTTAAAACAATGTTCTGGCAATCCTTCGAATCCGGGGAAATGTTCTTGGCAATGTCTTTGAAGTCTGGCTTTGGTCCTTTGAAAAGTTTTACATGAGAGAGGTGGACCCACCCCTTTCTGCCTTCTAACTTGACGGCAGTTCGGGTGGTCAAGAGGACCTGACGTGGCTCCTTCCAACGTGGTTCCAGCGGACTTGATCTGTCAAAGTTGCGGATCATCACCAACGACCCTGGAACGATCTCGTGCGGTGCCACCTCGGTATTGTCTGGAAATGCGGCGGCAACCTGTGAACGACATGAGTTGAGGGCAGACATCAAGGAAGCTAGGTAATCTGTCAGCATATTACATGAAACATCGGTAATACTTCGGGGTCTAGGAGTACCCCACATGTTAGGGGGGCGGCCGAATACGACCTCATACGGGGACAGACCTGATCTGGAATGTGCGACCATACGCATGTAAAATAGAGCGACTGGCAAAGCTACTAACCAGTCCACACCCTTGTCTTTACAGATTTTTGCTATACGGATTTTCAGAGTCTGATTATGCCTTTCGACTAGTCCAGCTGCTTCTGGATGGCGTACACAATGGAACTTCCACTGGTACCCTAACAACAGGGAAACATGTTTCATGAGTTCGGATGAGAATGGCTGGCCGTTATCAGAATATACGACTCTAGGGAGTCCATATCTAGGGAAGAATTCACGAACCAGCTGCTTGGCAGTGGTCGCGGCTGTGTAATCTGGGACTGGATATGCTTCTGTCCACCTGGACAAAGCGCATACAACTACAAGGACATACTTGAAACCTCGACATCGCTCCATCTGAATATAATCCATCTGGAGGACCTCAAAAGGGTGGTCAGGGGGCTGGAAACCACCTTGTTCCACCGGGACACTTTTACCTGGATTAAACTGGCAACATATCATACAGGTACGGACTTTCTGCTTGGCTGCAGCTCGTAAATGCTTGTTGAACCAAATGTTCTGGATACTGTCTAACATAGCTTTTTCTCCTAAATGTGCTGGACTATGTGCGGTATTGATAATAACTTGAACCATAGAATCGGGGAGAAACCATGTGGCTCTACCCTTCGTTAACCATCCTTGATCTGTCTGGACCCCTCCTTGTACAGACCATTTCTTGATTTCATCGGGAGTAGCATGTGACTGGATATCTATGACATCTTGTGTAGGGTCCTTAACTGTCATGCATGTAATCAGATCTGGAGTATGTGTCATGTTTACTGGAATGTCTGGTGTCTGTGCTGTAAGCTTGGCTGTGCGGTCTGCTAGATCATTACCTTGGGAAATAATGTCAGTAACTTTCGTATGTGCTTTGCACTTCATGATAGCAATAGATGTCGGTAAATGTATGGCATCTAACAGAGCTTGAATAAGGAGACCATGCTGAATCTTGGTTCCATGAGAAGTCATAAAACCTCTCTCCTGCCAGAGCACTCCGAAGTCGTGTACAACTCCGAATGCGTAACGTGAATCTGTGTAAACATTAACCTTCAGGTTCTTGGCGTGTATACAGGCTTGTGTCAGAGCAACTAGCTCTGCTGCTTGAGCGGACAGGGTATCAATACGGTGTGTTTCAATAACTTCAGTGTCAGTAGTCACTGCATATGCGGCGACTAGTTCTCCTGTACTAGTTCTCATACATGAACCATCCACATAAAGTGTCAGGTCAGGATCTGGTAACGGAATGTCTGTCAGGTCTTGTCTTGGCTTTGTCGTAACGTTAACTACTTCCACACAGTCATGTGTGTCTGGATTTGAACTAACTGATGGTAACAGTGTAGCAGGATTCAGGACGTTGCAGCGTCTAATTTCTATGTGTGGCTGGAACAGTGTCAATTCATAACCTGTTAAACGTGCAATTGTCAAGTGCTGGGTTTGTGTTCGGTTTAAAAGAACTTCTACTGAATGTGGAACTTGTACTGTCAGGGAATGTCCTAAAACTATGGAATCACTTTGTCTGATAGCTAGTGCTGTGGCTGCAACTGACTTGAGGCACGCAGGCAACGCCTGGGCGACTGGATCTAATGTGCTTGAAAAATAAGCACAGGGCTTGTATTGACCTGCTTGATCTTGTGTGAGAACAGATAATGCTGTACCTTCGCGTTCTGTAACGAAAAGTGTAAAAGGCTTACTGTAGTTCGGTGTAGCTAGAACTGGAGCTTGGCATAGGGCTTTCTTTAACTCGTTGAAACTAAGTGTATGTTCAGATGTCCAAGGGAGGACAGTCGATACGGCTGCCTCCTGTGTCGTTAACTGTATCAGTGGCTTGGCTAGAAATGCATACTGGGGAATCCATTGTCTACAATAAGAAGTAAGGCCGATAAAAGCACGTACCTCCTTCTGGGTTCTGGGCTGGAGAAGATTCGCTATTAACTGGATACGGTCGGGTGTCAACTGCCTACCCCTCTTGGACAGCAAGTGTCCTAAGTATACCACTTGCTGGACACAGAATTGAAGCTTTGAAGGTGACACCTTGTGCCCCATCTCGGCTAGAAAATACAGAACTGTAAGTGATGCTCGCTCGCAAGCACGTTCAGAACGGGCTGTGATCAGTAGATCATCGACATACTGGAGCAGGGCAGTGTCAGTTGGCATGTGAATATTGTCTAGTTGTCTCTTGAGTGCTTGACTGTAAATACTAGGGCTTTCTGTGAAACCTTGAGGAGCGCGTGTAAACATATAGCTCCTTCCATTTAAACAAAATCCGAAAAGAAACTGGCTGTCTGGATGAATTGGAACACTAAAAAATGCATTCTTGAGGTCAATAACAGTGAAAAACATGGCTTCGGAATCAATGGCAATTAACAGGGAAGAAATGTCTGGAACAACTGGATACTGAGGAATAATACATTTATTAAGCTCTCGTAAATCAATCACTAATCGATATACTGGGGGTGCATTTGGATCAGTACGTTTCATGACTGGAATGATCGGAGAATTGCATACATTGGAGTCAGTTTCTACAACTACTCCTTGAGCCATGAGCTCGTCAATAATTTTGGATAAGGCTGCTACAGCCTCAGGTGGCAATCTGTACTGTCGGATTCGGGGCAACACTACACCTGGCTTGAGAGTCACACGATAGGGTGTGATTTGCATGTAACCTACATCAGTTGGACCTTGCGCCCATAAATGCTGCGGAACATTAGACAATCTGGAATCAAAATCTCGTAATACATAGTGACCCTTAAAGTCACGTAGGAACAGACGTATTCCCTCTGGGGAACAGCAAATAACTGCACCTAACTCTTTCAGTGTCTTAATACCTAACAGATTTTCTGGACATGCCTTAGTAAGTAACAGATCAGTAGTACGGGACAATGGACCTACTTCTAGAGTAACTGGCTGAGATATTTCATTAACTATGGGTTTTCCTGAAAATCCAAGGGAAACATTTCTTGAGCCTGAGAGCGGAGCCCCTGGAACTTCGGCGTGACTAATTGTGGTCCTACTTGCCCCTGTATCGATCAAAAACTTTCTGTCTTTCCCTAATACTTGACTGTGAACATAGGGACCTTCTTGGTCTACAGGTATCTCGATGAGAGGCAAGCCTACCTCCCTCTCTAGGCAGTTTCATGAATATGACTGGTATTCTGGATACTCGGACTGTGCATACTGGTACATCTGCGATGTAACGTGCTGTGTTGCAGCAATAGGCTGCGGTACTGTAACTGTCTGTGGTGCATTCTGTGACTGAGGAATCTGTGAAACTTGTTCTTGTCTAGGCGGACGTGGTCTTTCTTTAGTCTTACCAGTAGCTATGTTATGTTTCAGAACTGCACACTCGTTTATAAAATGACCTGGCTGTTTACAATAATTGCAGTTCCCTTTAACGGGAGCCGCAGGATGACTGGCTTGAATCGGACCCCTCTTCTGACTGTCTTGAGGAATAGATTGTGCAACTAGCACTTTCATTTTCGTGTCTTTCATACGTTTTCTTTCGTGTTCTTGCTCTTCTCTAATTCTATTCTGGTGATACTGGAGCATCTGGAGCATCTGGGACGGAGTATTTGCTTGCCAGGTGCTTTCGACTTTCAAAACTCGGTTTTTAATTTGTGGACTTGAATTCTCGACTAATTTGGTAACGAAAAGATGAGGGTATGACTCACTACTTGTCTTGAGACCACTATTAATACTGAAACATTTCTCAAATCTAGAATAAAAATCACTAATGTCTTCATCTTGTTTCTGTTTACAGGCTGAGATGGCATCCCAGTCTTCTTTTCTAGTTGTCAATAATCTGGGTAAAACTTGAATCAATAATTCTGGTAATTCTTTACATTTATCTCCAAGACCGGTACCTGGTACTCGTGCCTTGTCTTCAGCTTCTAGAGCTGTCCAATCGATCTTTTTCTCTCCCACCTCCCATTCTTTTTCCTTTAACTTTTCATACACCCCTGCGGGTAGCAGAACCTTTAACATTTTAATGACATCTGGGTACGTGTATTCTCCCATACGGAGCATGTCTTTTAATTCTCTATGGAACCCTGCTGGATCTTTGTCATGACAGGGAATTAGCTTTTTCATTTCGAGGAGTTCCATCTTTGAAATCGGAGTGTATACAAACACTCGTTGCATTTCGCCACCCGTCCCTTGGACTGGGTGGACTTCTCGTAACGGATTCTGTCTGTCTATGTAGAATGGTTTACTTTCTGGGGGTGAGACGTGAACAAAATGCGGGTTCAGGAACGTTCTATACTTGTGACGCTGTTCTAGAATAACACTAATTAAATCGGTACCTAGACCTCTCCATCTGTACTGGAGTAACTCGTTCAGGATATCGTGTAACGGGCCTGGATCAGAGTGTTGACCCTCATACTGAGTAATGAGGTGCTGGATCATATACATACCCACCAGTCGTTGCTCGGCTGGGGGCAGTTTCAGAAACATTTGTGCCACTATTTCGTCTGGAAAAGTGGTAGAATCAGTAATCCATCGGACTGCTGATCGGGCTAATTCTTGTTCATGCATGGTGCTTAACTCGCTATAACCGACTCGTGATTTCAGAATGTGATCGGTAGCTTGAAATACTTGTTCTAGAGAACAAGGCTCTCGTTCTGGTGCTGGATGATGAAAAATAGACTTGGGTTCTAGACGTAAATGGCGATCTGGAAATCTGGATTTCCCTACATACGCTATTCTGGCGGGATTCTCGTCTTCCTCTTCAGGATCAGAGATACTTTCTTTTTCACTTACTTGTGCTGCTTTACGCTGTTCGTGTAACCTTACTATTTCTTTACGAATTTTCTTGTACATACTTTCCATGGCACTAATGGTCTTGTGCTTACCCTCGGCTATATTATCACTCCACCTTGTCAGGATTCTCATTTCGGCGGGATCTTTAGACGGGTAGTCTTGTTCTCTTATTAGACAATTGATCAGGAACTTTAATATCATGAGCTGAATCTCGGCTTTCCTTTGAGACATGATCTCGCCAATACTTTCTGGATCATCCCCTGTACGGATGAAACGATATATTCTGTCTAGATCTTCTTTCATATTTGGTAAGGTGACTAGATACTCGGTCACCCTTCTTACGCGTACGGAATATAAAACCATATTATATTCGCCTGGAACTGGATCATAAACACATTCGGCAAGGGCTTGTCTGATTTCTGTAACAGACTTATTACTTTTAGGAGTACGCTGTGATGCTTGAGCATGTAATTCGAGTGCTGATAAACGTTTGTGTGGCGGCGGGGTTTGAGGAGGACCTCCTCCTGCGGCCCCTAGACTAGAATCGTCGACTGACATTCTTCGTGCTTGCAGGGTCGGTAATTGTAACGTGGGCTGAACTTGTATGGCAGGCTGACCCGGGGGTACCGTAACAGGTACTCCGGTGTCTGGAGGAACGGGAAGTGCCTGATTTACAGGGACTAGCGGAGCGCGAACAGGATTTGCATATTCTGGGACTGTGTCGTCCAAATAGGACGAAATAAAAATATCAGCAGCGGTCGGTTTGTGACGTAGCTTGGTCGGAACTAATGGTGGCGGGAAATTACTGGGTGCCTCTGGGGTCGCTTTTGGCGAGCCTTCGGCAAGGAGAGGATACATACCCTTAATAAGGGCATGCCTCTGTCTGTCTGACTGTTCGGCTTTAACTTGTTCACCTATCTCGATTAATTCTCTTTCTTGGGTTCGTTCTTGGGATTCTCTACTTAACTCTGACTTTCTGACTTCCTTTTCCGTTCTTCTATGCGCTTCCTTACGCCATAACTCGATGGCATCTTTCTGTGACTGTCTGGCTTTCTTTTTCCATAATGCTTCTTCTACTCGCATGATACATTCGGCATCCCATGTACCCGATACGGGCCATCTATACTTTTCTTCTAACTGTTTGGTATACTCTACCCATAAATCTAGATACAATATGGCGCTTATGCCATGTTTCTGATACATAAAGTGACCTGGACTGTCCCTAGGCGGAACAGGAACTGCTGCTTCCAGCAGACCCTTTCTAGTTTTTAACTGACGTAACTTGGAAAAGAGCGGCATTCTAAACTTGAATCGGAACACAATACAATACACGAAAAACAATAACAATTGGGGAAACAATTCAGGCATACCACGACATTGGAAATACATTAAACAACATTATAAATAACAGTTTGAACAGAATACTACCTGAAAATACTGAAAACAGAACAGAATTCTCGAGAACGGAACAGACTAGAGTTACTGGATGCACTGCTATAACAGTACGGAACATACCGGTCCCATAAAGGAACACATCAAGACCCGTATCCACCTAGGTGAACACTTCGTTTGTGAGCTTGGGTACCACCAACCCACGGACCAGAGTCAATTTAGACTGACCCTGTCTAGACACTACCCCAGCAATGGTACTCACCGGGCAGCACGGAACGGAAGGCCTCGGACGGGACTGGACTACGACGACGAACTTCGGACTTCGGACTTCAGTTACGGGTGGACCTCCGGATACCTCGGACCTTGGACTCTCGGCTTGGGCTCTGGTCGGGACTCGCCGCGTTCCTCCACCGTCTCGTTCGGATGCTGGACCGCCTCCTCCGTCTCCTCCGTGGGCCTGAGGGATACTTGAAGCAGAAATATCTGCCAGGTGCACGGTATGGTTCCGTCACGACTGCAGAGGGTCAGGGGGTCGGCGTGGCTTCACCGACGCGTGGGGAAAGGGCAAGTCCCTATTCGGGCGCCATTATGTGGTAAATAAATAAATAATACCCTATTTTTGGATGAATGAATGAATAACAGATAGCTCAATAAATAAGAGTCAAGATTCGAGGTAGTAGGAGTTTCTGTAGGTTTATTACAGCATAAGGACAGGATCCGGACAACCTGCATAGGAACAGGATGACAGGGGAAAAGAGGCCCGGCAGCTGCCGGGGCTTGGTCTGGGATGAGCTCGCTAACATTCAATAACAAGACATTCATTTATATACATAACGCAAACACATAGCATTACATTGCAGTAGGCGTAGCAGTGGGTGGAGCAGAAGGCATGACGTGTAGCAGTCGCGAGAGATAACAGTAAAAAGAGGTGTAACTGGGAGTTTACTTAGACATGTGAAGTAAAACGTAACAGAATATGTCATGAATGGGCGGACACATAGGAGGGGGCTACCTAAGGAGCCGGGACCTCTAACCTAATGGTGCGCGAAAACTGGCAATGACGTGTTACTAGGAGGAGCTGGGGGCTACGAACTCTGTGCTAGGAGCAGAGACTAGAGTCTGGAGGGTCGGAGCGACATGTACCTAAACCCTATCTGGTATCTAATGTTTAGGGAACATGTTGATATAAACTAGAAGTCATGAGGGGAGAGGCTAACTTGATTCTAAGACTGGACCATGCATTATTCTACATGAAATGCGTGATGAAGAATACTAAATGACCATTAAATACAGTATTTCTCTAACAGGGAGACGAGAAGGCTAGACAACGACGGAAACTATTGATGCAGTTCAGTAGCTTAGGAATGCAAAGGAGGAGGACTGAACTGATAGCTGGAACTATAACATACTTTTGGCAGACTTAGAGGCAGGGCCGGGCTGCACCGGGCAGTGCGAGGCAGGAAGTAAGTGAAAGGTCGAGGATACAGGTGGGGGCTGTATCGCTCCTCAGCGAGGCTTTCAGGAGACAGGAGCTGAATCCAGGGTCCGGGCCCTTTTGAGGCCTAGAAACGGGAACTTTATAATGGAATAACGTGCACACTGAGAAACGTGGCAACATTATTTTACATAGGCCTGATATTCGTAGTATTCACGAGGACTGGAAACTAACATATTAGAGGTGGACACAACTGTAATTGCGTCATTAATCAGAAATGGGGAATAACATATGCATATTGGTCATGCATACATAACATATGATGGATGGGGCGTAGGGACACAGAACATGGCAAAATTTACTTTTCCACAAAAGGACGATGGAGCACGAAGTGATTGACCCGCTTCAGATCCAAGACAGGCCGAAGATCCGAAGTTACTTTTTTGGAAACCAGAAAGAGAATGGAGTAGCACCCCATGCCCCTCTCCAGAGGAGGCACCTCCACAATAGCCCGCTTCTCCAACAGGAGCCGTACGCCGGCCAACAAAGCATCCCTCCGCAGAGGAAGATGGGGCAGAGGGGTCCGAACAAAACCTGGAGGAGGAGGAGAGGAAAACTCGAGCCGGCATCCTTCCGAAACAGTCCGAACTACCCAGGCATCCGGGACCGACAACCACTGGTCGCGGAAGGACTGAAGGCGACCACCAACCGGCAAAGGCAAAGAGTCATTGGGAAGAGGAGGAAGCGGCGGTGGCAACACCAGCAGCGGCCCAGGGCTTGGCACTTCCAGGGGCCCCCCGGCCACGACCCCTGCCACGAAAGGGCTGAGAAGCGCCACGAGCAGGAGGCCCAAAGGCGCGACGGTAACCAAACCCACGACCCCGGGATGGGGGGCGGACAGGAGCCACCAGCTTGCGATTCTCCGCAGACTGCTTGACCAAATCCTCCAACCGAGGACCGAAAACCTTGGAACCATCAAAAGGCAATTTAAGGAGGACCGACTTCTGGGAAGAGTCCGCCTTCCAGGAACGCATCCAAATATGACGACGGGCAGCGATGGAAGCACCAGAAGCAGCCGCCGCGGCCCCCAAATTGTCAAAGGAAATATCTGACAGGTACCTAATCTGCTGCTCCATCCAAGACAAAAGAGCAGTGGCATCCTCGCCGTCCTGCAGCAAAACCGACAGGGACTGGAAATCCTTAAGGAGCGACTGAACCATATAGTTGGAATAGGCAGTCGCACGGACGGAAAAATTGGAAGCAGCATAAGAACGCTTCACAGCACCCTTAATCCGCCTATCCACAGCGTCCGTAGGCAGGGCGTCCTCAGAAACGACCAAACCCTGAGAAGAGAGGCCAGCCATCAGATTATCCACCTTCACAGCCTGAGGGAACTCAGCAGAAAAACCCTCCAGAGGGTAACGCCAAGACAGGAAAAGCAGACTTGTCCACCTCCTGCCATTCGTGGGACAACACCTTGCGAATAGCACTGTGCAAAGGCAAAGAATCCGGATCAGGCTGGACATATTGCGTGAAGAAGTCATCCTCCAAAACATCAGCGGCAGGAGGAGAGAACCTCAAATTGGACCTAACATGTGCGAACAGTTCAGTGAGCTCAGCACCCTGAACAAAACGTCCACGCACACCCTCATCCTCCTCCGGACCCAAGTCATCCTCAGGGTCAGCCAGTGGATCCACAGAAACACGAGGTCTCTTGGGAGGAGGACCAGCCGCATCCCTAGCCAGGAAAGCAGCAGCCACAGCCTCACTGACAAGGAGGCACAGGGCATCCAGAGGGGACGCAGAAGAAGAAGCCTCAGCATCCATCAAAGCACAAGTCCAAGACTCACACCAACAGGCAAAAACAAGGACAAAAAAACAGCCAAGAAGGACCCCATATATACAGGACAAGGACCCGAACACCTGTGGCAGGAAAGGCATTGGGCCGGCATAAAAAAGCCCAATAAGCAGCCAACACGCCCCCAAATGCACAAAAAATAGGAGCGCCACAACACCAGCTCCTGCAAAGCCCCAGCCCGCTAAAGCAGGGCGAAAAAGGACCGGAGGAAACCCAGGGATGGCCGCTGGAGCAGGCCAACCAGAGCCCGGTGAGTAAAAACACACAAAAAACCGCTGCTAACGCGAGCTGCGTGTACAAACAGTGCCCCAAAACATAGACGCCCGCTAACGCGAGCCGCGTGTAAATCAACAGCCCCAATACAAGAGGCAACGCGGGGGAAGCATAAGCGCGAGAAGAAAAGGCGGCCGCTAAAGCACGCCGCCGACCACATCACAAAACAGCAGGGAACTCACCTCAAGAGAACTCCTAACAGCACAGCCAGGAACGCGGTCACAGGATCGCAGAAAAAAAAGAACAGGATGTTGATTAGATGCACTTCCCCCTATATAGTCACGTAATGGTGACATCATCATAGGGGGAAGTGCAAACAGCTCAGCTAGGTAGGGGTTTCTGTGGAGCAGACTAGCTGCTCACGTATAAGGAATGGGACGGGGAGACAGGACGAGGAGGTAATGACCGGAACAGGAGCTGCAAGCCGCCAGCGGAACAGGAGCTGCAAGCCGCCACAACGCCCCTCGGACAATCCATCAGGAACCTCCGATCTTCGTGAGGATGGCGATGCTCCAAAGCTGGAAGGGCCGGAGAGGTAGCCCAAAAATGAGTACCTAGTTCTTTGTCTCACCGTGAGCTCAGCGCGATAATGTCCTCAGGAAATACCTCAATTGTCGTGGATGGCAGGATTGATCCGAGGATATGTTTCAGACTGACATCCAAACAAATCCAGGAGCCCATGTTGCAAACTCCTACATGGCAATGACTCGCTCCTAAAACTGCTCAAACACCTTCAGAATGCCACGGCTACACTGGCCTTACATAACATACCAGAACATTCTTGTGACTTGACAACGTTCATAAAATCAGAAGCGGTGTTTCGGTTTTACCACAAGCATTTTTGCAGGGGTTCGGCATTCAAAATATTTCAGCAAGCAATATATGATAAGTTCACAAATATAAAATGATAGCATATGAGGGAAAAAAGAATTGCCCATGTGCATGAGCTGCAAATCACTCTAAAACTGAAGCAAGGGGAATGCATTTTCGTGTTGAGAAGAGACCACTAGCCCTTAGTAACTGTTGTCGACAGGCATAGCTGTCTGTATAAGACTTCAGTGACGCTTCAGACAGTGGAATAAAAGTTTGATTATCTTAGGCATGCCAAGAGGGTTTGACAATAGTAAGCAAAGCAGATCCAATTTGAAAGTGCATCCTTGCCCTCGCAACACAGTCTTATTAATGCAAAGTTAAGACAGTCATTTTTGGATTTAATGGCGGATTGATGGCTTCAATCGCCCCCTCAGAACTTGAAATTGAGTGTGCATTTGCACTTTTGGAAGCATTGGGTCAGCTTCATACGGCAGTGATCGCTTGGGAGGGCAGTAGTCAAACTGTCCGCAGCCACCACCCACCCTCTGTATGTGTTTCTGCTGCTATTTTTTTCAATGTGGATTGCCCCCAGACATGGGAGAAGCATGGGCAACCCTGAGTAGGATGGTAACAGGGTTGCTGGAGGGGCCACTATGGCACCCTCTCAGGTGCTCGTCAGAAGAACAGCAACACAAGCTCTGGGGCAGGCAGGTATTGGACAAAGAGTTCTGGAGGAGCCAGGGTCCAGTCAGAAGAAGATGATCGAGTGGACCTAGCCGGTGTGGGTCATGACCAGGGCAGGAATTTGGCAATATCATGCAGTAAGTCGGGTTTGAGTGCTCTGGAGGAGCATGGGGGCCCTCGAAGACCTTTCCACTGCAGGGACACTTTAGTTCAGGGTAGGGGCCCTATTACGGCCTCACTCCCCTGGAGAAAAGTGTTTTTGGGTTCTTGAACAATAATGTGGAATTTGAACAGGGACTGAGGCAGAAGGAGGGGTATGATGAGGCTATAGGTGGAGCAGAGGCCCCCGGAAGGACTGCAGATGAGGAATGGGGCCAAATAAGTCTGTACAGGTGGTGAAGCACAGCGCTGCTTGCAGGTTGGTGGTGGTAAGGATCACAGTGTCGGTAGTGCCTAATGAGAGGTGTGCCAAGGAGTCTGGCAAAGAGCCACAGGATGATTTGGCTATGATTGGGCACCTATATGGTGTGAATGACAGTGACAGCGGGAGGAATGGGGTATCCTCTTCAGAGGGGGGAGGGTCTAACACGGGTCTGTGATGTGCTTAGGACAGCTAACCTTAGTCCAGAAGGGGAGCAGGTGGAGGTTGAGTCTTCTGACAGTTCGAAGGGTAACCCAAGCATAAGATGTGGGCATCAGGGCAAGGTACACACGTGGGAAAGGCATAGATCGGATCTGCATCAGGAAAATAGCAAGCAACCAAGGAGAGAAGACAGCTGTAACCCCTTTGGCGAGGAGCTAGGAAGTGAGTATAATAATGACTTGGTGGACTCATGGGGAGTAATTCGGCAAGTAGTAAAAAGGGGTCTGGACTTTCAGGGATCCGGGGGTTTTGGTGGCATGTGTGACCTTGAGAGGATGCAGTAAGAATAGTGTGAATTGTGGCAGCAGTTTCTGGTGGTATAGCGGAAAGGGGAAGCGGAAAACAAAGGCACTGGAACGGGGAGCATTGGTGATGCGGGCAGGGCTGAACAGTGGGGTCAACCTCGGGAGAGTGTGGTGATTGGTTAAGTAGGGAGGGAGGCTCTGCTGTGACACCGATGGTGTAGATGGGAAAATAACACAGCGGAGGACCCCTGGTGGGGGACTCCACAGGGCTGACACTATGGGAAGGGGAGTGATATGGTTTTGCTTTATACGGCAACTTGGGGGTCCTTTAATGCAGACTACCAAGGATAACATTTGAGCAAATTAGTATATTGATTTGTTTAAATCGCTGCATAGGCAGACTGTGAGCAAGGAGGTGTGTATGTGGAGGAAAGGGAGCTAGCTAAAGGCCAAAGTTGTCCTATAACATTGATACCTGAACAGCAGTTTTCACGACCTTCGCAAGCATCATGTGCGAGAAGGTCCTGGAGCAGAGCCTGGCCTTATGGAAGTGTATGAGTGGGTATACACCCGTTACAACGGATCTTTTACTCCGCACTACCATTACAACGCGACTTTTACTCCGCATACCATTACAACGCATTGCGCTGGGGGGCGCTCTAGGATAGGGAATAAGTATAATTTACTATCCAACACCTTCCCTAGGGTCCACGGGGACTGGAGTTAGAATAGTAAATTATACTTACCACTATCCAGCGCCCCAAGGCGCTATGCGTTGTAACGGTATGCGGAGTAAAAGTCGCGTTGTAATGGTCTGCGGAGTAATAGTATGCGTTATAACGTCATACATCCGTTTAGTGTCATATTCCAGCATAGACACAGCCATTTAGTTGGTGCGGGATTCAGGGTGAGTGCAGAACTGGGTAAGGTGGATATAAAATCATTTTTTGCCAGTGCACCCGGATGCTTTCCACTGGTTGGGACTACAGTTTTGAAGTGGTTTCTTTGTTGGCAAGCGCATGCCTATGGGATGTTCAGTACAGTGCTCAGTGTATGAAACATTTAGAACATTCCTGGAATGGGTGGTTCACACCGTAGCAGCACCTGACCAGTTTCTTCATTACTTGGACAATTTCTTGTTGGTAGGGAGAGCAAGGGTAAAGGAGAATGTGCAAGATTAATGAAGACATTGGCAGTTGTTACAGACTATTTTGGCATGCCACTGGCAGCTAAAAAGACAGAGAGACCGACAACTACTTTGACATTTTTGGGCATTGACTAGCACTCTGTGTTAATGGTATTACAGCTGCCAGGTGACAAGTTGGAGGAGCTGAATGGTTTGATTGATGAGTTATTGGAGAGAGGTTATTGTGAGCTGTGACTGGCACAAAAGGTGTTGGGTCATTTTCATTGCTAGTATGTTCGTGGCCCCAGGGGCATACTTTTTGCAGAAGCATTGCCTTTGCGATGCTGGGGCTGTCAAGCAACATCACAGTATTCATGTGTTCAGACGGATGAGGAAAGACTTATTGGTTGGGAGCTTTTTTGGTGGGTTATGAGTGACAATGTAGTTTCCAAATGACCCAACGAAGTGGAAGGAGGAGTTTTGTTTTTTAGGCCTCGCTAGTAGGGGGTTTTGTGAAGTTCTGGGAGGAGCTTGATGTGTAGAGAGCTGTCCCCAATCTTGGAACATCAAGGACTACAGTATTGCCTTTTTCCGTTGCTGTGGTAGGGTGCATCTGTAGGGTAAAGAGTTGAGGAACAGGAGGGTATTTGTGTGTGTCTGAAAATGCAGCAGTGGTAAAGGTGGTGAACAGAGTAACTGCTTCTGATGCTTGGGTGTTGAAGATTCAGAGAGAATTGGTCTTGCTGTGCTTGGAGGAGACAATCTTATTTTGAGCTAAGTACATTGTGGTTCTGGATAACGTGTGGCTGATGCACTTTCTTGTTCACAGTGAGAGAGGTTCCATGGTTTGGCCCAAAGGGTTTCCAGAACACGTGTAGGACATCAGGCAGTGAAACCATATATACTAATGGAATATTTGCTGGCGGATTCCCCAAGGAAGGTGTATCAACATGGCTGGAGGGAGTTCACTGCATCGGGTGCCAGGAAGCAGGCTGTGACAAGATGGGTTTATGTTTGAGATGCGAGGACATGCTATAATTCATTTTGGGTCAAAAAGAGAAGGATTTGTCTGTAATTACCACTCTGGCTAGCTGGCAGGTATTACATTCTATGGTAAGGTGCAATGGGGTTATGACACATACAGAGGAGTAATGGGTCGAAGGCTGTTAGTTGGCTAGTCTTGACTGCATGGCATGGAACCCCGGTAAGGCGTCTGGTGGCTGTCGGGATTCTGAAAGCTAAAGTAGAGCATGCGAGAGTCACAAGTGCTTCCGCCTGGAAGACGCCACACGTCAGAGCGCAATTCAGCTTGATTTTCTTCTGAGCTCTTAGGGTTTAAGAGTTGGTAGGTGAGAAAGGAAGTTCAAGGTTGGTTTTGGCTGATTTGGTGAAGCATAAAATGGATTTTGAAGAGTGTTTGAGGAGGTCAAAGATGGCCAGAAGGGTAAGGAGGCTGTGGTGTGCTTAGACTGTTCTGATGAACCACGGGTCTGCCCTTGGTTGCATCTGTTGGCCTTATTGGTGGTACAGAGGGGAGGGCCCCCTTTTCTTGCACAAAAATTGTTCTGTGGTAAGCTTGGGGCAAGTTCTGGAATGTTGAGAAGATGCTTATGGGCTACCTGGCACTGACCTCTGATACACACTTGTTTCGGGTATGAGCAGCTACGGAGGGTTTCTGGCAATGGAAGGGGGTAGACTGATTGAAGGATTTGTGTAGGTGGTACAGCAGATGTGTGCATAGTTATGTTCCGCCAGAAACAAACAAAAGGGTTGTTTGCTTTATTTTGTGGAGTCTCACCGGTGGGATATATGGATCTGCAGGTGCTCCTTGGTGAAGTGGGCGGGGTGAAGGCCAAGGTGTAATTTGGAAGCAATTGCTGGGGTTGGACAAACATGATGCCAAGGTGCATCTGTTTGGCCTAGGTGGTGATGCATTGGGGACAACTGGTGCCGGTCTTGTGGGAATACAAGGGAAAGTGGGGTAAGACCGATGTTTTAGTTATTTGTCTAAGGCAAAATTACATGGTACAATCCACCGGGCTGGATATGCAGAAGTCCATGAAGTGGGATTTGGAATTCCGGAATGTCAGCTCGGTGTCCATGGATGTTTTCAGGATGAGGTTGTTGCATAAGAGGGTGTGGAGGGCATGAAGGAGCTGAAAAGAACGATGACTGGTTTCTGCAACGTGAAAGAGATCCGGTGATAGTGCATCAGAGCATTCTTTTTGAGCCTCCACATTTGTTCAGGCACAATGGGGTGCACTTGTCTGAGCAGGACAATAACCTATATTTAGATGGG
The DNA here is from genome assembly GCF_964261635.1 of Lissotriton helveticus. Classification (NCBI taxonomy): domain Eukaryota; kingdom Metazoa; phylum Chordata; class Amphibia; order Caudata; family Salamandridae; genus Lissotriton; species Lissotriton helveticus. Next base: position 1,393,498,951 of record NC_136068.1, on the reverse strand, counting down.
TTGACAAATGTAATAGAAACGTAGATGAAAGGCCATAAGAAACTCTGAGTTGGGGGAGACAGAAATGACACCTTGTGGGATGGTCTTTCTGCAGCAGAGGAAGACAAAGTGTTCAGCTGACTGGGAGAACAATGTGGGGTGGGGTATAAGACTAGTCAAAGAACATTGGAGCTAAGATTTGGGGCAAGGACGGGGGCCTGGCCCAAGATTCTACAGGCTGGACAAGATGGTTAATGTGGGTTCCTGTGCAAGGACCACAAGGACTCATGGCATTTCAAAGGTTGTGTATTGTTCAGAAGAGTTGTGGGAGTGGGATGCTCGAGGAAGGAGTTACTTAGGAGAGGCTCAGTCAAAGAGCTAGATACTTTGGTCACCAGTCGTAAATAAAACAGCCTTTTTCACTCAAAGCAAGCAGAGTGGTGCGATCATTTCCTCCCAATCGGAACCCGGAACGCAACCAGCGCAGTGTTTTCTAAGCTTGGGGAGGTTGGGAGAAAGGGGGGGGCAGTATCGTGGTGACTTTGGGGTCGCTGGTGTGGTGTAGGCATATATGGCTGTAAACCCAACTTTCTTTTCCGCCCGTTGTAGAGCTAAAGCCTACCACCCAACCTGGTACATTTGTTGGGTTTGAGAGGCGGGTATTATGGTTATTGTGTTGTTATTGTTGTGTATTTTTGTCACTGAAGGGCAAGAGCAGACAGGCTTAACAAGATGGTTAGTGTAGGTTCCTGTGTATGAGGACCACAAGGACTTATGGCATTTCAAAGGTTGTATGCAGTGTTCTGGGGTGGGATACTAGAGGTGGGAGTTCTTAGAAGAGGCAGGCTTGTTTAAAACCTTTTACTAGCCCAGTTGACAGGGTAGTGTGTACGGCTCAGACGAAGGGCTAGAGACTCTTCTTGCCAATTGTAAATAAAGCAGCCTTTAGGACTAAAGCAAGCGGAGTAGTGTGATCACTTCCTCCCAAAACATAAAGAATTAATTTGTGGGCACTTTTACCACCGCACAATTTTCCCCAATCTTTTCTGTAAGAAATTTCCGTTGATGGTCATTAGGATGTGATTTAGAGCAGTTATTAAAACGATGGACCTTGTGTCTTCTCATCCATTTTCTATTCATCAGGCTACACTCCTTGAGTCTTACTAACACTCTAGCTTCTTAACACTAAGTGCCCATTATGATATCGGGCGGATCGCCACCGCCGGGCCGGCGGTGGACAACGCCGGCCCGCCTGTGGCAATCCACCCGCCAACTGTCCCTGGTTCACCCCCGCCATATTAGTATGGCGAGGGGCACAGCGGCGGAAGGGAAGACCGTTTGCCGCTTTTCGTCCGGTCAGATTGCCGGCCGGGCAGAAAAGGGACTCAATATGGTGACGGTGCCTTGCAGGCACCGCAATCCATATTAGGATGCATGCCTATTGCCTTCCATGGAAGAGACTCCGTCATGGAAAGGCATGTGGAAAATCTCCACCGGGGCCAATTGTGGGCCCCAAGGAGTGGGGGGTGTGAGTGGCTGCACTGAGGGGTACCTATGTTACCCCCACCGTTGCCATGCACAAGGTGTCAGGCACCGCGCGGTGCCTGTCACGTTGTGCATGGCAATGCACAATATTGGAATACACATATTCACATTGGGGCGGGTGCTGCTTACAGCACTGCCCGCCGCAATGTTAATGTCGAATATGCGCCCGCCAGTGTGGCAGGCGCATCCCAATTTGCATGGCGGGATCACCGCAACTTCGGCGGACGGTAATATGCTCCGTTGCGCCATCTTAATAGGCCCCCATATGTAAATGTAAATGTGTGTATACTTGTAAAGCGCACTATCACCTGAAAGGTATCTTGGCGCTGTATACCGCTGTGGAACACTTCCTGGCTTTCCCTGTGAGATGCCCCCTTACTGGGCTCCTCCAAGGTGAGGCCAGGCATCCTAGCGCTTTCGGGGCCGTTGTGGAGATTAAGCAAGCTATTGCCCAGAGTTTCAGAGTGGGACCCATGATTATAGTAGGCACCTAGGCGAGAATTGTCGAGTCCGTGGACATTAAGTCCAAGACCCTGCCGTGTCGGGAATTGAACTCTGGTCCCGGGCCAGACCTCTGCCTCAGGGTCTGCCGCTGTAATCGGTGAGCCACACTTCTCCACACCATCTCTAGAACACCAACAGAAACGAAAGACTCTCTCTCATATACACAAACACACAGAAAACAATTAATGGGAGAGCATGATGGGGTCAACTCAAAGTGGAGGCTACATGGATTGCTGATAAATTGGGGGTAGCTTATCAGGTTGGTGCCTTTGTAAGGCCAATGTGACTGGGCAGCGCCTATCACATTCCCACATTAAATTAAGAAAGTTTGACCTGTTTGTCAAGGGATTCCCTACACCACAGGGCAAACGCATGCTATTGAGAATAACTTGTAGTAACGACATTGAAATGTAACTGTTGCATAGATGCGCTATAATGAATGAAATAAATGTGAAAGGCGTGCATGGCATGAAACAGCCACTTCCCAATGCCCAGTGGTCTTTCTACAATACAGGCCTGTCGAGAAGGCTATTGACTTACATCTAGGCCAGGATTACTCTGAAGTAAGGAAGGCTTGCAAGAAAGGATGAACTCACAGCTCTGATTTAGTAGAACTGTAAATGCATTGCCGCCGACCACAGACCGAGTCAGACTCTTATGAGCAGCCAAGAAGTTCAAAAGTGAACAAATACTTCATAAAACAGTGTTTTCCATATTAAAGGACCATCAAGTACCAGTGACAATCTCAAGCAGTAAATTATTAATAAGCACAGATTTAGCGTGATTTAGCTGCACCCAGAAAGCTCCACTTCCTAATGGGATCGTCTATTGTGCTTAGTTTTAAAAGCACTTCTGGACATTGTGAAATTCCCAGATCTGTTGCTCGCGCTCCTTTCAAAATACCACATTCTGCAATTAACGGAGCATTACACTGCATTACCATCAATTACCTCAAAATGTCATGTTATAAATAAGCCCAAGGGCTCTCACTGGTGCTAGGGGAATAGATCAAACCCACGGAGCAACAAACCACGGAAAGCAGACGGGCCTATAAAAGCTAAGCCAATTTCCTTTCTTTAGATAAAGGGATGGAAATGAGTGTTTCTTTAAGCACCAATATTGGTCGATGCCTTAGTACCGCACCGCCAAGTGGTGTTCCAATAGTCAATAACAGGATGACGCTTTCAAAGAAGCCACGGTTGCTGCCATTGATACTGTTACATCCAGCTTCATAAGTGTAATTGCTCTCTGCAGAGGGCATTAACTGCTGGTAGTTGCACGCCCCAAAATTATCAGACGAAGGTTTGGGTGTATGATTAGGGGAAATGACTTTTAATGCCCTTTATCTAAACCATCTTATGTCTTATCAATATTAGTACAATCAATATTATGACATGAAGAGCTAACAATGGCATTCATTTAGATAGTCTAAAACAACAGAGGCTCAGGATGAATTAGAGCAAAGTTAAAAGCTCTTTGCCACCCCCAAACCAGGTTGAAGAGAAGAGATCTGCTGAAGATTAAGTGCATGTGTAAGGAATTTTGTGGTCTCAACATGCCTCAATGCAGAGGCTGAGGAGTACTCAGGGTGGCCGAGTTAATTTTACACCAACATTGTCCTCTAACAACCTGACCACAGCAAAAAAACATTACCACCGACGGTGGTCAGTCAATTGCATCAGCACATACCTTGAGATTCTGGAAATACTTGTGGAAATGGCTTTAGCTGCAGTACAAAACGCATGCTATCTAGATTTAGCGTGCCGAAACAGCACTGCGGCCAAAATTGCTTTTCTCTTGCTAACATATGCAAACATTGGCACTTGATGCCATCTCTAACTTACTACTTTCTTAAATTTCTTATATTTTTACCTATTTCCAAGTAATATCTGATTGCCTATCGTAAGCTCCATCAGACACAAACATCACATGATCAACACATTTGTATACATTTCTTCTAGCGCTTAACAACTGACTTAAGTGGCGCCACGAAAAGAAAGCATTGGAGGATGAATACTTCTATAGCGTGCTACATTAACATTTGCCTTTCTAGTCACACAAGATATCATCAAGTACAGGAAAAGTGCTAAAAGGATGTGAGTGCTAATCTCCCATCCCTTATGTATCTTTACCCCCCCCCCCCTTTTGCCTTCAAATCTTTGAAGGTCATTTAAGGTTTGGTGGATGCGTGGCACTGTCCCATTTCTCAAACTTCTGATTCGTTTGTACAATTTAGAGGTAGGTGAAGTAGCCTCAGCTGTTCCTGCCTGTGAAAACCTTTGAAAAACAACCCATCCAGGAGAGGACCAGAGGGCCTCCAGTCAACGTACATCAGATTGGCCGTACAGAGCCCAATCATGTCCCTGTACATTTTTTATGTCCAGGAACATCAATTTAATAATTAATTATGTTCATTGTGTAAATAATTTTTTGTTAAATGTTATGAGTGTGTTGTGGAGGGGTATATTGTGGAAAGTATGTTAATTAAAAATTAATATTTAATTAATGAACATGTGTTTGTTGATTAATGTTTATAATAATAGTGTAAATAATATTTTTGGGGCAGGTTGTGAGTTATATGGTGCTATAGGGTGGGAAGTAACTAAACTAAATGTATGTAATAATTAATGTTTTTGTAAATAAATAATTTCTAGATAAAAATATTTATTGGTATGTAAATTCTTTTTGTCTTTTATCTATAAAAAAATTTGTAGATATTTGTGATATGTATTTAACATTGTAATATTTTTTTATATATTAAATATATATTTAGATTTTATTTTTCAACATATTTATAATTTTTTTGTTTTGCTTTGTTTTTAAAAGAATTTTATTTTGTTGAAGATATTTTGTGTTTTTAATGTTGAATTGACTGGAATGGGAATGGTAAATGTTACCCCTCTGCTATCCAACACTTTCCCTACTGTTGCACTTATTGGAGTGGGAATAGTATTTTTTACCACTCCACAATCCAACACTTTCCCTACTGTTGCACTTATTGGAGTGGGAATAGTACATTTTATCCCTTTGTTATCCAACACTTTCCCTACTGTTGTACTTATTGGAGTGGGAATAGTAAATTTTACTCCTCCGCTATCCAACATGTTCCCTACAGTTACACTGCCATATTGTGCAGTGATATGTAGGGGGAACCTTTGGTGCCCCCCAAAACACAAAATTGAGGGCCCGGGGGGAAGGGAGCCCACTATGGGCCCCAATGTCCCTTTTCGCCAGCTGTTCATGGCGAGTAAACTGCCATGAAACGGCTGCGGGGAGGGACATCATAATCCCTACGGCGGTGCCTTACAGTCACCGCCACCATTGTAGGTATTGTGCCTCACTTTGATGCACCGACAGGCTCAAGGAGTCCATCGAATGCGTGGTGGTCGGTCTTTCCGACCACCAACCATTTGCCCGCCATTGTAATATGAAAGGCAATAAACATGGTTTCGTTGGCGGTGGGACCGCCACCTACGGGCTGCCAATGGCAGTCCCATCGTCATTGTAATCAGGCCCTAACTTTGAAATTGTGCAACCAACCATGAAGGGAACTCTACCCCTCATTATAGTAAAGGGACTGTAACCCGTCACAGTTGGCGTAGTGCGATACATCCACACCATTTTCCAAATTCCCAGTTTCCGGGGGCATGGCCAAGCCGCCAACCAACATGGCCGCGCGGCATTGAAGCTCCGTCAACTGTCGTCAGTCCAGCATTGATATCCCTCACACAGCTGTGCATCTGCACCACAGTTGGGCACTGGAAGATTGCTGGCACTGGGGAAAGCACACTGATGTGACCGGTTCGTGCCTAGACGGGGTCTAAACTGACTTCCCAGCGATTGATGGCCTGAGGGGGAGGAGTGAGTCTCAGCCTGCTCTGCTCCTTCAGGTGGCGCGACACACCTGCGACTCAGCCACAGGAGAGAGCTGGCTCCCGCCTCGAGGGGCCTACAAGAGCTGCGGTGAGTCTGCCAGGCGGGTTGCGTTGTGCACTCTCCCCCAATCGTGCCCCAGCACTGCCGATCCGTGGCCTGTTTGGCCGCGCGAGGTTTTAACTGCCAAGCCTGCCCTCCCTGAAGCCTCACGGGGACAGGGCCTGCCCTGGGTCCGGCTGGTGGCTGCTCGCTCCTTAAGGGGTGCAGATTACAGGGCGAGCTAGGGGCTGAGCCGCTGTGCCTGGCGCCCGGTGGCTCCCCTGCAGAAACGCGCACACATCCTGCCCTCGGCCCAGAAATCCAAGCCCTGCCATTCCACTGCATTGACCCGTAAGACCACATCAGAGCGCATTAGGAGCCTGACATACCGCCACGGTGCTTGCGCCCGACCCTCAGTCACTGCCCCATAGGAAGAGAGGCCCTGATTGAACCACAAGTTCCCTCCACGGCCTAAACACCATTTGAGCACCCAGCGCCTGGCTCACTTTTTGAGGGGGCCTCCCCTCTCTCTGTAGGGTTGCTCTGGATAGCGACTCACTTGACCCACCAATGCCCTGCGGTTTTACATACACGCCTCTGCCTCCATTCGGTGCCAGCTTGCCATCTCAGCTGCCAGGCCTTCACCTCGCCAGCGGCGAGATCACGATACCACTGCCACTCCCTAAGCCTAGTCCCACAGCGGCATGGGCTGCAACAAAGGACCCTCCCGTTTGAAAAGGTTGCGGAGCAGAATCGTGACGACAGCCACAACATGGCAGAGAACAGCCAGGGTGCAGATAGTGCAGAGGACCTCATTGCTCAGACCTCATCGCTGCTTCAGGAAATGAGGGCGGGTTTCTGTGCCCTGGACCGGTGCTTTGGCACGCTGGACGAGCGCCTGGAACATATGGGGGCCAAAATCCAAATACACGACAGGCACCTGGATGTTAGCTGAGGGACGCATCTCCGACATAGAAGATGGTACAGCACAATATCTCAAGAGGATGGAATGTGTGGAACATATCCTTAAAGAGATGGTGGGTAAAAACGAAGACCTTGAAGCACGCAGTCGGCGCAACAACATCCACATTTTAGGAGTGCCGGAGACCATGGCAACAGGCCGACTTGACCTTTTATGTTAAATGTTATGTTATGTTAAATGTAATTTATAGAGCGCACTGACACCGAAGCTTCCTGGCGCTGATAAAAGAACAGGTGAGGGGGGAGCATAGGTGACAAATTCTAAATAAGGATGGGGAAAAGGTGGGTTTTTAACATTTTTCTGAAATTCAGGAGGGAGGAGCAGGATTTGATTGGGAGAGGCAGGAGGTTCCAAAGCACAGGAGCTAGGTAGGAGAAACGACGGCCGCCGAATCTCTTGGTTTTACTCTTGGGGGTGATCAGCAAATCGCGGTGGGCAGATCGGAGATTGCGTGTAGGACAGTGAGGGCGAATGAGGGATTTTAGGAAAGCGGGGCTAGGGCAATGAAGTGCTTTGAAGGTGAGGCATGCCACCTTAAAGGCGGCCCTTCAATCGACTGGGAGCCAGTGGAGGCTCGTGAGCAGAGGCTTAGCTGATTGTCATCGGGGGGTTCCATGAATCAGGCGGGCCGCTTGATTCTGGACAACTTGGAGGCGGTATATCAGAAATTGTGGCAGACCGTGGTAGATGGCGTTGGAGAAATCCAGACGGGAAAGTACCAGCGAAATGACAGTTTGAATAAGTGCCGCCGGGGGAAGAAGGTGACGAACTTTGCGGATCCTCCGAAGTTGATACATACAAGAGGAGACCACCGCTCCAACTTGAGCCCTGAGAGAGAGCTCGGTGTCGATAATGACGCCCAGGCTCTTTACTGTTTTTGCTGGGGTGGGGGGGAGCCAAACTCTGGAGGCCAGACTGTGGGCCCCAGTAGATGTGACTGAGTCCAGGGAGAAGGAGCTCGGTTTTACCGGGGTTCAACTTCAATTGGTTCTGGTTCATCCAGAGTTGGATGTGAGTCATGGCTCCATGGAAGGTTTTGATGGCATGTGGTGAGTTGAGTGAAAAGATGATTTGTAGGTCGTCAGCATAGTTATAGGTGACGATATTCCATTTCAGAAGTGACTGGATGAGTGGCCGAAGATAAAGATTAAAGAGGAGCGGAGAGAGGGAAGAGCCCTGGGGGACACCACATGACGTGGGGGTTTTTATAGCAGTGTAAGGGCCTATGCGTACCGCCTGTGTTCTTCCCGTAAGGAAGGATTTGACCCACTCAAGAGCAACGCCCTGGATGCCCGCCTGCTCGACACGGTGGAGAAGGATGTTATGATCCACCGTGTCGAACGCGGCAGACAGATCCAGTAGGACGAGGGCTTGGGGGGTTCCCGCGTCCGCGTTACTCCTGAGTGTGTCAAGAACTGCCAAGATAACGGCTTCTGTGGAGTGGGCAGGTCTGAAGCCGGCCTGATTCGGCTCAAGATAGCAGGAAGATTCTACAAAGCTTGACAGGCAGCGGGTGACGTGGGCCTCCATAAGTTTAGAGAAATAGGGGAGGAGGGAAATGGGGCGATAATTTGACGGCTCCGCCATATCAGCACCAGGTTTTTTTAGGAGGGGTACCAGGATGGCCTCCTTAAAGGAGGTGGGACAGATGCCGCTGCTAAGAGAGCTATTGAGTAGGTATAGGATACTATCTGGTAAGTTAAGGCATATGCTCCGCAGGTGGGCAGCAGTCGTTCGGGGAGCCAGATTTCACGCGAGTGGCTAGTTCCGCCAAGGAGGTGGAATCTAGAGTGGGAAAGGAGGTGAAAGTCAAGGGGTTATTAAAGGAATTGTCCGGTGGTGGCAATTGGGGAAGTGGGGGGATGGATTTTTTGATTGTAGAGATTTTTTCTAGGAAGAAGGAGTTCAGGGTGTCGCAGGCCTCCTGGGTGGGGGTCTGGGCTGGGAGGGTTCTGCCGTCAGTAGTTAGCTCATTCAAGACTCTGAACACCTCCTTGGATTTGTCAACTGCCAGGGAGATCCTGTTGGAAAAGTGTTCCATTTTGGCTGAACGGATAGCTGTTTTAAAGTCTTTACGTGCGGCCAAATAGGCTTGTTTGGTTGAGTCAGAGTAGTCATGTCTCCAGGTGCGTTCTAACTGGCGTGTTTTTAGTTTCCGGGCTTTAAGATCGTCGGAGAACCACCTATGAGAATTCCGGTGTCTGGTACAGGGGAACTTGACTAAGGGGGCGAGCAGGTCGCTAGCCGACTCGAGCCAGGAGGCCATGTCGTGTTCTAACCCGTCGATGACGTTGGGGTCAAGAATGACTGGGCAGGAGTCGGCCAGGGCGGTGAGGAAGCCCTGGGAGTCGTATGAGCTCCATTTACGGGAGAGGCCACCGGCCATCAGGGGAGGAGGGATCTGACCGGCAAGCGTGATGGTGGTGTCCACCAGGTGGTGATCAGACCAGGCACACGGAAGTATGTCTGGTGGGGACAACTCCAGGTTGCAGGTCCAAATCTGGTCCAAAACATGTCCCTTGATGTGAGTTGGTTGAGAGACATGTTGAGCGAGATTCAGATTTTGAAGAGTCTCGAAGAGCTCGGTAGCATGGGGGCCGGCGTTAGTATCGCCAAACCAGTAGTTTAGGTCACCAAAGATAGCAAGGTGGGAGTGCAGTGTAAGAAGGGAGGACAATTGTTCACTCATGATGGTGGAAAAAGATAGCATGGAGTTTGGAGGCCGATATAAGAGGAGGAGAGTAAGGGGGCCGGTATCCGTTTGCACATTGATGAGTAGGTTCTCCACCTCAGGGAGGGGAAGAGAGTAGGAGGAGATGGAGTTCAGGCGTTTGGAAATGATGGCCGCTACCCCACCCCCAGGCCGGTCGCCAGGGCGGTCGGCGTGGAGAATGTAATAGTCGGGGGCGAGGGCCGCCAGGATATCTGGCAGCGATTCTGAAGTAAGCCTCGTCCCTGTGAGTAAAATCATATCAGGATTAGAACTGGATAGCAAGATGAAAATGTTCTCAGAGTGTTTTACTAGCGAGCGGGTGTTCAGATATGATACCCTGATGGACGTGGTGTTCCTAGTCGACATGGCTGGAGGTAAGTGACCATCAGAGAGGGGTTGGTCGGGGCGCATGAGGCCAGCAGAGGAGATGCGTTGCAGAGCCGTAGGAGGTTGCAAGATGGCAGTGTTCTGAAGATCTCTGAGTGCTTGAGGTGAATATCTGATGGAATGGACAGCGTGGCATGCCCTCACGCCCGTCCTAGCGCGGACATGCGCAGACGGGCTTGCCTTTGGCGCGCCTTCGGCGCGCCGCCGGCGCGCCCGCTGCACGGACGTGGGAGGCACATGATTTAAGTAGGAGGAAAACAGGAAGGGGCGTGGCTTGTTGTGGAGGGGGCGTGGCCTGACCAGGCTTCCCCAGGATGACATCACAAAGTGTGGCGGCCCTCGACAGCGTTTAGATCGGCTGTGCGGGGGGATTGGTAGCGAGGGTGTTGCCAGATAGGTAAGTTAAAAACACAAGAAAATACAATTTTTAAAAGTGCTCGTTGCTCCCGGCTTTCCGCCTCAGGAGTTCTATCTATGTTTTGGTTGAGACTCTGCTTCTGGACATGTTTGGGAGGGAGTCCTTCACCCTAGGCTTTGTGGTGGAGCGTGCACACCGAACTCTGGGCCCTCGACCCAATCAAGCCTCCCCGAGGCCAACCCTCACCCGCATTATGAACTTTCGCGACCGGACACAGCGCTCCACCTTGCCAGAGAAAGAGGGGACACTGCATGTCAGAGTTCCAAAATAGCGCTCTACCCTGATTTCACACTCATGGTGCAAGACGCCCTCCGTAAATATAACTATGTCAGGGCCACCCTCAGAAACTTGGAACTAAAATATGGCATGCTTTACCCTGCCAGACTGCGTGTCAACGTCAACTGCCAGACTCACATCTTCGACTCCCTGAGGTCGGCCCAGGAATTTTGACACGCATACAAACAGTCCAACAAATTGGCGATTGCCGACGAGACTGGGTCATCTCCCCAGGACAGCGGCTCCAGCACGAGCATGGAACTGTTCCCAAGTGCCGGCACTGGCTGACTGTCCCTTCCCACATGGCGGCATGTCGAGGACATAACTAGTTTGGAATATCAACGTTCATTACTTCCCACTTTTTCTAATGACTGGCGTGGCATTGCCACCCCTCATGGTGTATACCTTGGGTTTGTTTCTAGTGATTTGGATCTACCGAGTTAGGGCTCTTTCATCCCAGCTTGAAGTTAATTGGTAAATTAGGCTTCATTGTTCACTTTGGGTTATGCCTCACTTCCTTCAAGGTGAGGGTGGGTGGGGGGAGGGGGGAAATGTCATTCTTCTGCAGAAATTTGGACTTAGTTATTGTCAGGCTCAATGTCCTCTTAAATGTTTATCAACGGTTGCTATTGTTGTTAATGCTTGTCAGGACTCTTAGATGGCACAGTTAGGTAATGTTTATGGTTCATCTGACTTATCCCTGTTATTTTTGAATGTCTGAGGCCTGAATGACAACCATAAGAAACAGTAGATTGTTCATTATTTGTTACATCATAATGTCGATATTGTTTTTTTACAAGAAACACATCTGCCCAAAATTGACCCTGCACGATTTGCATCTAGCTGGGGCACTCATAGATATTTCTCCAACTTCAGTAGCTATTCCTGCGGTACAGCTATTATTATCCATAAAAGAGTGCCCTTCAGTCCGCATTCCATTATTGGGGACGCCGAAGGTAGATTTACGATAGTAACAGGCCCCTTAATGGGCCACAGCGTCACCCTGGTAGTCGTCTAAGCCCCAAACACTGACTCCCTGGAATTCTTCCTATCCCTACAGGCCCAGCGCTCCAAGTTAGGCTCTACCCTACTGCTGGTAGGAGGGGACCTTAACTTACTCCTCAACCCCACTCTAGACAACACCACCAGCTCCCTTGGCACTAAGCCATGCGCACGCAGGGCCATATCAGAAATTTACAAGCAATTCTCATTTTGCGACATATGGCGCGCACGCAACCCTTCCAACACTGCCTACACACACTAATCCAGTTACCACAACACATGGACCTGGATAGATTATTGGTTGCTCTCCCCTGGCGTCACTTGCTGGTACCACTCCATCGTAATAGCTGCTGAGAACATACTCAGATCACTCTCCGATTAAACTTCTTCTTAAGGTGCCTAGACCCGATAGATATGAACGACAATGGCGCTTTCCCATTTGGGCCCTTAATAATGACCTCTTTCACTCGGCTGTGCACGAGGCTATTGAAGAAAATGTTACCATCAGTACGGGCTCGGTAGACTCTTGGGCAGATCTATGGGAAGGTTTTAAGGCCTACATTAGGGGTGTTTGTATTGCTAAGCACGTTGGGGTCCTAAAAGTTCTCCATCCACACTCTCTTGCCTTGAGTGTGACTTAAAGGCCATAGATAGCGACATTACTAGCTACCCCACTACAGAGACGACTTGCTGACTCACACTCTTCGCCGAATACAAAGAGACCGATGACTGGGAAATACTGTTTTTAGTCAAATATTCCACTGCACGACGTTATGGCGAGGGTGAGCGACCAGGCCGAGTCCTGGCGCAGAGACACCGCCCCCCCTTACAACAAAGCCTACATCACCGAGCTGACCTCCTCCACCGGTCAGCTGCTTATATCCACCTCTCAGATTCGTAGCTAATTTCTCGACTATTACACCTCATTATACACCTCAAGATTAGGGCAGGATCCCACAGCACAGGAAGACTACCTTTCAGAAATTGCTCTGGTATATTTAGAGAAGCATATGCAGGACTTCCTCGTGGAACCTATTTCAATTGATAACGTCACTAACGCCATAGAGGCCATTTGTGGATCCTTGGCCCCCGGCCTGGGCGGCTTCACTGGGGATTTTAACAAGGCATACAAAGACCTCCCAGCCCCTCAGCTGATGGAGATATAGGCAGAAGCACTTGAGAGACAAATTCTACCCCCCCACCTTCCGCAAGGCTGTTATTATCCTCCTCCCCAAACTGGGCAGAAACCCAACCTTATGTGGGTTGTGTTGCTCCCAGTCCTTATTGAATTTAAACTATAAAATACTAGCCAAAAACCTCACCATGCGCCTATCTCTGCTGATGGAATTCATTATTTCTCTGGCCCAATCCGGATTTGTCCCCCACTGTTCCACCTCCCTAAATCTCAGGACGCTGTTTTCGGTGCTTCACAGGATCAACCCTGAGGTGCCAGCAGCCGCCATTCTATTAGACACGGAGAAGGCGTTCGATTCTCTTGAGTGGCCCTTTTTTGCGCCGAATGGGGATGTCAATGAGATTCATTGCCACCACAGAATTATTGTACAGATGACCGACTGCGAGACTCTGCCTAAACGGCACCCTCTCACAACCCTTCTCTTTATTCCGCCGCACTCGTCAAGGCTGCCCCCTGTCCCCACTATTGTTTATATAGGCAATGGACCCCCTAATTCGACACTTCCAGGAGAAACATTTGCAGAGGGGCCTCCAGTTCAACACTGGCCCCTTGTTAGTCTCCTTCTACGCAGATGACACTATTCTTTATGTTCGGGAGCCTGGCCTTAGCCTGGAACCCCTTATCAGGGAAATTACTTGATTTGGACAGCACTCTGGCTTAGGCATTAACTGGCATAAGTCAGTTATTTTACCTTTAACCCCTAGCACATTGCGATGGGACTGTGAATTCCCCCCAGAGTCGTGCACAGATTCTGTTAAATATCTGGGCATTCAAATATACCTGGAAACAGCTCACATTATCCGCCTAAACTATGGTCAAGCTATCAACGCCCTGGAGACACAGGTGGAGCATTGGTTGCATCACCTGTGAGTGGCTCTCATCAAAATGGTTGTGCTCCTTAAATTCTTATACCTCTTCAACAACATCCCTATTCCCCTCCCTAACAGGTTCTTCATTATATTACATTTGTATCTCATAAAACTGGTTTGGGGTAGCATACAACCCCGGGTTTGGTGGCAGATTATGACCCTGCAGTATGAGAGAGGTGGATTCGGGGTGACTGATATTCAACTGTATTATTTAGTACCTCAATGCAGTTACGCCTTCGCTTGGTTCCACCCTGATGCTCGGATCCCATATCTCCGCACTGAGGCAGATTTGGTACTTCCAGACACGCTCTCGACAGTACTACCCAGTGGCATACTCAGAGTCCCCAATGACATACAAACGGTTTCCACCACCAGCTGGGCTTGGGAAAAGCTGAAGCGAATTACCGGCACATCTATTCTTTCTATTCCTCAGCGCTCCCGCTTCCCAATGCCCGCTGGCTACCAATCACGGGAGAGAGACTAGTGCAGCGCACTTTGGCCAAATTTTCCATCTCCATACTTGGGGACTTGCACCCCGGTGGCCATGCCTTTTCTGTTACAGACGAAGACCGTTTCCATGAGGCCACCTTCATGGATCGCTTTGTTCTGGGGTGAATCCACTCGGTGCTTCGGGCATCTCTGCCTGGTTTTCCCATTGAGCCAGACTCATTTACCCCTCTATCCACAATCATCGAGAGCCCTGGTGGGATACATTTTATTTCTAAAATGTACAAGGCCTGCTCCAAAGTCATTCCAGTGGAAGACGTCAAAATTCGCAAGGACTAGGAGGCAGATTTAGGTCACCAATTCACAGAGACCAATGGGCCAAATGTTGTACGGTAACAAGGGAAGTCTCCTTGAACAGTCGGCACATCTTTTGCATTTAAAGTTCCTGCGTAGAATGTACATCACCCCGGCCAGTTCCCACAAACTTGACCCTTCCAGATCACACAATTGTCATGAATGCAACGCCCCCTATGCAGACTTTGCTAATCTTTCGTGGACATGTCCCAAAGTACTACCATTTTTGGAGGAAGTGTACAAAACACTGGGAGACATGATCAATCTGACCTTCATCCCCACTGTCTGTATTTATGGGCTACGTGGTGAACTTTCCTAAGAGTACACGTAGGTTTGTCGCTCTTAGTTTGCTGCTCGCTAAAAGAGAAATCACACTACACTAGGGCCGAAGAACAGTTCCCACAGGGATGGCTTAATAGCCTGGCCTCTTACAACACCAATAGTGAGTTCTACTCCACCACATTGCCTCGATCCTCCCGGCCCAAAGACATTTGGGGACCTTTCAGGGCTTACACTCTAGCTAGCCGACCGGCATACCGGCAGTTGACTCTCAGGTTCAACAGGGCATTGTTCCGACAGGTGTGGGTTAAACACTCTTTGCACCACATTTACATATTTCATTACTGCCTACTGTGGTAACACTAGAGAGATGCTTTTTTGAATGCTAGTATGTGCTTGGGCGAGATCAGTTGGCGGGAAGGATGCACGATGGGCACTTGAGGACAACCTATGTATGCAACGTGCATGCCATCTGGGCTATTCCTGCATACCCTGATGATCTTCCTTGTTTATGGGAGTTTGGCGGACATAGCCACCATGGCCTTCCTCTTATGTATTACTAAGCCAATGTAAAACTGACAGTGAGCAACCATATTTGTATTGCAGAATTGTGATAAAACGGTAAATAAAGTTAAAAAACAAAATACCCATTTCCATTTCAGTTTCTTGACTTTGGCTAACTGCAACAAACCTTTGATCACACGATTAAAGCATTCCACTTCCCCACTGCCACTAGGATGATAAATTAAAGTCACCTTGTGCTCTATTACATTACGTTTTAAAAACTGTTCCATACCAGTACTCTTCAACTGTACACCATTGTCAGTAATCACCTTTTTTGGTAACCTTCCCTTTGGAACAATTAATCCATGAACAAAATAACACTCTCAGAATCAGCTCTCTCCACAAATTTTACTTTGGGCCACTTTGAAAAATAGTCAAAAGCTACTAAAATAAACCAATTCTCCTGTTGATTAATAATGACACCCATTAAATCCAAACCTAAACTTTCCAATGCCATTTCAGGACACAGAACATGTGACAATGGGTGATTAACAGATGTCGGCCATTTGCCAGCTTTCAAAAACAAATTGCACTGCCTCCTGGTCCTCAGTTTGCTGGGAACTGTTGGGGGCGGAGCAGGGTGGTCAGTGCTCTAGTGCCTGATCCCTATTTAAACTGCATGCCTCCCCCGTTGCGGAGAAGGCAAGACCGTCTGCGCCCATCCGCAGCCGACTGAGGCCAGGGGCCACTCAAGTGCCTGTTTTCTCAGTTACTCGGCAATAGAATTTAAGCGGTTGCAGGGGAATAGGCCTATCGAACATGAGATTCGGGCCAAATTGATGGGTTAGGCATCCTGACTTATAGGGACACTCATCCTGAAGTCTCCCTGTCCCCCAGGGGTCGGCTTTCCCCTGCCAATGATAAGGTCCCTCCAGCCTTAGTCACTCCTATACACCATGAGGGGAGGGGACTCACAATCTGCTATCTGAACACTCGCTCAATGGTTAAACATCAGTTTGAAATTTTTCAGCAAATTGACTCAGACAAACCAGACGTCTCCTCCTTTCTGAAACGTGGCTTACAGCAGAGTCTGTTCCCGACATCCTGGCAGCAGTGCCTGATAATTATTATATTCTTCAGGCCAATAGGTCCTAGGGTAAAGCGGGAGAAGGGGTCGCGGCCATTATCAATCAGAAACACCAGTTCACCTCATTATAAATCACAGGTATCCCATCAGTCAACACCTTAATACTCAAATTTGAGTCTCCCTCGACCTCTTTTATTTGCGCTCTATTCTATAGACTCCCTCATTTCATGCCTACATTCCTGCAATTGCTACGTGATATGATCTCCCACCTGGCTATCAATCATGCCAGAATCCTTATAATCTGAGATTTTAATTATTGGCCTAGTGATATACGGGAAAGAGCCGACTCTATAGAATTTACTGATCTTCTTCTGGCAATGAATTGCACCCAGCATATGAACGCAGCAACCCACATAAATTTCCAAGTTCTCAATCTCTCCATGTATATGTTCAATCAATCACTCATTTGTAAAGCGCACTACATACCCGTGAGGGTCTCAAGGCACTCGGGGGGGGGAGGGTGCCGCTACTGATCGAACAGCCAGGTCTTGAGTATTCTCCTGAAGGTCAGCAGGTCTTGGGTCTGTCATAGGCTCAGTGGGAGGGTGTTCCATGTCTTGGCGGCAAGGTGGGAGAAGGATCTCTCACCGGTGATTGTTCTTCAGATGCGCGGGACGATGGTGAGTGAGAGGTCGGCAGATGTCGGGTTGGAGGTTGGCGGTTGGGGATGTAGAAGGAGAGCCTACTTTTGAGGTAGGCTGGGACAGTTTTGTGGAGTGCCTTGTGTGCGTGGTTAAGGAGCTTGAAGGATATTCTCTTGTTGACGGGGAGCAAGTGCAGGTTTCCCAGGTTGGGGGTGATGTGGCCGTGGCGTGGTACGTCGAGGATCAGTCATGCCGAGGCCTTTTGGCTGCGTTGTAGTCATTTGATGAGCATTTTCGTAGTCGAGTCTGCTGCTGACGAGGGCCTGGGTGACTGTCTTTCTTGTATCGGTCGAGATCCATCTGTAGATCTTGCGGAGCATGCGGAGGGTGTTGAAGCAGGAGGAGACCGCTTTTTTTTACAATGATTGACTTGCTTAGTCATTGAGAGCGTTGAGTCGAGGATGATTCCCATGTTGCGTGCGTGGTCGGTGGGTGTCGGGGCTGCCCCCAGTGCCGTCGGCCACCAGGGGTCATCTCAGGCTGAAGGGTTGGAGCCAAGGATTAGGACCTCCGTCTTGTCTGAGTTCAGCTGCAGACGGCTGGTCTTCATCCAGTCGGCGACAGCCTTCATTCCTTCGTGGAGGTTGGCTTTGGTTGTGATGGGGTCCTTGGTAAAGGAGAGGATTAGCTGAGTGTCGTCGGCGTAGGAGATTATGTTGAGGTCGTGCTGTCAGGCTACGTGTGCGAGCGGGGCCATGTAAATGTTGAATAGCATCGGGCTGAGGGAGGATCCCTGGGGTACGCCGCAGATGATCCCGGAGGCTTTGGAATGGAATGAGGAGAGTCAGACGCTCTGGGTTCTGCCGGAGAGGAAAGAGGTGGTCCAATCCAGAGCCTTGTCTCGGATCCCTGCGGCGTGGAGGGGTGCGCGTAGTGTGCGGTGACAGATGGTGTCGAAGGCAGCAGAGAGGTCTAGGAGGATGAGTGCTGTGGTCTCCCCGTTGGCGGAGATGAGGGCAGTCTCGGTGCTGTGGTTGCTGCGGAACCCTGACTGGCAAGGGTCCAGGATTCTGTTTTCTTCGAGGTATCAGGTTAGCTGTCTGTTGACGGTTTTCTTGCTGACCTTGGCCAGGAAGGGGAGCAGAGAGATGGGCCGGAAGTTCTTGAGGTCTTTTGGGTCTGCCTTAGGTTTTATGAGTAGGGCGTTGATCTCAGCGTGTTTCCAGATCTCTGGGAAGGTCGCGGTCTCGAGGGAGAGATTGATGACATTGCACAGGTGGGGTGCGATGTTGCTGCTTGCTCTGTTGAAGACGTGGTGCGGGAATGGGTCCAACGCAGAGCCAGAGTGAATTGAGCGCATGGTCTTGATGGTGTCATCGATGCTCACGCTGGCCCAGGCTAGCAGGGGGTAATGGTCGACGGTGTACGGAGGGTCTGTTGTGTTGCTGTCTGTTGGGGCTGTCTGGGTGTTCAAGCTGTTGTTGATGTCTGCTATCTTGGGGTGGAATTAGGTGGCGAGGGAGTCTCACACGGCTTGCGACGGCGGGATGTCGTTGGTGCTGGAGCTGGGGTTGGAGAGTTCCTTCACAATGTTGAAGAGCTCTTTGCTATTGTGAGCGTTGTTGATGAGGCGGTTATTAAAGGAGGTCCTCTTGGCCGCTCTGATGAGGTGGTGGTGGTTGCGGATGGTGTCCTTGTGTTCTGCGTGGCTGTCCGGAGTTTGTTCACTGTGCCATTCCTTCTCTAGTTTCCGGCAGGCTTGCTTGGAGGCACGGAGTTCTGGAGGAAATCAGCTGGCCTTCTTGCTAGTGTCTCTATGGGGGGGTTTCTTCAGCGGGCGAGGGTGTTGGCGCAGTCCTCGATCCAGCGTCTGAGGCTGTGGGCAGCGTAGTCGGTGTTGGAGGGTTCGGTGGGTGGGCTGAGAGCGAGGTTTGCATGTAGTTGGTCTTCGGTGATTTTGCTCCAGCAGCGGTGGGGGATTTGTTGGGTGCGGAGCTGTGTGGTGGGTTTCTGGAAGGCGAAGTGGATGCAGCGGTGGTCGGTCCAAAGGAGTTCGGTGGTGTGGCTGACGGAGACGTGCGGGCTTGAGGAGAAGACGGGGTAGAGCGTGTGGCCGGCAGAGTGGGTGGGCGTTGTGACGAGTTGCTTCAGTCCGAGGTTGGCGAGGTTATCGATCAGGGTTGTGGAATTGTTGTTGTTGTTGTTGTTCTCAAGGTGAAAGTTCATGTCTCTGAGGAGGATGTAGTCAGTGGAGGTCAGGGCGTGCGTGCTGATCAAGTCGGCGATGGAGTCGCTGACCTGGGGACGCGGTCCGGGGGGTCGGTAGAAGAGGGTGCCTCTGAGGGTGGAGTTAGGGGCTGTGTGGATCTGGAAGTGCATTTGTTTGGCGGTGCTGAGCTCGTCGTCGGTGCTAGTCAGGACCCATATGCTGTTCTTATGGATGATGGCGATTCCTCCTCCGACTCCATTGGTGCGATCTTGTAGCTGTCTGGGATGGCTATGGTGATGTCGGGTACGAAGGAGTCGTTCAACCAAGTCTCTGTCAGGAAGGGGACATCCGGGTATGTTGTGTCGATCCTCCCGGCCCAAAGACATTTGGGGACAATTAGAGATATCTTTCTCAAGTAAAGCTTTCCAGAGCTACATCTGGGGGTAATAATGATGGTCCTAAAGTTCCTACACATTTCCTTTCCCATTGAACTTTGTCAATAATCATGTAGGGAGTCCCGGAATCTGCCACGATGAGCATTTCAATTTCACCAAAACCTATTGAACAAACTGGTTTGTTTCTGCATTGTACATTAAGATGATTAATCTTATCATCACTGACACCCAGAACACACTCCACTACCTTGGATATGCCTTCTCATTAGATGTGTCAAAATCCAATGGATTATTTCACAAGAACCCATGGAAAGTTTCTTATTAATGCGTTTACCTCTTCTACAAACTCTTGCAAAGTGATCTAATATACCATATTCTCCACATTTTGGGTTCTTATCTGGGCACCTTCTGCTATATGTCAGGTTATCCCTACTACCACATCTATAACACCTTGTCTCACTTGTTTAATACTCATCTTTCTTGCGTTCCTACTGATTAGTTACATCTTTTGTAACCTTATGCTTTACTTTGCTTACAATATCTTTCTGATCATCCTAAATTTCACCTGCAATCACTTTTGCACACTTGCACGAAATCTCAGCTTTTTTAACCAAAGCTATGACTTCTGTTAATTGTGATTCTCAAAGCACCCACAATTGTTCTTGTATACGTTCATTATTGACATGCTTGATGATTTGGTCTCGAGCAAACTCATCATCCAGAGTCCCAAATCTACAAGTGAGTGTTAATTTTTTAAGTCAGTTACAAACTCCTCAATTGTTTCTGATTTCCTTTGTTTCCTGCCAAAAAATGTGTGATGATCAATAGCACTACGCACTGAAGTAAAAAAACATCCAGGTCTTCTAAAGCATGCAGGAACACATCAGTATCTCCAGCTGCCCGAATCTTTTTTCCAATCGAGTTATACACTTTAAATCCCTGAGGCCTCAAGGAGTGTAAACGTATCTTCTTTTTTCGTACTGAGGGGCCGATTAGGATGGCGGATGGACTTGCGTCTGTCCGCCACCCCTGAGTAGGAGGGACCATCCGCATGGGCAGCGGCGGTCCCTCCATGGCAATTAGGATGTGACCGCCACCCTGGCGGTCAGATCCTGTATGTTTTACATTGCGGCGGGTGCTGCTTGAAGCAGCACCCGCTGCAATGTAAAAAACGAAAGCTGTGCATTTGCATGCACAAAGCGGCAGGCACCGCGCGGTGCCTGCCGCTTCGTGCACGCAAAGGCAGGGGGGTACCATAGGTACCCTCCATGTGCACCCCCCACGCAACCTTCACCCAGGGGGCCCGCAACGGGCCCCCAAAGTGATTGTTTGTATGCTCTTCCACGGCGGAAAAGCCGCCGCGGAAAAGCATGACTTTCCCTACATCCTAATATGGCTGGCGGTGTCTGAGAGACACCGCCTGCCATGTTAGTGCTTTTCCGCCGTGGTCGCATTCCGACCGCGGCGGAAAAGCGGCGGACAGATTGTGAGACCCACCAGCCATCCTGATTTGGCGGTGGGTCTTTCAAGCCTCCTCGGCGGATTTCCCGCATACTCCGGGCCGGCGGTGGCTTCCGCTGGCCCGGAGTAAGCGGAAAATCCGCCATCATAATGACCCCCTAAATGCAGTTCCTCCTCCGATTCCTCTATCGTATCTATATAATTAAAAATATATTCTCTCCATTCCTGCCACTTTATAGGAGGTTCCCCAATGGTAGCCAAGAAGGGTTGAGGAGGTGTCAAGGAATTTTTGTTTGAAGCACACATAACAACCTTCACTTGCAGAGAAAACTGACTGGTGACTCTCCAATTGCCACCATCAACATTATACACAGAGCATGACTCATCATATGATATTGCCAACATTCCAGGTGGCATAAGCATAAACACAACACCCCAGCATGTCAGAGCATTATTTTTTTTGTTTGTTTTTTAGTAGACAAGTGTAATGAATAGTCTCAAGTTAATTAAGTGCTCTTTGCCAGCTGGCATTTGGGTCATCAGAACAAACAGGCACGTTTACCACAAGGAGAATACAGTGGAATAAAATAGTTTTGAATAAAATATATAATAACCACACGTTGAAAGTAAAATTAATCAGGGAGAATAATCTACAGGAAGGAAATGAAGCTGAAGTGAGTAAACAGTACGGAAAATGAAACCGTGAGACCGAGAAGAAGCTTGTGGCAAACTGGAACGTCACATGGATGGAATGTGAATCAACAAAAAAATTGCAGGTAGATTTCTGGTTTCATAAGATGCCTGAATGTGAAATGGATGTTGGGGTAAAATGAAACCTAGGGCAGGGGCTTCAAGTATAAAGTTTAGCATTGAACGGTTATTTCTTACACCCTTGCTCAAGTAGGACCTCAGGCAGAGTGCTCTCTTCACAACCTATGATAAATTGTAGCATCTATGTGGGTTACTGGGACAAAGCTTGCATCAAAAGGGACTATTTAGAAGAGGTTTGGGTGGTACAAATCACATCGTCTCTCGTATTATTTAATCTGAACAAGATTCAGTCACATTTGTCATGTTTACTGAACGGGAATATATTTTGCCTAAATGTATTAGTATTGTTTTGATATGTGATCTTAAATGCAGAATATTCCTGCGGTAGAGGAAAAAGTTAAGCATCAAGAATAGAATGCACAAGCTGTTTTTGTTATTGTCAGCAAGGTGCCTTAGTACAGGTAGTTACTAGATAGCTATTAAATTTAGAATGTTACTTCCGTTTTCTCAGGCATAACCTGTGATTATAATTATTTTTATTATGTGTGTTTTATGAAGCGCATGACTCCCTAAAAAAGGGTTCCCAGCGCTAGGTTATCTCTCAACGGCCCTTGTAAATTCAGCTCAAAGCAGATGTGGCAGAATGGCAGTGTTTCTACGTCGGTTCCAAGTTTAAGAATACTGTAAACATTCTCATCATTTAAATCAATATTTACAAACTGCTCTTCTCCAATCATTCACTTTGCCCCTTACTCTGCGGTGATCACGCCCGCACCTCGGTCCACCACGGGGTTTCCCCACTTGTTGTGGAGGGTGCCAGCATTAAAAAATCCTGGTCCTCGGTTTGCTGGGAACTGTTGAGGGCGGAGCAGGGTGGTCAGTGCTCTAGTGCCTGATCCCTATTTAAACTGCATGCCTCCCCCGTTGCGGAGAAGGCAAGACCGGCTGCGCCCATTTGCAGCCGACCGAGGCCAGGGGCCACTCAAGTGCCTGTTTTCTCAGTTACTCGGCATTAGAATTTAAGCGGTTGCAGGGGAATAGGCCTATCGAACATGAGATTCAGGCCAAATTGATGGGTTAGGGATCCTGACTTATAGGGACACTCATCCTGTAGTCTCCCTATCCCCCAGGGGTCGGGTTTCCCCTGCCAATGATAAGGTCCCTCCAGCCTTAGTCACTCCTATACACCAGGAGGGGAGGGGACTCACAATCTGCTATCTGAACACTCGCTCAATGGTTAAACATCAGTTTGAAATTTTTCAGCTAGTTGACTCAGATAAACCAGATGTCTCCTCCTTTCTGAAACGTGTCTTACAGCAGAGTCTGTTCCCGACATCCTGGCAGCAGTGCCTGATAATTATTATATTCTTCAGGCCAATAGGTCCTAGGGTAAAGCGGGAGAAGGGGTCGCGGCCATTATCAATCAGAAACACCTGTTCACCTCATTATAAATCACAGGTATCCCATCAGTCAACACCTTAATACTCAAATTTGAGTCTCCCTCGACCTCTTTTATTTGCGCTCTATTCTATAGACTCCCTCATTTCATGCCTACATTCCTGCAATTGCTACGTGATATGATCTTCCACCTGGCTATCAATCATGCCAGAATCCTTATAATCTGAGATTTTAATTATTGGCCTATTGATACACTGGAAAGCGCCGACTCTATAGAATTTACTGATCTTCTTCTGGCAATGAATTGCACCCAGCATATGAACGCAGCAACCCACATAAATTTCCAAGTTCTTAATCTCTCCATGTATATGTTCAATCAATCACTCATTTGTAAAGCGCACTACATACCCGTGAGGGTCTCAAGGCACTCGGGGGGGGGGGGGGGCGCTACTGATCGAACAGCCAGGTCTTGAGTATTCTCCTGAAGGTCAGCAGGTCTTGGGTCTGTCATAGGCTCAGTGGGAGGGTGTTCCATGTCTTGGCGGCAAGGTGGGAGAAGGATCTCCCACCGGTGGTTGTTCTTCAGATGCGCTGGACGGTGGTGAGTGAGAGGTCGGCAGATGGCGGGTTGGAGGTTGGCGGTTGGGGATGTAGAAGGAGAGCCTACTTTTGAGGTAGGCTGGGACAGTTTTGTGGAGTGCCTTGTGTGCGTGGGTAAGGAGCTTGAAGGATATTCTCTTGTTGACGGGGAGCAAGTGCAGGTTTCCCAGGTTGGGGGTGATGTGGCCGTGGCGTGGTACGTCGAGGATCAGTCATGCCGAGGCCTTTTGGATGCGTTGTAGTCATTTGATGAGCATTTTCGTAGTCGAGTCTGCTGCTGACGAGGGCCTGGGTGACTGTCTTTCTTGTATCGGTCGAGATCCATCTGTAGATCTTGCGGAGCATGCGGAGGGTGTTGAAGCAGGAGGAGACCGCTTTTTTTTACAATGATTGACTTGCTTGGTCATTGAGAGCGTTGAGTCGAGGATGATTCCCATGTTGCGTGCGTGGTCGGTGGGTGTCGGGGCTGCCCCCAGTGCCGTCGGCCACCAGGGGTCATCTCAGGCTGAAGTGTTGGAGCCAAGGATTAGGACCTCCGTCTTGTCTGAGTTCAGCTGCAGACGGCTGGTCTTCATCCAGTCGGCGACAGCCTTCATTCCTTCGTGGAGGTTGGCTTTGGTTGTGATGGGGTCCTTGGTAAAGGAGAGGATTAGCTGAGTGTCGTCGGCGTAGGAGATTATGTTGAGGTCGTGCTGTCAGGCTACGTGTGCGAGCGGGGCCATGTAAATGTTGAATAGCATCGGGCTGAGGGAGGATCCCTGGGGTACGCCGCAGATGATAGAAACCACAGCAATGGAGCGCACACCGCTAGCCCCTCCTCCGGATCACCCCTCGGGATTCTGTTACTTGTAGTTCAATAGTGGATCACCCAGGTGGGTGCAAGTCGGTACTTGTTGGACTGATGATTCTCTAGACCCGATACATGTCCCGGGTTTTTGGGTATCGCCCGAGACATGGCTCGGGTTTCGGGATAACTTCCCTCATCAGTAGAGAAATAGTTAGGGGTGGAGGAGAAGGCCGCCAAACAACCGTCAATGGCCTCGATGCCCGAACCGGCACGCAGGGCAGCATCCAGGAGCCCGTCGGCTCAAAGCTCAAGGGAGCCAAATAATAGAAACCACAGCAATGGAGCGCACACCGCTAGCCCCTCCTCCGGATCGCCCCTCGGGATTCTGTTACTTGTAGTTCAATAGTGGATCACCCAGGTGGGTGCAAGTCGGTACTTGTTGGACTGATGAATCTCTAGACCCGATACATGTCCCGGGTTTTTGGGTATCGCCCGAGACATGGCTCGGGTTTCGGGATAACTTCCCTCATCAGTAGAGAAATGGTTAGGGGTGGAGGAGAAGGCCGCCAAACAACCGTCAATGGCCTCGATGCCCGAACCGGCACGCAGGGCAGCATCCAGGAGCCCGTCGGCTCAAAGCTCAAGGGAGCCAAATAATAGAAACCACAGCAATGGAGCGCACACCGCTAGCCCCTCCTCCGGATCGCCCCTCGGGATTCTGTTACTTGTAGTTCAATAGTGGATCACCCAGGTGGGTGCAAGTCGGTACTTGTTGGACTGATGAATCTCTAACCATTTCTCTACTGATGAGGGAAGTTATCCCGAAACCCGAGCCATGTCTCGGGCGATACCCAAAAACCCGGGACATGTATCGGGTCTAGAGATTCATCAGTCCAACAAGTACCGACTTGCACCCACCTGGGTGATCCACTATTGAACTACAAGTAACAGAATCCCGAGGGGCGATCCGGAGGAGGGGCTAGCGGTGTGCGCTCCATTGCGGTGGTTTCTACGCCGCAGATGATCCCAGAGGCTTTGGAATGGAATGAGGAGAGTCGGACGCTCTGGGTTCTGCCGGAGAGGAAAGAGGTGGTCCAATCCAGAGCCTTGTCTCGGATCCCTGCGGCGTGGAGGGGTGCGCGTAGTGTGCGGTGACAGATGGTGTCGAAGGTGGCAGAGAGGTCTAGGAGGATGAGCGCTGTGGTCTCACCGGTGGCGGCGATGAGGGCAGTCTCGGTGCTGTGGTTGCTGCTGAACCCTGACTGGCAAGGGTCCAGGATTCTGTTTTCTTCGAGGTATTGGGTTAGCTGTCTGTTGACGGTTTTCTTGCTGACCTTGGCCAGGAAGGGGAGCAGAGAGATGGGCCGGAAGTTCTTGAGGTCTTTTGGGTCTGCCTTATGTTTTATGAGTAGGGCGTTGATCTCAGCGTGTTTCCAGATCTCTGGGAAGGTCGTGGTCTCAAGGGAGAGATTGATGACATTGCACAGGTGGGGTGCGATGTTGCTGCTTGTTCTGTTGAAGACGTGGCGCGGGAATGGGTCCGACGCAGAGCCAGAGTGAATTGAGCGCATGGTCTTGATGGTGTCATCGATGCTCACGCTGGCCCAGGCTATCAGGGGGTCATGATCGACGGTGTACGGAGGGTCTGTTGTGTTGCTGTCTGTTGGGGCTGTCTGGGTGTTGAAGCTGTTGTTGATGTCTGCTATCTTGGGGTGGAATTAGGTGGCGAGGGAGTCTCACACGGCTTGCGTCGGCGGGATGTCGTTGGTGCTGGAGCTGGGGTTGGAGAGTTCCTTCACAATGTTGAAGAGCTCTTTGCTATTGTGTGCGTTGTTGATGAGGCGGTTATTAAAGGAGGTCCTCTTGGCCGCTCTGATGAGGTGGTGGTGGTTGCGGATGGTGTCCTTGTGTTCTGCGTGGCTGTCCGGAGTTTGTTCACTGTGCCATTCCTTCTCTAGTTTCCGGCAGGCTTGCTTGGAGGCAAGGAGTTCTGGAGGGAATCAGCTGGCCTTCTTGCTAGTGTCTCTGTGGGGGGGTTTCTTCAGCGGGCGAGGGTGTTGGTGCAGTCCTCGATCCAGCGTCTGAGGCTGTGGGCAGCGTCGTCGGTGTTGGAGGGTTCGGTGGGTGGGCTGAGAGCGAGGTTTGCATGTAGTTGGTCTTCGGTGATTTTGCTCCAGTAGCGGTGGGGGATCTGTTGGGTGCGGAGCTGTGTGGTGGGTTTCAGGAAGGCGAAGTGGATGCAGCGGTGGTCGGTCCAAAGGAGTTCGGTGGTGTGGCTGACGGAGACGTGCGGGCTTGAGGAGAAGACGGGGTAGAGCGTGTGGCCGGCAGAGTGGGTGGGCGTTGTGACGAGTTGCTTCAGTCCGAGGTTGGTGAGGTTATCGATCAGGGTTGTGGAATTGTTGTTGTTGTTGTTCTCAAGGTGAAAGTTCAGGTCTCTGAGGAGAATGTAGTCAGTGGAGGTCAGGGCGTGCGTGCTGATCAAGTCGGCGATGGAGTCGCTGACCTGGGGACGCGGTCCGGGGGGTCGGTAGAAGAGGGTGCCTCTCAGGGTGGAGTTAGGGTCTGTGTGGATCTGGAAGTGCATTTGTTTGGCGGTGCTGAGCTCGTCGTCGGTGCTAGTCAGGACCCATATGCTGTTCTTATGGATGATGGCGATTCCTCCTCCGACTCCATTGGTGCGATCTTGTAGCTGTCTGGGATGGCTATGGTGATGTCGGGTACGCAAGAGTCGTTCAACCAAGTCTCTGTCAGGAAGGGGACATCCGGGTATGTTGTGTCGATCTTCCCGGACCAAAGACATTTGGGGACAATTAGAGATATCTTTCTCAAGTAAAGCTTTCCAGAGCTACATCTGGGGGTAATAATGATGGTCCTAAAGTTCCTACACATTTCCTTTCCCATTGAACTTTGTCAATAATCATGTAGGGAGTCCCGGAATCTGCCACGATGAGCATTTCAATTTCACCAAAACCTATTGAACAAACTGGTTTGTTTCTGCATTGTACATTAAGATGATTAATCTTATCATCACTGACACCCAGAACACACTCCACTACCTTGGATATGCCTTCTCATTAGATGTGGGAAAATCCAATGGATTATTTCACAAGAACCCATGGAAAGTTTCTTATTAATGCGTTTACCTCTTCTACAAACTCTTGCAAAGTGATCTAATATACCATATTCTCCACATTTTGGGTTCTTATCTGGGCACCTTCTGCTATATGTCAGGTTATCCCTACTACCACATCTATAACACCTTGTCTCACTTGTTTAATACTCATCTTTCTTGCGTTCCTACTGATTAGTTACATCTTTTGTAACCTTATGCTTTACTTTGCTTACAATATCTTTCTGATCATCCTAAATTTCACCTGCAATCACTTTTGCACACTTGCACGAAATCTCAGCTTTTTTAACCAAAGCTACGACTTCTGTTAATTGTGATTCTCAAAGCACCCACAATTGTTCTTGTATACGTTCATTATTGACATGCTTGATGATTTGGTCTCGAGCAAACTCATCATCCAGAATCCCAAATCTACAAGTGAGTGTTAATTTTTTAAGTCAGTTACAAACTCCTCAATTGTTTCTGATTTCCTTTGTTTCCTGCCAAAAAATGTGTGATGATCAATAGCACTACGTACTGAAGTAAAAAAACATCCAGGTCTTCTAAAGCATGCAGGAACACGTCAGTATCTCAAGCTGCCCGAATCTTTTTTTCAATTGAGTTATACACTTTAAATCCCTGAGGCCTCAAGGAGTGTAAACGTATCTTCTTTTTTCGTACTTTGGGGCACATTATGATGGCGGACGGACCTGAGTCCGTCCGCCACCATAGAGTAGGAGGGAACCTCCGCATGGCCTGCGGAGGTCCCTCCAGTGCAATTAGGATGTGACCGCCACCCTGGCGGTCACATCCTCTATTTTTAACATTGCGGCGGGTGCGGCTTCAAGCTGCACCCGCAGCAATGTTAAAAATGCACGCATTGCATTTGTATGTAGAAAGTTGCAGGCACCGCGCGGTGCCTGCCGCTTTCTGCATACAAATGCAGGGGGGTACCATAGGTACCCCCCATGTGCACCCCCCACCCCCCTTCACCTAGGGGGCCCGCAACGGGCCCCCGCAGTGAAGTTACACATGCTTTTCCACGGCGGAAAAGCCGCCACGGAAAAGCATGCTTCAGAGCCCATCCTAATCAGGCTGACGGTGTCTGAGAGACACCGTCACCATATTAGTGCTTTTCCGCCGCGGTTGTGAGCCAACCGCGGCGGAAAAGCTGCGGACGGAAACCGGGACCCACCAGCCATCCTAATGTGGCGGTGGGTCTTTGGTGGGTCCGCAGAGGATTTTCCGTACCTCTGTGCCGGCGGTGGCTTCCGCCGGCCCGGAGGATGCGGAAAATCCTCCATCCTAATGAGGCCCTCAATGCAGTTCCTCCTCCGATTCCTCTATCGTATCTATATAATTAAAAATATATTCTCTCCATTCCTGCCACTTTATAGGAGGTTCCCCAATGGTAGACAAGAAGGGTTGAGGAGGTGTCAAGGAATTTTTGTTTGAAGCACACATAACAACCTTCACTTGCAGAGAAAACTGACTGGCGACTCTCCAATTGCCACCATCAACATTATACACAGAGCATGATCCATCATATGATATTGCCAACATTCCAGGTGGCATAAGCATAAACACAACAGCCCAGCATGTCAGAGCATTATTTATTTTGTTTGTTTTTGAGTAGACAAGTGTAATGAATAGTCTCAAGTTAATTAAGTGCTCTTTGCCAGCTGGCATTTGGGTCATCAGAACAAACAGGCACGTTTACCACAAGGAGAATACAGTGGAATAAAATAGTTTTGAATAAAATATATAATAACCACACGTTGAAAGTAAAATTAATCAGGGAGAATAATCTACAGGAAGGAAATGAAGCTGAAGTGAGTAAACAGTACGGAAAATGAAACCGTGAGACCGAGAAGAAGCTTGTGGCAAACTGGAACGTCACATGGATGGAATGTGAATCAACAAAACAATTGCAGGTAGATTTCTGGTTTCATAAGATGCCTGAATGTGAAATGGATGTTGGGGTAAAATGAAACCTAGGGCAGGGGCTTCAAGTATAAAGTTTAGCATTGAACGGTTATTTCTTACACCCTTGCTCAAGTAGGACCTCAGGCAGAGTGCTCTCTTCACAACCTATGATAAATTGTAGCATCTATGTGGGTTACTGGGACAAATGCTTGCATCAAAAGGGACTATTTAGAAGAGGTTTGGGTGGTACAAGTCACATCGTCTCTCGTATTATTTAATCTGAACAAGATTCAGTCACATTTGTCATGTTTACTGAATGGGAATATATTTTGCCTAAATGTATTAGTATTGTTTTGATATGTGATCTTAAATGCAGAATATTCCTGTGCTAGAGGAAAAAGTTAAGCATCAAGAATAGAATGCACAAGCTGTTTTTGTTATTGTCAGCAAGGTGCCTTAGTACAGGTAGTTACTAGATAGCTATTGAATTTAGAATGTTACTTCGGTTTTCTCAGGCATAACCTGTGATTATAATTATTTTTATTATGTGTGTTTTATGAAGCGCATGACTCCCTAAAAAAGGGTTCCCAGTGCTAGGTTAGCTCTCAACAGCCCTTGTAAATTCAGCTCAAAGCAGATGTGGCAGAATGGCAGTGTTTCTACGTCGGTTCCAAGTTTAAGAATACTGTAAACATTCTCATCATTTAAATCAATATTTACAAACTGCTCTTCTCCAATCATTCACTTTGCCCCTTACTCTGCGGTGATCACGCCCGCACCTCGGTCCACCACGGGGTTTCCCCACTTGCTGTGGAGGGTGCCGGCATTAAAAAACTCCTGGTCCTCGGTTTGCTGGGAACTGTTGGGGGCGGAGCAGGGTGGTCAGTGCTCTAGTGCCTGATCCCTATTTAAACTGCATGCCTCCCCCGTTGCGGAGAAGGCAAGACCGTCTGCGCCCATCCGCAGCCGACCGAGGCCAGGGGCCACTCAAGTGCCTGTTTTCTCAGTTACTCGGCATTAGAATTTAAGCGGTTGCAGGGGAATAGGCCTATCGAACATGAGATTCGGGCCAAATTGATGGGTTAGGGATCCTGACTTATAGGGACACTCATCCTGAAGTCTCCCTGTCCCCCAGGGGTCGGGTTTCCCCTGCCAATGATAAGGTCCCTCCATCCTTAGTCACTCCTATACACCAGGAGGGGAGGGGACTCACAATCTGCTATCTGAACACTCGCTCAATGGTTAAACATCAGTTTGAAATTTTTCAGCTAGTTGACTCAGATAAACCAGACGTCTCCTCCTTTCTGAAACGTGGCTTACAGCAGAGTCTGTTCCCGACATCCTGGCAGCAGTGCCTGATAATTATTATATTCTTCAGGCCAATAGGTCCTCGGGTAAAGCGGGAGAAGGGGTTGCGGCCATTATCAATCAGAAACACCAGCTCACCTCATTATAAATCACAGGTATCCCATCAGTCAACAACTTAATACTCAAATTTGAGTCTCCCTCGACCTCTTTTATTTGCGCTCTATTCTATAGACTCCCTCATTTCATGCCTACATTCCCGCAATTGCTACGTGATATGATCTCCCACCTGGCTATCAATCATGCCAGAATCCTTATAATCTGAGATTTTAATTATTGGCCTAGTGATATACGGGAAAGCGTCGACTCTATAGAATTTACTGATCTTCTTCTGGCAATGAATTGCACCCAGCATATGAACGCAGCAACCCACATAAATTTCCAAGTTCTTAATCTCTCCATGTATATGTTCAATCAATCACTCATTTGTAAAGCGCACTACATACCCGTAAGGGTCTCAAGGCACTCGGGGGGGTGCCGCTACTGATCGAACAGCCAGGTCTTGAGTATTCTCCTGAAGGTCAGCAGGTCTTGGGTCTGTCATAGGCTCAGTGGGAGGGTGTTCCATGTCTTGGCGGCAAGGTGGGAGAAGGATCTCCCACCGGTGGTTGTTCTTCAAATGCGCGGGACGGTGGTGAGTGAGAGGTCGGCAGATGGCGGGTTGGAGGTTGGCGGTTGGGGATGTAGAAGGAGAGCCTACTTTTGAGGTAGGCTGGGACAGTTTTGTGGAGTGCCTTGTGTGCTTGGGTAAGGAGCTTGAAGGATATTCTCTTGTTGACGGGGAGCAAGTGCAGGTTTCCCAGGTTGGGGGTGATGTGGCCGTGGCGTGGTACGTCGAGGATCAGTCATGCCGAGGCCTTTTGGATGCGTTGTAGTCATTTGATGAGCGTTTTCGTAGTCGAGTCTGCTGCTGACGAGGGCCTGGGTGACTGTCTTTCTTGTATCGGTCGAGATCCATCTGTAGATCTTGCGGAGCATGCAGAGGGTGTTGAAGCAGGAGGAGATCGCTTTTTTTTACAATGATTGACTTGCTTGGTCATTGAGAGCGTTGAGTCGAGGATGATTCCCATGTTGCGTGTGTGGTCGGTGGGTGTCGGGCTGCCCCCATTGCCGTCGGCCACCAGGGGTCATCTCAGGCTGAAGGGTTGGAGCCAAGGATTAGGACCTCCGTCTTGTCTGAGTTCAGCTGCAGACGGCTGGTCTTCATCCAGTCGGCGACAGCCTTCATTCCTTCGTGAAGGTTGGCTTTGGTTGTGATGGGGTCCTTGGTAAAGGAGAGGATCAGCTGAAAGTCGTCGGAGTAGGAGATTATGTTGAGGTCATGCTGTCAGGCTACGTGTGCGAGCGGGGCCATTTAAATGTTGAATAGCATCGGGCTGAGGGAGGATCCCTGGGGTACGCCGCAGATGATCCCGGAGGCTTTGGAATGGAATGAGGAGAGTCGGACGCTCTGGGTTCTGCCGGAGAGGAAAGAGGTGGTCCAATCCAGAGCCTTGTCTCGGATACCTGCGGCGTGGAGGGGTGCGCGTAGTGTGCGATGACAGATGGTGTCGAAGGCGGCAGAGAGGTCTAGGAGGATGAGTGCTGTGGTCTCGCCGGTGGTGGCGATGAGGGCAGTCTCGGTGCTGTGGTTGCTGTGGAACCGTGACTGGCAAGGGTCCAGGATTCTGTTTTCTTCGAGGTATCGGGTTAGCTGTCTGTTGACGGTTTTCTTGCTGACCTTGGCCAGGAAGGGGAGCAGAGAGATGGGCCGGAAGTTCTTGAGGTCTTTTGGGTCTGCCTTAGGTTTTATGAGTAGGGCGTTGATCTCAGCGTGTTTCCAGATCTCTGGGAAGGTCGCGGTCTCAAGGGAGAGATTGATGACATTGCACAGGTGGGGTGCGATGTTGATGCTTGCTCTGTTGAAGACGTGGTGCGGGAATGGGTCCGACGCAGAGCCAGAGTGAATTGAGCGCATGGTCTTGATGGTGTCATCGATGCTCACGCTGGCCCAGGCTAGCAGGGGGTCATGGTCGACGGTGTGCGGAGGGTCTGTTGTGTTGCTGTCTGTTGGGGCTGTCTGGGTGTTGAAGCTGTTGTTGATGTCTGCTATCTTGGGGTGGAATTAGGTGGCAAGGGAGTCTCACACGGCTTGCGACGGCGGGATGTCGTTGGTGCTGGAGCTGGGGTTGGAGAGTTCCTTCACAATGTTGAAGAGCTCTTTGCTATTGTGTGCGTTGTTGATGAGGCGGTTATTAAAGGAGGTCCTCTTGGCGGCTCTGATGAGGTGGTGGTGGTTGCGGATGGTGTCCTTGTGTTCTGCGTGGCTGTCCGGAGTTTGTTCACTGTGCCATTCCTTCTCTAGTATCCGGCAGGCTTGCTTGGAGGCAAGGAGTTCTGGAGGGAATCAGCTGGCCTTCTTGCAAGTGTCTCTGTGGGGGGGTTTCTTCAGCGGGCGAGGGTGTTGGCGCAGTCCTCGATCCAGCGTATGAGGCTGTGGGCAGCGTCGTCGGTGTTGGAGGGTTCGGTGGGTGGGCTGTGAGCGAGGTTTGCATGTAGTTGGTCTTCGGTGATTTTGCTCCAGCAGCGGTGGGGGATCTGGTGGGTGCGGAGCTGTGTGGTGGGTTTCTGGAAGGCAAAGTGGATGCAGCGGTGGTCGGTCCAAAGGAGTTCGGTGGTGTGGCTGACGGAGACGTGCGGGCTTGAGGAGAAGACGGGGTAGAGCGTGTGGCTGGCAGAGTGGGTGGGCGTTGTGACGAGTTGCTTCAGTCCGAGGTTGGTGAGGTTATCGATCAGGGTTGTGGAATTGTTGTTGTTGTTGTTCTCAAGGTGAAAGTTCAAGTCTCTGAGGAGGATGTAGTCAGTGGAGGTCAGGGCGTGCGTGCTGATCAAGTCGGCGATGGAGTCGCTGACCTGGGGACGCGGTCCGGGGGGTCGGTAGAAGAAGGTGCCTCTGAGGGTGGAGTTAGAGTCTGTGTGGATCTGGAAGTGCATTTGTTTGGCGGTGCTGAGCTCGTCGTCGGTGCTAGTCAGGACCCATATGCTGTTCTTATGGATGATGGTGATTCCTCCTCCTACTCCATTGGTGCGATCTTGTAGCTGTCTGGGATGGCTATGGTGATGTCGGGTACGGAGGAGTCGTTCAACCAAGTCTCTGTCAGGAAGGGGACATCCGGGTTTGTTGTGTCGAGCAGGTCATAGAGCTCGACGGCGTGTTTGCGTGCGGAGCGGGTGTTCAGTAGTATGCATCGGAGGTGGTTGGGGTCTTTCTTGGTGGGTAGTTCGTCGGCTCTGAGGCTGGTGTATCTGCAGTTCGGGCAGGTGAAGGACCATGTGTGCGTTTCGGGGCGGCCTTGAAGCAGGTGTGGGTCCATCCGGAGTTGAAAGCGTGCAGAGTGCTGGCATTGTAGCGGCAGCGGTCATCGTGGCGAGTGCGGGGGCCAGGGTTTCTGGCACTGGGCGCGGTCCAGGTGCGGACAGGCGGTGATGGGCTTGCCTTAGGCGCGCCCGCTGTGTGCGTCTGCTGTGCAGCCGTGCAGCATCCGGCATACATGGGGAGGTGGGAGGGAGGCGCAGCTGGGAGGTGGGGGCAGCGAGTGGGTAGTCAGGGGGGTGGGGCCGCAGGTGACACAGCTGCGGGGCAGTGAGGGACGATGACGGGAACAGGAGGCAAAAGGGCACCAAAAACGAGGGAAAACAACTGTCACAGAAGGCAAGAGGGCACAGAAATACAGGAAAAATGAGTGTCACAGAAGGCAAGAGGGCACAGAAATACAGGGCAAAAATGAGTGGCACAGAAGGCAAAAAAGGGCACAGGATCAAGGAAAAACAAGTGTCACAGGAGGCAAGAGGGCACAGAACTACAGGAAAAAAACGAGTGGCACAGAAGGCAAAAAGGGCACAGAAATACAGGAAAAACAAGTGTAACAGAAGGCAAGATGGCACAGAAATACAGGGAAAAAACGAGTGGCACAGAAGGCAAAAAGGGCACAAGAATACAGGGGCAGCTAAGAAACAGAAGGCAAAAACGGGCAGAGAGGCACGGGGGCAGCTCGGGGAACAGAAGGGGAAACCGCGCTGAGAGACAAGGGGGCAGCTCGGGGAACAGAGGGAGGAAAACGGGCACGGACCATGAACAGGCAGCGGGGGAAGACAGAACAACAGCAGTCAATCAATCAATCAATCAATCATATCATTTATATAGCGCACTACTCACCCGGAGGGCCTCAAGGCGCTGGGGGGGGGGGTCCGCTACTGCTCGAACAGCCAGGTCTTGAGCTGCTTCCTGAAGGCGAGGTGGTCCTGGGTCAGGCGGAGGTGGGTCGGAAGGGAGTTCCAAGTCTTGGCAGCCAGGTAGGAGAAGGACCTTCCTCCTGTGGTGGCTCTTCGGATGCGGGGGACGGCGGCGAGGGCGTGGCTGGTCGATCGAAGCTGGCATTTGGGTGCGTAGAAGTTGAGGCGGCTGTTGAGGTATCCTGGTCCTTGGTTGTGTAGGGCTTTGTGTGCGTGGGTGAGGAGCCGGAAGGTGATTCTCTTGTTGACCGGGAGCCAGTGCAGGTCTCTCAGGTGTCCGGAGATGTGGCTGCGGCGGGGGATGTCCAGGATGAGTCGTGCTGAGGTGTTCTGGATCCGCTGGAGTCTCTTCTGGAGTTTGGCGGTGGTTCCAGCGTAGAGGGAGTTGCCGTAGTCCAGACGGCTGGTGACGAGGGCCTGGGTGACCGTCTTCCTGGTCTCGGTGGGGATCCATCGGAAGATCTTTCGTAGCATGCGCAGGATGTTGAAGCATGACGAGGATACGGCGTTGACTTGTCTGGTCATGGAGAGGGACGAGTCCAGGATGAAGCCCAGGTTGCGTGCGTGGTCTGTTGGTTTGGGTGCGCTGCCCAGGGCGGGGGGCCACCAGGAGTCGTCCCAGGCGGAGGGTGAGGATCCCAGGATGAGGACTTCCGTCTTATCCGAGTTCAGTTTCAGGCGGCTGAGCGACATCCATTTGGCTACGTCTGTCATCCCTTCGTGTAGGTTGGCTCTGGCGGTGGCGGGGTCGTTAGTGAGGGAGAGGATCAGCTGGGTGTTGTTGGCGTAGGAGATGATGTTCAGGTTGTGCTGGCGTGCGATGGCTGCGAGGGGGCTCATGTAGACGTTGAAGAGTGTTGGGCTGAGCGAGGAGCCTTGAGGAACGCCGCAGCTGACTTCGGTGGCTTCCGATCTGAACGGGGGGAGGCGGACTCTCTGTGTCCTTCCGGCGAGGAAGGAGGTGATCCACTCCAGTGCCTTTTCCTGGATTCCGACGTAGCTGAGGCGCTGTACTAGGGTACGGTGGCAGACAGTGTCAAAGGCCGCGGAGAGGTCCAGGAGGATGAGGGCCGCTGTTTCTCCGTTGTCGAGCAGGGCTCGGATGTCATCGGTGGCTGCGATCAGGGCGGTCTCGGTGCTGTGGTTGGCCCGGAAGCCCGACTGCGAGAGGTCGAGGGAACCGTTCGTCTCGAGGAAGGCGGCCAGTTGCTTGTTGACGGTCTTCTCGATGACTTTGGCTGGAAACGGGAGCAGCAAGATGGGGCGGTAGTTCTTGAGGTCGGTTGGGTCTGCTGATGGTTTCTTTCTTGAGCTCATTGCACCATCAGGATTCAAGCAAGCCGGGCTGAAGACGGCTGTAATGCCAGAAACCGGTCCCCGGAAGCTTGTTTCCTTTCCAGTGAAGAATTGGCTTGGTAGTTTGGTCTGCCCTGTTCCCATGATGCACTGGGCCAGGGACAGACT
Source organism: Lissotriton helveticus (assembly GCF_964261635.1). Lineage (NCBI taxonomy): Eukaryota > Metazoa > Chordata > Amphibia > Caudata > Salamandridae > Lissotriton > Lissotriton helveticus. The sequence continues at coordinate 1,393,462,091 of NC_136068.1, read as the reverse complement.
AATTTGCATATAGCCAGGTTCTGAACTGGGATGGTGCAGTGAGCTAAAAAACGGTGATGGATCAAGCCCTGATCTGTTGACTGGGTAGGAGTGTTCTGATTAACTCAGATACTCTGTCCATCACCACCCCCTTTTTGTAATTATTTTGGCCACCATGAGTGTGGAAGGGTATGCTCAGACATGAGTCCCTTGCTCATTGCACCATCAGGATTCAAGCAAGCCGGGCTGAAGACGGCTGTAATGCCAGAAACCGGTCCCCGGAAGCTTGTTTCCTTTCCAGTGAAGAATTGGCTTGGTAGTTTGGTCTGCCCTGTTCCCATGATGCACTGGGCCAGGGACAGACTAATTTGCATATAGCCAGGTTCTGAACTGGGATGGTGCAGTGAGCTAAAAAACGGTGATGGATCAAGCCCTGATCTGTTGACTGGGTAGGAGTGTTCTGATTAACTCAGATACTCTGTCCATCACCACCCCCTTTTTGTAATTATTTTGGCCACCATGAGTGTGGAAGGGTATGCTCAGACATGAGTCCCTTGCTCATTGCACCATCAGGATTCAAGCAAGCCGGGCTGAAGACGGCTGTAATGCCAGAAACCGGTCCCCGGAAGCTTGTTTCCTTTCCAGTGAAGAATTGGCTTGGTAGTTTGGTCTGCCCTGTTCCCATGATGCACTGGGCCAGGGACAGACTAATTTGCATATAGCCAGGTTCTGAACTGGGATGGTGCAGTGAGCTAAAAAACGGTGATGGATCAAGCCCTGATCTGTTGACTGGGTAGGAGTGTTCTGATTAACTCAGATACTCTGTCCATCACCACCCCCTTTTTGTAATTATTTTGGCCACCATGAGTGTGGAAGGGTATGCTCAGACATGAGTCCCTTGCTCATTGCACCATCAGGATTCAAGCAAGCCGGGCTGAAGACGGCTGTAATGCCAGAAACCGGTCCCCGGAAGCCTGTTTCCTTTCCAGTGAAGAATTGGCTTGGTAGTTTGGTCTGCCCTGTTCCCATGATGCACTGGACCAGGGACAGACTAATTTGCATATAGCCAGGTTCTGAACTGGGATGGTGCAGTGAGCTAAAAAACGGTGATGGATCAAGCCCTGATCTGTTGATTGGGTAGGAGTGTTCTGATTAACTCAGATACTCTGTCCATCACCACCCCCTTTTTGTAATTATTTTGGCCACCATGAGTGTGGAAGGGTATGCTCAGACATGAGTCCCTTGCTCATTGCACCATCAGGATTCAAGCAAGCCGGGCTGAAGACGGCTGTAATGCCAGAAACCGGTCCCCGGAAGCTTGTTTCCTTTCCAGTGAAGAATTGGCTTGGTAGTTTGGTCTGCCCTGTTCCAATGATGCACTGGGCCAGGGACAGACTAATTTGCATATAGCCAGGTTCTGAACTGGGATGGTGCAGTGAGCTAAAAAACGGTGATGGATCAAGCCCTGATCTGTTGACTGGGTAGGAGTGTTCTGATTAACTCAGATACTCTGTCCATCACCACCCCCTTTTTGTAATTATTTTGGCCACCATGAGTGTGGAAGGGTATGCTCAGACATGAGTCCCTTGCTCATTGCACCATCAGGATTCAAGCAAGCGGGGCTGAAGACGGCTGTAATGCCAGAAACCGGTCCCCGGAAGCTTGTTTCCTTTCCAGTGAAGAATTGGCTTGGTAGTTTGGTCTGCCCTGTTCCCATGATGCACTGGGCCAGGGACAGACTAATTTGCATATAGCCAGGTTCTGAACTGGGATGGTGCAGTGAGCTAAAAAACGGTGATGGATCAAGCCCTGATCTGTTGACTGGGTAGGAGTGTTCTGATTAACTCAGATACTCTGTCCATCACCACCCCCTTTTTGTAATTATTTTGGCCACCATGAGTGTGGAAGGGTATGCTCAGACATGAGTCCCTTGCTCATTGCACCATCAGGATTCAAGCAAGCCGGGCTGAAGACGGCTGTAATGCCAGAAACCGGTCCCCGGAAGTTTGTTTCCTTTCCAGTGAAGAATTGGCTTGGTAGTTTGGTCTGCCCTGTTCCCATGATGCACTGGGCCAGGGACAGACTAATTTGCATATAGCCAGGTTCTGAACTGGGATGGTGCAGTGAGCTAAAAAACGGTGATGGATCAAGCCCTGATCTGTTGACTGGGTAGGAGTGTTCTGATTAACTCAGATACTCTGTCCATCACCACCCCCTTTTTGTAATTATTTTGGCCACCATGAGTGTGGAAGGGTATGCTCAGACATGAGTCCCTTGCTCATTGCACCATCAGGATTCAAGCAAGCCGGGCTGAAGACGGCTGTAATGCCAGAAACCGGTCCCCGGAAGCTTGTTTCCTTTCCAGTGAAGAATTGGCTTGGTAGTTTGGTCTGCCCTGTTCCCATGATGCACTGGGCCAGGGACAGACTAATTTGCATATAGCCAGGTTCTGAACTGGGATGGTGCAGTGAGCTAAAAAACGGTGATGGATCAAGCCCTGATCTGTTGACTGGGTAGGAGTGTTCTGATTAACTCAGATACTCTGTCCATCACCACCCCCTTTTTGTAATTATTTTGGCCACCATGAGTGTGGAAGGGTATGCTCAGACATGAGTCCCTTGCTCATTGCACCATCAGGATTCAAGCAAGCCGGGCTGAAGACGGCTGTAATGCCAGAAACCGGTCCCCGGAAGCTTGTTTCCTTTCCAGTGAAGAATTGGCTTGGTAGTTTGGTCTGCCCTGTTCCCATGATGCACTGGGCCAGGGACAGACTAATTTGCATATAGCCAGGTTCTGAACTGGGATGGTGCAGTGAGCTAAAAAACGGTGATGGATCAAGCCCTGATCTGTTGACTGGGTAGGAGTGTTCTGATTAACTCAGATACTCTGTCCATCACCACCCCCTTTTTGTAATTATTTTGGCCACCATGAGTGTGGAAGGGTATGCTCAGACATGAGTCCCTTGCTCATTGCACCATCAGGATTCAAGCAAGCCGGGCTGAAGACGGCTGTAATGCCAGAAACCGGTCCCCGGAAGCTTGTTTCCTTTCCAGTGAAGAATTGGCTTGGTAGTTTGGTCTGCCCTGTTCCCATGATGCACTGGGCCAGGGACAGACTAATTTGCATATAGCCAGGTTCTGAACTGGGATGGTGCAGTGAGCTAAAAAACGGTGATGGATCAAGCCCTGATCTGTTGACTGGGTAGGAGTGTTCTGATTAACTCAGATACTCTGTCCATCACCACCCCCTTTTTGTAATTATTTTGGCCACCATGAGTGTGGAAGGGTATGCTCAGACATGAGTCCCTTGCTCATTGCACCATCAGGATTCAAGCAAGCCGGGCTGAAGACGGCTGTAATGCCAGAAACCGGTCCCCGGAAGCTTGTTTCCTTTCCAGTGAAGAATTGGCTTGGTAGTTTGGTCTGCCCTGTTCCCATGATGCACTGGGCCAGGGACAGACTAATTTGCATATAGCCAGGTTCTGAACTGGGATGGTGCAGTGAGCTAAAAAACGGTGATGGATCAAGCCCTGATCTGTTGACTGGGTAGGAGTGTTCTGATTAACTCAGATACTCTGTCCATCACCACCCCCTTTTTGTAATTGGTTTCTTGAGTAGAGCGCTGAGTTCGGCGTGCTTCCAGCTCTCCGGGAAGGTGGCGATGTCGAAGGACGTGTTGATGATGTCCCGCAGGTGGGGTGCGATGACAGCGTCGGCCTTGTTGAAGACGTGGTGAGGGCAGGGGTCTGTCGGAGATCCGGAGTGGATGGAGTTCATCGTGCGGATGGTGTCTTCGGTGCTGATCGGGGTCCAGGTGCGGAGGGTGGTGGTGGGGGGCGGTGGTTCGGTCGTGGCGTGCGTCGGTTGAGTGCTGAAGCTGTTGTGTATGTCCGCGATCTTGTTGTGGAAGTAGGAGGCGAGGGAGTTGCAGAGGTCTTGCGAAGGGGTGATGTCGTTGTTTCCGGCGTTGGGGTTGGAGAGCTCTTTCACGATGTTGAAGAGTTCCTTGCTGTTGTGTGCGTTGCTGTCCAGTCGTTCCTTGAAAGCGGTTTTCTTGGTGGCTCGGATCAGCTGGTGGTGTTTTCGGGTGGCGAGCTTGAGGGCAGTCATGTTGTCCGGTGTTGTGTCTCAGCGCCAGGTTTTCTCGAGTGCTCTGCAGTTCTTCTTGGAGCTCTTGAGGTCGTCGTTAAACCATGGGGCTTTCTTGCTGCCGGGTCTGCTCGGCGGGGCCTTCAGCGGGGCGAGGTCGTCTGCGCAGTCGCTGATCCATTTCGTAAGGTTGGTGGCTGCTTGGCTGGGGTTTGTTGTGCTGGTGGGAGGGTTCTTGTTCAGGGCAGTAGCGAGCTGGTCTGCAGTGATCTTGTTCCAGCTTCTGCGGGGAGCCTGTTGATGGTGATGGTGGAGCGTGGTCCTCCTGAAGCTGAAGTGGACGCAGCTGTGGTCCGTCCAGTGGAGCCCTGTGACACAGACACAACAATGAAATACAACAATGAAATATAGGCAATACAATAAAACAATAATTCAGTATCATCAGTTTTACTAATTGGATTTTTTTACTTTTTGGTGTGAAATAATTCCTTAAATGATCATCTTTTTTTCAGTGGCGTGGCCAAGACACCAAGCATGGTCCCCTCCCACAAGAAATCCTGTCTCTACCGTGGCATCCACTGACTTAGAGGTGCCGAAAAGGACCCCCCCACCCAAATACAATGTGGCGGGCACAGCGGTGGTCAGCGTTTGCCAAAGAGAAGCTCCGAGGAGCAAAATCAGTGTGGAAGCGAAGGGTGCATGGCCGAGATCACGACTATGGTTGACGCATAGGTTGGAAGCTCCGTCCCGCCCTACAACATACCCTGAGATTGCCATCCGAGCAGCTGGCTTTGCGACCCCCAGGGGGAAGACATACACCCAGAGCAGTAGCGGAGCAGAGGAGGGATCAATTCTGGCAAAGCTCCGTGGTAGGCAAGGTCAGGAACGCAGGGCGCTGGATCGAGCCGGCGGCTCAAGTGTAGAGGGGGCACCCTACTAAGAAGGCGGCCGACATCAGAAGAGGGAGCATAAAGAAAAAGGCCCGGAGGCTGTGTCTTACCTCCTGTGCTGTGTCACCTGCTGGGCCCCGCCCGAGGCTGGGACAGGTGATTGAGGGCCTCGTAGTGTGGCTTGGGGGCAGGAACCTGTCTACTGCTTCGTGCCTCCCGCTGGTCTCCGCCTGCAGCTACGACGGCCGACCCCGGTCCCTTAAAAATGGGAAGGAGGCTGTGGCATACTCTCTGCTTTGCGCCACCCCTTGGGCCCCACCTGAGAAGACGTGGGTGATCGCAGGCCCTGGAGTGAGGATCCGGACAGCAAGGACCCTGGGAGAACCAACGAGCCACACGCTGTGCAGGGCCTGACGAGGGCCAGATAGATCCGGGGCCTCTGATGCCCTCACACGGCGGAGCTGTGCTGGAGGAGGGGAGGAGTACCCTGCAGAGTGACAGCAACAATGCCGTGATTACCTTGGGCCTGGAGGCGGACCTACGCGACGGCGGGGGCGGCCAGAAGGTGAGGGAAAGCCAAAGAACCATGATTGGGAGGACAGAGGTGGTGGCATTCACCTGAAGAGAGAGTCGGACCCGGGGAAGGGGGCATGTTGTGCCTTTATGCCTGACTTAACTGGAAACAATAGCAGGGGCCTTCTTGGCGAAAGGGACAAGACTTACAGCAGGCCGTGCTGAGGAGTGCCTGGACCTCCCTGGAGGCATTGGTGGGGAGTGGTTGAAATCAGAAGATACACAATCTTTGCATAGAAGTTTTCCTTAGGACCAGAGAGACAACGCCTCTTCGGAGTACACCTGGGAACAAGTCGAGGATGGGGAAAACCAGCCTTTAACTTTCGCGGGTGTGCATGCTGAGATTGAGGTAGAGGATCCAACGGAATCCTGTAGAGAGTCTGAGATGGCGTCGTGGACAGAGAGGCCTGACTAATCCCCAGAAGGTGACACATCGGCCTCCCCCAGTGCCTCATCCATAAGTTACATGTGGTGCTGAACAACGCAGCAAGGTTGATATTTAGGCTCCCTAGAAGTTCTCACGCCACCCTTCTACTATGCAAGCTGCACTGGCTCCCCATTAAACAGAGAGCAAAGTTTAAGGGTCTCTGTATTGCCCATAAGGCAATTTATGGAAACGACCCATCCTATATTAAAGACCGTCTCAAGAACTATGTTCCGGGCCGTACATTGCGATCATCACAGGCCTGCCGCCTGTCCACCCCACGTTGCAACACCGTATCCAAAGGGGGCAGAGCTTTCTCTGTCCTACTCCCACAACTTTTGAATCAGCTGCCTGATCACCTTCGCAGGGAAACCTGCACTCCTCCCCTTCAGGAAACAACTCAAAACTGTCCTATTTAGGGAGGCCTTGAACATTGTTTAATTACCTCTCCCTTGCGATGCTGTGTTGATGCTACCTCCAACTGGCCCTTGGCCCCTCTCTCTCTAAAGCACCGAGAGACCTGTCAGTGATTTAGCGCTATATAAAACTAAACTAACATAACACAGAAGACTTCGACCAAACCCAGGGGGAAGCCCAGAAACCAGGGGCTGCAGTGATCTCCCCCAATCAAAGACAAGCCCGCGACGACACTGAGGGTTGCACTTGTGAGTGCACTGCATTGAGAGCAGGGAAAAGCGCAACCAGAAATAGCCAGCCACGGAGTTGGGAGGCACCGGCGCCTCGCCTAGGCCTGGGGGAGACCCTTCAACTGTGGCCCTAGTCACAAGATCTGCCATGAAGGGCTTACTGGAGGACAGGATGCCTAAGCCCAAGCGGAAGTAGGGGGCACCCAGCCTGCTACCAGGGAACCTTCACCCATGGCACAAGAGAGAGGAGGCAATGAGACCATCGGAGAGGATGACTCCCTCCACTCACACCTGGACAGAGTGTTGGCAGCCATCACCGATACCAAGAACACTCTACAACAAAACATTGGTCAGTCTCGGTGGGTCTGACTATTGCAAGCAGAACATTGGCAGCTGGCAGACAGAGTCCGGGGAACGGAATCCGCAAAAACTGAGCTGCAGCGGGACAAAAAACACACGCTGCCAAGATCAATAATTTCAATCTCAATTTAAGCTTTATTTTGATTAAATCAATCATAAAAGCCCTTTGCCATAAAATACAGTGTTCAATGATACCAAAAATGAATTGAAAACAGTTCCAGTGAATGGATTAACAATTCACAAATTGTTAACACAATACAAATTTACAGTGGACAGTGAAATTTAAAATTCATCGATAAAAAACATTGACCATTAAAACTGATAGAAAATATGTGTATATATATATATATATTACCTACTGGCGGTCGGCAGTAGGTAGTTATAGTTAGGACCTAGTTTCCATAAGAAATCCGCAACATTCTATATGGAATAACTTTGGCGCTGGTTAACGAATCTTCGCAAAATTCTCCAAGAAGATGGCCTGCTCCTTCCCTGGAAGTTTGGGGGTCATTCGTCAAGCAGGGGCCGAGTAAAAAAAGGGGGTCCCAAAACATGTTTTCCCCATGCAATTTTCTATAGGGACCTTTAAGACGGGCTTCAGCCCGAACTGCTGAACAGAATTACACCAAATGTGGCAGAGGGGTAGAGTTTGGTTCGCAGATGACGCTTTTTGTTAAATGGTGTAAATCCGTGCAGTAGTACCTGAGAAAATCAAAAGTAAAATCATAGATCTATCTATGGACGAAGTACCGTCCGAGGATTATACGCGTACTCTCACGAGCACGAGCTGCATGCTAATTGGCTGTCAACTATGTGTCAACACTCCATACCAGAAAGTGTGGGCAGCCATTTTGTGTCTCGGTAGAACCGAGGCACAAGAAAACTGAAAAGCAAGTGCGCAAACAACGCAAAGGGGGCAGGGTAGGTACATCCTGACCCCCTAGGCCTGCTCAGGGGGTCTCACAGGACCACCAAGGACAAAAAATATATATATTTTTTTACATTGCAGGATGGGCGTGAATACGCGTATCGCGTGAAAAAGAAAACCCGAAGCCCGCTTTAGTGCTAATTAGCATCCGGGGGGTCAAAGTACCAGGGCTTTAAAATATTAATTGAGGGGGGCTCTGAGGCCCCTCCGGCCCCGGGAGCCGCCACACCCCCGGGGCTTTAAAATAATCATTGAGAGGGGGCTCTGAGGACCGTCACCGCCGGGGCTTTTTGAAAGTGTTGGAGGGGGGCCAGGGTGGCCCCCCCTCCTCGAGCCCAAGATGGCCCTGGGGGCCACCATCCCCAAGGGTCGGCACCTGCAGTATCCCGGGGTGCCTACTCCTGGGTTTGTAGGGGGTCTCCTACTCACACTTGTAACCAAGCTGTAAGAAAGTGGCTCTAATATATACTGGACCAAAGTAAGGTACAGTGTGTGTAGAGTCCACATTCTCCAGAGGTACAACAGAGGTTAAAGTCAGTTCTGGCTTTACTCCCTAAAGTGGTAGCTTGGTTGAGCAGTAAGGCCTGCTCAGGGGGTCTCACAGGACCACCAAGGGCAAAAAATATCTATTTTTTTTTTACATTGCGGGATGGGCGTGAATACGCGTATCGCGTGAAAAAGAAAACCCGAAGCCCTCTTTAGTGCTAATTAGCATCCGGGGGGTCAAAGTACCAGGGCTTTAAAATATTAATTGAGGGTGGGCTCTGAGGCCCCTCCAGCCCTGGGAGCCGCCACACCCCCGGGGCTTTAAAATAATAATTGAGAGGGGGCTCTGAGGACCGTCACCGCCGGGGCTTTTTGAAACTGTTGGAGGGGGGCCAGGGTGGCCCCCCTCCTCGAGCCCAAGATGGCCCTGGGGGCCACCACCCCCAAGGGTCGGCACCTGCAGTATCCCGGGGTGCCTACTCCTGGGTTTGTAGGGGGTCTCCTACTCACACTTGTAACCAAGCTGTAAGAAAGTGGCTCTAATATATACTGGACCAAAGTAAGGTACAGTGTGTGTAGAGTCCACAATCTCCAGAGGTACAACAGAGGTTAAAGTCAGTTCTGGGTTTACTCCCTAAAGTGGTAGCTTGGTCGAGCAGTAAGGCCTGCTCAGGGGGTCTCACAGGACCACCAAGGGCAAAAAATATCTATATTTTTTTTAACATTGCGGGATGGGCGTGAATACGCGTATCGCGTGAAAAAGAAAACCCGAAGCCCTCTTTAGTGCTAATTAGCATCCGGGGGGTCAAAGTACCAGGGCTTTAAAATATTAATTGAGGGTGGGCTCTGAGGCCCCTCCAGCCCCGGGAGCCGCCACACCCCCGGGGCTTTAAAATAATAATTGAGAGGGGGCTCTGAGGACCGTCACCGCCGGGGCTTTTTGAAAGTGTTGGAGGGGGCCAGGGTGGCCCCCCTCCTCGAGCCCAAGATGGCCCTGGGGACCGCCACCCCCAAAGGCCGGCACCTGCAGTATCCCGGGGTGCCTACTCCTGGGTTTGTAGGGGGTCTCCTACTCACACTTGTAACCAAGCTGTAAGAAAGTGGCTCTAATATATACTGGACCAAAGTAAGGTACAGTGTGTGTAGAGTCCACAATCTCCAGAAGTACAACAGAGGTTAAAGTCAGATCTGGCTTTACTTCCTAAAGTGGTAGCTTGGTCGAGCAGTAAGGCCTGCTCAGGGGGTCTCACAGGACCACCAAGGGCAAAAAATATATATATTTTTTTTTTACATTGCGGGATGGGCGTGAATACGCGTATCGCGTGAAAAAGAAAACCCGAAGCCCGCTTTAGTGCTAATTAGCATCCGGGGGGTCAAAGTACCAGGGCTTTAAAATATTAATTGAGGGGGGGCTCTGAGGCCCCTCCAGCCCCGGGAGCCGCCACACCCCCGGGGCTTTAAAATAATAATTGAGAGGGGGCTCTGAGGACCGTCACCGCTGGGGCTTTTTGAAAGTGTTGGAGGGGGGCCAGGGTGGCCCCCCTCTTCGAGCCCAAGATGGCCCTGGGGACCGCCACCCCCAAGGGCCGGCGCCTGCAGTATCCCAGGGTGCCTATTCCTGGGTTTGTAGGGGGTCTCCTACTCACACTTGTAACCAAGCTGTAAGAAAGTGGCTCTAATATATACTGGACCAAAGTAAGGTACAGTGTGTGTAGAGTCCACAATCTCCAGAGGTACAACAGAGGTTAAAGTCAGTTCTGGCTTTACTCCCTAAAGTGGTAGCTTGGTCGAGCAGTAAGGCCTGCTCAGGGGGTCTCACAGGACCACCAAGGGCAAAAAAGATATATATATTTTTTTACATTGCGGGATAGGCGTGAATACGCGTATCGCGTGAAAAAGAAAACCCGAAGCCCGCTTTAGTGCTAATTAGCATCCGGGGGGTCAAAGTACCAGGGCTTTAAAATATTAATTGAGGGGGGCTCTGAGGCCCCTCCAGCCCCGGGAGCCGCCACACCCCCGGGGCTTTAAAATAATAATTGAGAGGGGGCTCTGAGGACCGTCACCGCTGGGGCTTTTTGAAAGTGTTGGAGGGGGGCCAGGGTGGCCCCCCTCTTCGAGCCCAAGATGGCCCTGGGGACCGCCACCCCCAAAGGCCAGTGCCTGCAGTATCCCGGGGTGCCTACTCCTGGGTTTGTAGGGGTCTCCTACTCACACTTGTAACCAAGCTGTAAGAAAGTGGCTATAATATATACTGGACCAAAGTAAGGTACAGTGTGTGTAGTCCACAATCTCCAGAGGTACAACAGAGGTTAAAGTCAGATCTGGCTTTACTCCCTAAAGTGGTAGCTTGGTCCAGCAGTAAGGAAGTATCAGAGGACAGTGTAAAGCATTTGTTGTACACACTCAGTTAGCAAAAGGTTTCACACACTCAAGAACTGAACTCCAGGCCAATTGTTTTTATATCAAACGACATAGTTGTTTTATTTTTAGACCCAACAGGTATAAAAATATACTTTTCTCAAATGAGTAACTTCAGGTAGTTACTTTGCAGAAAGGCAATAAACTCTGTAAGCACAATAGTTACAGTGGTTGCAATAGGCAACACAATTCTAAACACAATTTAACTTTGAGCGCAATGGGTTTTTCTACATTGAACTGAAATTACTTCATATTTAACCATATTAATTCACCACTAATCTTTTGTAGGCTTCCTGAATAGCGTGCGTCATAAGCGCTATATAAATACAAACCTTTGGCCTCCTCTATCCTTCTGCTATCATTCCAAATCCAAATAACTGATGAACGTATCCACCACTTAAAATGTACTTGCATGTTTCACTATACTAATTCAACACTAATCCTCTATGGAATTTGAATTTGAATTTAAAAACATTTGTACAGCGCGCTTTTACCCAGCGGTTTCATGGCGCTATGAGTGAACCGGTGGATGGCAGCAGCAGGAGGAATTTAAGCAGTGTGAGCTAACGTGAAGAGGAAGGTTTTGAGGTCCTTCCGAAACTGGAGGTAGGAAGGTGAGGTCCGCAGGGCGACAGGGAGGGAGTTCCAGAAAGTTGGAGCCAGAACAGCGAACCTCGCTCCACCGACCCTCTGTTTTTTAAAGCGGGGAATGGCTAGTAGGGCCAGATAAGTGGAGCGAAGTTCTCTGCCTGGAAGGTAGGGCTTAATAGCAGAGCAGATGAACTCAGGGGCGGTACCCGACCTAGCCTGGTAGGTGAGGCAGCCAAGTTTAAAAAGGGCACGCTCTTTCACAGGAAGCCAATGTAGTGCTTTAAGCAGTGGAGTGGCCCGATGGTATTTAGGTAGGCCGTGAATCAGGCGAGCAGCCTGATTCTGCACCAACTGCAAGCGGTGGATCGCATAAGCAGGAGCCCCTTTGTAGATTATGTTGCCATAGTCTATGCGGGATAGTACCATGGCCAACATGATTATTTTTAAAGCAGAAGGAGAAAAAAAACGGGAAACTTTTCTGATTATTCTGAGGGAAAAAAAACAGGAAGAGACCACAGAACTAACCTGTGGATGGACAGTGAGTTGTGGATTTAGGAGGATCCCAAGAGTTTTTACTTTGGATACGGGGAGTGGAGGGACACCAAGGGATGAGGGCCAAAAGGAAGGGGACCATGGACTGCAACCACCTCCGGTCAGGACCAGCTCGGTCTTGTCCGGGTTGAGTTTGAGGTGGTTGCAGTTCATCCAATCCTGAATGAACGTCATGACTGTCCGGACATACTGGGCGGATGAGGATGGGTGGGAGAGGTTGAAGATTAGCTGGAGGTCATCTGCGTAATTAAACACGGTGACCTCCAGCTGCTGTAACATAAAAATGAGGGGGTAAATGTATAAATTAAACAAAAGAGGGGAAAGTGATGAACCCTGGGGGACCCCGCACTCTACCTTGCGGGAGGCCGCGGTGAAGCCAGCCAAATGGACCGCCTGGGCCCTCCCAGTGAGGAAGGACTCAAGCCATAAGAGGGCCGAGCCCTCTATGCCCGCCGCCCTGACACGGCGGAGAAGGATGGAATGGTCCACCGTGTCAAAAGCGGCGGACAGGTCTAGGAGGATCAGGGCTTGCGGAAGGTTGATGTCGATACCTTCACGCAATTTGTCCATTACTGAGATCACCACTTTCTCTGTAGAGTGCAGGGGACGGAAGCCGGCTTGACAAGGGGAGAGGCAATGATTTGCCTCTACGTGGGTGCTCAAGGTGGTCGTGACATGGCTTTCAAGGACTTTTGCTAGGTAGGGTAAGAGGGAGATAGGGCGGTAAGTGGAGGGGAGGATGAGTCGGCGTCAGGTTTTTTTATGATTGGTATGACGACCGCCGATTTGTGTGGGCTAGGGACAATACCGTGTGTGAGGGAATCATTAGGAAGGGTCAGGGATGGTGTGGGACAGGTTGAGTAGATTTCCTTGAGGATGTGAGCAGGGGCAAAGTCCAAGGGAGAGCCAGATTTAACCCGGTGAAGCAGAGAAAGGAGTGTGTCATTGGTTAGCAGCGGGATATTGGTAAGTTTAAGGGTAGTAGGGGGCGGGGAGGGATTGACAAATGTGGGGGAGGGCAGCGGGATGTTGTGTTTGATTTTAATAACTTTGTCAATGAAGAATTTATTGAGCGAATTACAGAGGGACTGGGAAGGGGGGGGGTGGCCGTCGCTCTACTGGATGATGCCAGTTCATGGACGGTGGAAAAAATTTCCTTAGAGCGGGATTCGGCTGTCATAATCCTGCTCGTGTAATATTCAGTTTTTGCTTCAAGGATGCCCTTTTTGTAGGTTTGCAAAACGGACAAATAAATTGTCTTTTTTGCGGGGCTATAGGTTCTTCTCCAAGCTCGCTCGGCCCTCCTATGGGCCTCTATGGGTCCCGGAGTAGCGTGCTACTTGCCGAAAAAGCGCTTTGACGGCTCGTCAGGGGTAGTAAGCGCTATATAAATGCAATTACAATACAATACAATACCCGTGGGACACTGCCATTTGCAATGACAGGGTAGGAGCGTCGCGGCTACCACCCTATCATTGCAAACTGCTTTCCTATTTGGAAGAGAGAGCAGGTTAAACTGCTCTCTCTTTCAAACAGGAAAGCAGATTGCTTTTCCTCAGGGGGAGCAGCATGTTAGCTGCTCTCCCTGAGGAAAAGCAATGCCGGCTCCCGAAGAACACGAGGAGCCGGGTGGGACCGTGGGGGCATTGGGGCTCCCCCTATGGTCCCCAATGTTTTATGTAGGCCCCGGGGGATGGGGTCTCCGGGGAGGTAAACAACCTTTACAACGCGGTCAAAACACCGCAGTGCCATCACAACACAGATTTTACAACGCAAGTCTGTTATGGTCACTGTCTCTTTAATAGAACACTGGCTGTCATACATCATTGATGGAGTGTTTACATTCCTAAGACTGAGTCAGTTACTGAAGCTAGCTGTTGATGGTTGTATTAATAAACCAGCTCTTCTTACTAAACCTGCCTTAAGAGCTTTTATCACTGGCGACGAGGGTCAAGGCTTGATTGGGGACAAGCATCCACAACCATGAACTCCCCTACCATTGGAATTTCGTTTTGGACTTGGATTTGCTTGAATTTCGTTTTGAGCATTGGATTACACCTTGGACACTGGATATTCAATATGAACTTAGTTTCAATCAACTTGGATTGATATTTTACAAACATTCTTCTTGGATTTATCTTGGGTTGTTTTTCTATTACTTTTCTGCACTTTCTGGAATACCTAGGACTGGACATGTAAATCTGACTGACTGCTTTTTTTTTTTTTCATTTTAATCTTGGATGACATTGGCTATGCTGTATCTACATTGGAGAGAGTTGAGCCTGTTTTGGACATCGCGCTGAGAACTTGGACACAAAAAAAAAATTGTGAAAAACAAATATCGTCCTTGCCTGTTCAGCGCTTACCGTTAGACCTTGTTTCTCTTTGAAACTCTGAGGCGAGACATCGCGTGAGACCCAAGCAGCGTGTGCCATTGTAAGTGAGGCAGCGCGTGTATAACGGCAGCGCGTGTATAGCAGTACCTATGTACTCGCTCTCCTGCTCACTCTCCTGATCTGCGTGTTGCAGATCTCTGACCTCGCGTGCAACATCATCACGTTAGCACGCGTCATCACGCCATAACAGCAGCCATTTTGTGGACATTTGGTTACCATAGTAATGCCGATGCGCACGGCAGCGCATTTTGCTTCAACATCACAACGCTGTTACACACGACAGTGTATCCTTGGGAAACCAACATTAATGCGCAACGACGCATTTTGATTAAATTAACAACGCTGATACACACAACTGTGTATTTTTCGACTACCATTTCAACAACATCGATGTGCACGACCGCACATTGAAATTTCATCTTTGTTAAGATATATATTGAGGTGTGATTTATATATTTATATTATATTTATAGCTTTTATTTCTCTAGTTATTTATTTACACCATGACTTCTGCCTCTAGTATGTCACAACCCCCACCATTTCTATCTGAAGAAGGAGAGCCTATTCTCCCTTGGAAAAGGTGGCGGAATCTTTTTGATTCATATTTGGTAGCAATAGGAGGTGAAAAGTTCTCTGCTGCCAGAAAACAAGCAATTTTATTGCATAATCTAGGGGTGGAGGGTAGGCACACCTATGATAGCATGGACACAATACCAGTAGGCGGTGCTGATGGGGAACCCTCTGACATTTTTGAGATGTCTATGTCCATGTTAGAGAATTACTTTGGTCCCAGAATTAATGCTACCTTAGAACGTCACAGATTTTTTACTCGTGCACAAGGACCTGTTGAACGTGTTGGTACATTTGTAGCTGTTCTGAAGACTCTTGCACGCACGTGTGATTTTGGAGATTTAGCTGAATCGTTGGTGAGAGATCAGCTTGTGAGGTGTACGAATAGCGCTAGAGTTCAAGAAAAGCTATTATCTAAGAACCCTTCATTGAAAGAGGCTATGGATATAGTAGAAGGCATGGAAAATACTTCTACGTGGGTTAAAGAGATTAGAAAAAATAAAGAGGAAGCAAATCACACTACTATTGAGGTTAAAAAGAAGAATCAAGATGTTGTACACAGATTAGAAGAAGATGAGTTTTTAGAGGATTCTCCTGATTCTATTGCTAAAGTTTCAGCTAATATAAGGAATAAACTGCCCCAAAAGAATATCTCATCTCAAAAGACTTCTCAAGAAAATCGTCCTTTGTTTAATAGAGAGACTTCCTTATCCAAAGAACGTGATTTTAAACAACAACGTTCACTTTCTAATCAAAGACTGCGTTGTTTTAGATGTGGTAGTTTTTCTCACACTTCTAATTATCCAAACTGTTTTGCAAGGGATAGCATTTGTAACAATTGTGGGGGTAAAGGTCACTATGCTCGTGTTTGCAAATCTAACAAAAAGAAAGAATCTAATGAAAACTTATCTGACGTTATACACACTGTAGTTGTTTCAAATGTAAAAGATATTAGAAAGGATGTAGATTCTGAAAAGATTGTTATGCCTTTTTGTGATATAGGAATTGACAAGTATATGTTCAAACTTATGGCAGATTCAGGATCTCCTTTTACCTTGATAGGTAACAAAATTTGGGATGAAGTTGTTGGCCTAGAAAATGTTCAACTATTACCTCCAGATATTGCTCCATTGAGTTATAATCGTTCAAAAATTGACATTTTGGGGTATACAGTAGCTAAGATTTCTTTCAGAGGTAAAGAAATCACCGGCAAAGTTTACGTAGCTGTGAGAGGAGACAATCTCCTTGGCTGGAAACATCAACATGATTTTGGAATAATCCTTAATCCCTGTGCTAAAAATCCCCAAGATCAAGTGGTTTTCATAGAAGATTTAATTTCCTCTTTTCTTTCTCAAAGAGTTAGCAATGTTTCTGATTCCAATGACATTTTCTCTGAATTTCCTAAAGTGTTCTCAGATACCTTAGGTTGTTTAAAGGGATTTGAACACAAGATTGTTCTAAAAAAATCTGCAAAACCGTGTGTGCATAAGGTTCGCAAAGTTCCTTATATGATGGTTGAACCCTTGAGACTGGAGATTGAGAAACTTTTGAAATTAGGAGTAATTGAAGAAATTGAGTCTTCAGAGTGGTTGAGTCCTATAGTTTTGGCACCCAAGGATGGTGGAAAGGCGGTAAGAATGTGTGTGGATTTAGGTGGGTTGAACGAATGTATTTGGGTTGATCGACAACCTCTACCGAATATATCTGAGTCTATTAGTATTTTGAAAGGATCGAACATGTTCAGTGTTCTTGATCTCTCTTCTGCATACCACCAAATTGTTTTACATCAAGAGTCCAGACCTTACACCTCTTGGTGCTTATCAGTTTTTGAGAATGCCCTTTGGGTTAGCCTCGGCTGCTGCTTGTTTTCAAAGAGTAATGAAAATGGTTCTTGGGGATCTACATAATGTTATGTTCTTCCAGGATGACATCTTAATGTATGGAGTGAATGAATGCCAAGGAACATGATACTGTTTTAAGGTCGGTATTGAATAGACTATCTGATAAGGGCCTCACAGTCAAGAAAGAGAAATGCAAAATTGGCTTGGACTCAGTTACTTATCTAGGACATGTGATCTCTGGGAAAGGGATACAACCGAAGTTAGAATTAGCTGAGAGTATTGTTAAAGCACCAGCTCCTGGAGATAAAGATCAGGTTCAGTCTTTTTTAGGCATGGCAGAGTTTTATTCCAAATTTGTCAAAGGTTTCGCTAGCATTGTTGAGCCTATAAGATCTCTTTTAAAAAAAGGTGCACAGTTCACTTGGTCAAATGATTGTGAAAAAGCATTTTGTTTGATAAAGAATGAAATTGGCAAACTGCCCACTCTTGGTCACTTTGATTCAAAACAGAAAACCATTGTTACTACTGATGCCAGCCTTAAAGGTCTTGGCGCTGTACTTTCTCAAATTGTGAATGGGGAAGAAGTTGTGGTGTCTTTTGCTTCAAGAGCTTTGAGAGACGCAGAAATAAATTACTCATGCATCGAAAGAGAAGCATTAGCTGTTTTTTGGTCTATATATCATTTTAAGTTCTTTTTATGGGACATTCCGTTTCTTGTAAGATCGGATCATCGACCTCTTGTTCAAATATTCTCTTGTCACCAAAGTGATCACATGACACCCAGGTTGAAGAGATGGATTGAAGGTCTACAAGAATTTAACTTTAAAGTACAGTATATTGCTGGTCAAAACAACAAGCCTGCAGACTGTTTGTCAAGGTTGCCGATTGAAGGAAATTGTTTTTCAGATAATCTAGGATGCATAAATTGGGTGCTGGAATCTTCTTTATCTAAGGATGAATGGTCAAGTTGTACTAATAATGACATTGTTTTTCAATCTTTGAAAGATAACATCAGAATAGGATGGCCTAGGTATGATCAACTAGATGATGAATTGAAACCTTATTGGACGGTTAGAAATGATTTGTCATTTTTTCAAGGCAATTTGTTAAGAGGTGACAGACTAGTTCTGCCTAGTGAACTGCGTGAGAAAGTTGTCAATCTAGCTCATGAGGGGCATCTAGGAAGGAATCTTACAAAAGCTCGCATCAGGGAAAGATACTGGTGGCCTACTATGGATCGAATGGTAGAAACTGTTGTGAAAGATTGCCATTTATGTGCTGCCAATGACAAATCACACACGACTAGTCATTCTCCTCTTTCTCCGGTAGAAGTTCCTGTTACAGTTTGGACTAAAGTAGGACTAGATATAGCGGGTCCTTTTGAGCTCAATGCCCTCTCATGAGAGGTATGTAGTATTGCTAGTAGATTACACTTCGAAATGGGTGATTTCAAAATGCATGAGTATAGTGAATTCTAGAACTATCATTGAGTTTCTCAAGGATGTATTTGTGTCAGAAGGGATACCAAAATATGTACTTACTGACAATGGGGTACAATTTACCTCTAATGAAATGGACTGTTTTCTTAAAGATCTTGGAATTGTTCACCAGAAGACAGCTCTTTATTCACCTCAGGCGAATGGTCTTACTGAGCGTATGAATAGAGTTGTTAAAAGTTGTGCGCAGAGGGCTTTGCAATCTAAAGTTTCTTTCAGTAGTGTATTGAGGGAGACTTGGTGGGCACATCGCACTGTTCCTAATGCCATCATGCAAAAATCTCCTTTTGAAGCATTGAGGGGGAGGTTAGCTAATTCCAAACTCAATCCAGCTTGGCTTCCACAAAGGGTTTGTGATGATAGTGTTGAGAACAAATTGAGGAGGAGAGATGCGTTGACTGAATACCAATGGAAGTCTAAACAACGTTATGATGATAAAATGGCTGTCAAATATCAGAAATGGAATATTGGAGATAGTGTCCTTGTAAAGAAACCAGGATATGGACACAAGGGTACTTCCAATTTCAGTGGTCCTTTCATCATTACTGCTATAAGGAAAAATGTTGTGACTTTAGATAATGGTTGCACTTGGAATATGTCTAGATTAGCAAAGTGTACCGAATCAAATAGTCATTCCGATAGTAGTTCTGTGCCTATTGGTAATTCCAGTTTTACTTGCACTTCTCCTAGTCAGAGACATAATGGTATTCTTAATAATTCAAGAATGGTTCCTAGGATGAGACAAGCTCCCAGGAAATTTAAAGATTATGTTCTGTATTAAATCATCTAATACAGTTTCTTGCATATTGTTTATATCCAAGAAATTTAAAGATTTAGATCTGTCAAAATAAGGTTCGATATTGAATCTTTTAGCACAGTTTCTTGTAAATTATTTATCCTGTGTTTTAGTTATCCAGTTTTTATACTAATGCCTATAAGTTGTTTTATTCTAAATCTTATTTATCTTTTAAATTATATTGGAAAGGGGATGTGTTATGGTCACTGTCTCTTTAATAGAACACTGGCTGTCATACATCATTGATGGAGTGTTTACATTCCTAAGACTGAGTCAGTTACTGAAGCTAGCTGTTGATGGTTGTATTAATAAACCAGCTCTTCTTACTAAACCTGCCTTAAGAGCTTTTATCAAAGTCGTTAACACGACTTGCTCTAGAGGGCGCTCTAGACTAAGGAATAGTAGATTTACTATTCCAACACCTTCCCTACTGTACGTAGGCTGCAGTTGGAATAGTAAATCATACTATTTCTAAGTCCAGCACCCTACAGCGCAAGTCGTGGTAACGACTTGCGTTGTAAAAGCTGCATGTACCGCGATCATTTTGATCGCGTGGTAACATCATACATCCCTCCGGGGATAATAAAGATTAGTGATTGGGGCTATTTTTTTTAATTGTAAAATGGTACGCTCTCCAAAGCCCCGGGGACCATTACTGCCCGGGGCTTTATGTATTGTGGGAGGGACTGATTTTGTAGTGTCCTGGGGTGCCCATCCCGCTGTCCCATTGAAAGGAAATATCTTTTCTCTTTCGAAATTTAAACCTGAATGCTTTTGCAGATGGGGAGCTGCATGTTAGTAGTTCCTGCTATGTAAAGGTAATGGCATCTCCCAAACGCGCACCCTACAGATTATAAGACGTGCATCCAGGGCGTGCACAACAGGGGGCAGCACTGAGCTGGGTGCGCAACTTTGACTTTTTCCGATAAAAAATAGCCCCTATCAGAACTTTCTAATACTCCTGGGGATCGTATCCCCCGGGTCTTATAAAAAAATGTTGGGGACCGTGAGGGGAGCCACTATGCCCCCACGGTCCGGCCGGCTTTCCGCGTTCTTCGGGAGCCGGCATTGCTTTTACACATGGGGAGATGCTAACTTGCATGGGGAAATGCAATCTTGTTTGGATTTTAAAAGTAAGAACAGATTTCACTGCTCTGTCTTTCAAAGTGTAAACTAAGGGCCATATTATCAAGAAAGGGCGATACATTATCGCCGCTTTTATCGCCAGAACACCAGAACCTGGGCTTATATGGGAATTCACAAGGGCACATTATCAAGCCCATCAGGAAACTGCCAGAACACCAGAACCTGGGCTTGTATGGGAATTCACAAGGGCATATTATCAAGCCCATTATCGCCACTTTAGCGGCAGTTTCCTGCCGATAAAAGCGGCGATAATGTATCGCCCTTACATGACAGTATGGCTCCAAGTTTGCTATGGGAGGCGGGAGCTGGAAGACTTCCGCCTTCTCATAGCAAACAGCAGTGTCCCGGGGGCAGGAACCCCGGGACACTGGAGGATCCGGCTCTGGGCGTAGCGGTCTCCAGGGCTCTCGAGGGCACCAGGTAGAGGGCCACGCAGCCCCTGTCACACAATACAGAAGTCTCCGGGGGCGGTTGTTCCCGGGGTTTGAGAGGCGTCATTGAGGGCCACACACTTTTAATTTTGTAGGGGGGGAGGCCCTTGGTAGCAAAAGTGGAGAAAGGGGGTTGTAAATCTGGTACAGTGTTTTGTTTTACTTTGCTTTCCTTTCTGTCTTGTAGAGGATCCAGGGTATATATAATGGTTTTTGTACAGCCAGTACCTTTCAACTCTACCCCCAAACGGCTTTCTGCCTGTTACCATAGTAACAGTTCATGGAACACTTACGTGAGCACAGAGGTTAGAAGTTCGCCACACTATGTTGGTAATTGAAAAAAGTTACTGTTGTGGAGTTTTAAAACTTTTCAAATTGGAAGTGTTAGTCGTAGCTATAGACTCTGGGACAGATCTGGTAAATAGTCTCACAATTATTCTTCAAATTATAAATATCATTTGTATTGGGGATCGCTACCCCCCCACCCACAAAAAAAGACGTATATACTTTTGTTTATTAACTTTTATTAAAACAACAACAAATAACTGGAAACATAACTTAAAGATAACAATACAATAAAAAAATAGAAGCATAACTTTAATAAAGCAATATAATGAACAAAATGTGATGTGTACTCCAATAGAAGTACAGTAGGTAATCTGCAAAACAAAAAAGAAAATTAGTGTTTAAAATTAGATCGATGTGACTAAATGAGGTCAAACATTACAAGTCAAGGTAACACTTGGCGATATTTTCTTCAGTGGGTGGGGGAAGGGGGGTGTGAATCTGATTGGGGATTGAATGTTCTGACCTTGGTGGGAATGCATGGCTTTGTGACACAGCAAGCTGAGCTACTAGAGAGAATAATGGTAATGGTAACTGTTCAGCGAGTAGTAGTCCTTAATACAGTGTACAGGGTTGGGCGGGCTAGAGAAATTGACATAGATTTTTCACATTGCTTTTCTGTGAATCTATATGGCTCAGGATAACGGGACGCAACTAAACGTAATCACGTGGAATGTTAGGGGGTTAGGGGATCCTCGGAAGAAGCGGCAAGTACTTGCATATGTAGACAGACATAACACGCATATAGCAATGTTGCAGGAAACCCATTTTTCACCAAAAGTATCAAACATATTTGCCTCCAGATGGGCAGCACATAGGGTGTTTTCCTCATACTCCAGCTATGCTAGGGGCACTGCCATATTAGTTAAAAAACAAGTGCCCTTCTCCCTGGTGGGTTCGAAGAGTGATGATGGGGGCAGATATTGCATACTATGGGGGCGATTAGGCACAGAATCGGTTGCCTTGGTGTGTTGCTATGGTCCCAACGTGGACGATCCAGTCTTCTACTTCAGTTTGTGGGAGGCGGTTGCAGCAATAATTGGGATGAATCACATAGTTTGGGGAGGGGATCTTAACGTCACTTATGCTCCGAATGCTGATAGATCGCATCCCGCTCCACACCATCACACTAAGGCGGGTGCACTGCTCAGAGGGATCATGGAGGAACACCACCTACTAGACGCATGGAGGCATGTACATCCCTCTACACGAGAAGGCACCCATTTCACGGCCCACTCAGCCACTTGGGCGAGGCTCGATTATTGGTTTGTTTCTCGAGGACTTGCGCCCGCCATCTGCTTAGCGCAACACTTACCCCGCACATACTCTGACCATTCCCCTGTCAGATTAGCACTGGCCTCAGCAGACTTCAGTCCTCCGCGCAGTGCATGGCGAATGAAACCCAGGATGTTGATGGACACAGTTTTCCAAGAAGAGCTGTGCGAAGAGATAGTAGGATTCTTTGAACGCAATAAGGGCTCGGTGCAGGAGGTGGAGACCATTTGGGAGGCCTTTAAGGTCACATTGAGAGGATAATGTATCTCCAAGGGTACGGGAGTGCTCCGGGATATTGTTCACTCAATTGACTGGATAGAGAGAGAGATGAAAAGTTTGGAAACAACACTACAACATACTCCTGATTGTGACACACAGGAAAAATTCAGAGCCAAACTCACAGAATACACAGAAGAAGCGCAGCGGGAGATGCACTTTAGGGGTAAACACTGGCAGGCTCGTAGATACGGAGAGGGGGAACGGCCGGGCAAAACACTGGCCGATTTATTTCGTACACCGCGTTACTCCAATTATGTCACTGAGATTGAAAGGGCCGATGGAACACGCTGCTGTGACACGCTTAGCTTATTGACGGAGTTCACTGGGCACTATATACCACGTCTGGAGCCCCGAATACGCAGCTGGATGAGTACTTGGGAGATGTGGCTCTAAGATGGCTCAGGGATGTCCATCGTAAATTCCTATGCGCCCCGTTCGAATTGGATGAGGTGCGCGAGGCCATAATGAACTTACAATCGGGTAAAGCCACGGTAATGGACGGCATCCCTGTTGAATTTTACAAAACCTACATTGACATAATGGCCCCTATACTTCGTGAAGTTTATGAGGAGTCCCTGGAGGTTGGTGCTCTCCCTCCGTCAATGAGGGAAGCCCTCATCATATCCCTGCTAAAACCAGACAAACCGGCCCACCTTTGCAGGTCTTATAGGCCACTATCATTACTTAATTGCGATGCCAAAATTCTGGCGAAATTAATTGCTAACCGACTAACATTACTGTTGCAATGCCTCATACTCCCGCATCAGTCCGGGTTTGTCCCTGGAAGAGCCACTTCCCATAATTTGCGCACTCTCTTTACCATTATGAATAATGTAGGCCCTGAATTGCCCTTAGCGGCGATTTTCTTGGACGCAACTAAAGCCTTCGACTCTGTCGAATGGCATTATCTTTTTGCGATCATGAACCGAATGGGGTTCCCTCCACTCTTCTTGTCCTGGATTCGCCTATTGTATCATCAGCCTGGAGCCAGAGTTTTAGTCGATGGCCGGATCTCGTCGAGATTCTCCATCACAAAAGGGACACGCCAGGGCTGCCCCCTGTCCCCACTCTTGTTTGCCTTGACTACGGAACCCCTGGCGGCACGCCTGCACCAGCACCACAATGCTATGGCTTTGCAGTGCAACATGCGGCAAATTCTTGTCTCAATGTATGCGGATGACATCACTCTGTACGTCAAAACCCAGAAGAATAACTTAAATACTCTCTTGCATGAGTTTATTGTTTTTGGCCACTTATCTGAAATTCAAATTAACTGGTCAAAGTCCTGCATTTTCGCCCTGACTGACTCAGTGGAGCGGTTCCCATTGGACTTCCCACTGGAGTGGTGCGCAGACGAAGTACGATATTTGGGGATCGGCATTACCCGAAACAAGGAGGAGCTCATGAGGCTCAACTATGGGGTGGCACTTACTCGTATCACAGACAAAGTTAATAATTGGATTAGACTCCCGTTATCCATGGCAGGTTGGGCGTCGCTGATCAAAGTGGTGATTTTACCCCAGCTTTTATATTTCTTCTTGAATATCCCCTTCTTCCCTGGACGACACTTCTTCAAGGCCCTCAGAACAGAAATAATTCGCCTAGTGTAGGGGGGCAAACAAGCGAGACTGCAATGGGCGATATTAATTAGGCCATATTTGACGGGGGGCTTTGACATCCCTGATTTTGAACAATATTATATCTGTGCCAAGGCGCACTTCTTGTACTTCTGGATCCACCAGCCCAAATATATGCCGCAGCTAGCAGCAGAACATTGGCTCGTTCATCCAATACCGATTGAAGGCGCTATCTACATGCCAATAAATGCCAGGAAATGCACTCAGGCGACAGTGAACGCTGCGGTTGCGGCGTGGCAACGCATTGCGCGGCAAGTTGGGGTCACTGTGCCATATTCGCCGCTGCTGCCCCTGGTATACCATCCAGATATGCCCCTCTTGCAGGAGGCCCTCTTCCATAAACTGCAGGGTCGCACGTCCATTACCAGATGGGGAGATCTATACAAGAATGGGATTTTTCGCATCTCTGATAGCATGCTCCAGAATTCACCACCCTTGCCTCTCGATGCCTTCTTATATATCCGCCTTAAACAGGGGTTTCGATCTCTGCATGTAGATTTTCCGGAAGAGCCGCCACTGTTGGCACCACTGCAGGCATTACTCCAGCAGCCCTCGCCGAGACACTTAGTGTCCCTGCTCTATCGTAACATACGCATGCAACAGGAAACTGAGGCTACACCGTCCCGCTCCAAATGGGAAGCAGATCTGGGGGCCCCTCTCATGAAGGAGCAATGGGAATACTGCTGCTTGCAAACTGAAAGAATCTCAGCCAGCAGCAGGTTGAGGATTATACACTATAAATACCTCCATAGATTATATCATACTCCAGTCAGCCTATATAAACATCAGCTACGGGATAACAATAGATGCGATAGATGCCATGCCCCTCAAGGCCGATTTCTTGCACTTGTCCTGGACTTGCCCGGCGATCTGCGAGTACTGGGAGCAGGTGTATGCCGCATTGCATTGCATGACCGGCATCCATATAGAAGCCACGCCATTGGTTGCCTTACTGAGTCACGTCACACAGGTCCCATTGTAATATCGCCGTTATGCGGCGCTGGCATTGCTTATGGCCAAGAGGCGGGTGGCCTGTAGGTGGAGCAGGGGGAGAGCACCAAAGTTCAAAGATTGGCTAAACGACCTGATACATTGCCAAGAACAGTCTGCTCTGTATGCTGAATTGTTACCTATTGCATGTAGTCCTAGGGACATATGGGCGCCGCTGGTAATTTATTTGCAATTGACGAATCAGGGTGGTGATGACTAGTTTGAGGACTGGAACATAACTATACACCCTTACATGAGAGTCAACACCTACAGGTTTCCAGCGCAGAACATATAGATTGTATGGTGCGAATTCCCAGTGGTGGCATAAGCAATACTTGATGTAAAGAGACCTGCCCAGCTATGTGAGCGTGTGGAGGGTGAGAGGCAACTGGTGGATGACTGGGAGCACATTGTGATGGGGTTATATCAATTCCCCGGAGATTTCATTGCTTTCCTCTTTGTTTTTTCACTTATTCTTTGGATGTGGTGCTCTGATGCCTTATAGAAATACGTGCCCAAGAAATCCCTTAAATAACGCGGCCGGCCTGATAAGGTTGTAGGCGACTTGCTGTGTTAATTTGTTTTCTTTGTGCACTGTGAGAATTTCAGAACAGTCTGAAATGATAAGATGCTGCCGGCCACAATGTTGTAGGCATGAGGCTGTGTATTTATAACTACCAATAAAGGTCTTTTGAAACGGGGGGAAAAAAAATCCGAGAAGATCTCAGGCATCAAAGCACATGTGCAAGACACAACTAACAGCTTTCAGACTGAATTATTTTACTTTCACATTAACCTACCTTTGCTTCTGATCCCCTTCTTTCATTCTCTCTCTTTAATTTTCCTCTATTCTGTCTCATGTCTCTTTGTGCCAAATTTACTCTATCCCTGTCTCTTCCTTATTTTCATCCTCTATCTCTCTCTCTCCAGACTCCATTACTCTCTTTTGCCATTCTGGTCTCCTTCTTCCTCTCTCTTCTTTATCCAGCCTTTTGCACCCTTTCTTTATCGTGTCTGTTTATCTCATCATATTCTCCTAAACCCTGCACTCTTTCACTCTTCTCTTCTCTTTCTCATCCTTTAACTCTTGATTTCTCTGTCACCTTCCCCAGTTCCCTTTCCTCCTCTCACTCATCTGTTCTCCCATTGTCTCTTTGGATACTGTATAATCGCTCCATCTGTCTAAATCTCTACCTTTCTTTCTCTTCTGCTCTAATTGCTTCCTATTTCCTCAGCCTTTGTTCTCCTTTCTCCTTTTCTTTCTTCCCCCTCCCACCTCCCTGTTTCAATTTCTCTCTCGCTCTCCCCATCTTTTGCCATTTCCCATTATTCTTTAATCTGTGTTTTCATCTTTAATTTCTCCTCGCCCAACTCTCTTCTTTCTCGTTCTATTCCCACCCTTAATTTAGCTCTGGCAAAGTTTCCTTCCCACTACCAAGTGCAGCATCTGCATGACCACTGCAACATGCACTATTGCTTCACATGTGCAACATGTGCAAAACATGTGTAATTGCTTACACAGGCCACTGTGCGATAACCTCCAGTGTGGAGTGGTAGAGAAGTAAGGCAGTTACAGGACGCAATCAAGGCTGTTGTCACCTTACTAAGCAAGTATTGCCAAAGCCATTAGGTTTGGGTGCAATGTGTTAACATATGTAAAAACAGGCACTTACAAATATTGTTTACATGTGTTGCATACACAAATGCAGTTTCTAACATTAAGTTCTGCCCTACTGGTTTTGCCAAAGTTAGGGAAGAAGCACAAAAAAAGATTGCTTCCTGTAGTGAAAGCCTATACGAGATAAAGAATTGGATGTTAAAACTGCATGTGTACTTTTCAGATGTAACATAGTCCTTCTTACATTACAAAGGAAGCATTTCCTGGAGGGCAGCATTATACAACAAATAGCCAAAAGCATGACGTGGGAGAGGAATACTCCTCTGGATGGAGCAAAAGCCCATTCTATACAATTGTATTGAATTGCATTGTAATTGCATTTATATAGCGCTTACTACCCCTGATGAGTCATCATAGCGCTTTTTTGGCGAGTAGCACGCTACTCCGGAATCCATAAAGGATTAATGTTGAATTAGTATAGTGAAATATGAAAGTGATTTAAGTGGTGGATAGTTTAGTCAATTATTTGGATTCAGAAGGACAGCGGAAGGATAGAAGAGAGAAAAAAATGTTTGTATTTATGTAGCGCTTGTTACCCCTGATGAGGTGTTGAAGCGCTTTTTTTTTGGGGCGTGTAGCGTACTACTCCGGAAACCCTTAAAGGATTAGTGGTGAATTAGTATAGTGAAATATGAAAGTAATTTGAGTGGTGGATATTAGTCAGTTATTTTAATAGAGTAGGGATAGAAGAGGGAAAAGAGGTTTGCATTTATATAGCGCTTGTTACCTCTGATGGGGTGTTGAAGCACTTCTTTGGCGAGTAGCGCGCTACTCCGGAACCCATAAAGGATTAGTGTTGAAAATTAGTCTAGTGAAATATGAAAGTAATTTGAGTCGTGGATATGTAATTCAGTTATTTGGATAGAGAAGGGTAGCGGCGGTAGAAGAGGGAAAAGAGGTATGTATTTATAAAGAGCTTGCTATCCCTGATGGGATTTTGAAGCGCTTTTCAGCAAGTAGCACGCTACGCTGGAACCCATAAGGATTAGCATTGAATTAGTATAGCGATATATGAAAGTAATTTGAGTGGTGGATATGTTAGTTATTTGGATTGAGAAGGGTTGGGGAGGGATAGAAAAGGGTAAAAGGTTTGCATTTATATAGCGCTTTTACCCCTGATGGGGGTGTTGAAGCGCTTCAGGTCTGTGTGAAAATCGCAGACTTTTACTTGCGAAAATTAAAGGAAATTCACAAAACATTGTGGAAATGCAAACCCAGCATTTGGTGCTATTTTTTAACACAAAATGTGTCCTTGCATCCATTCTGGACGCAAGTACTCATTTTACACTAAAAAAGTAGAAAAACAAATGTGGCGTGAATGACAGAAACTCTTATTCAGGTCATTCGCATTGGTCCTCTGCTCCCACAAAAGGATTTATATTTTACTCAAATGATATCTTAATTATGGCGTATATAGAGCATTTAACTTAACACGGGCAACGAGAAATTCCAGACATTACGCAAAATTATACAAGATTACGCCAGCGTGAATGAAATTCCACGTTTGCCTACTTGCTGCTCGTGCTTATGTTTTTACTTGGCTAGTTCCTTTAAGAACATTTGCAAATACCTAATACAAGTCATTTTCCCGCATTTCCTGAGCTGAGTCTTAAATGAATGAATATGGCTGGTTACTCATCTCTGCTTACAGAGAACTAAATGACCCATTGGATTATGTGCACTAATAAAATGAAGGAAAAAATGGCCTCTGTGCGTGGGCTGTGGGCTGAAGGGTGGTCATATCCTTTAGCATGGGGAATTAGTTTACACTGCTGCAAATTCGCAATAAGTAGAGAAAATGCATGATCTGTTAAATGGCATCCCACGGAAATGGTTGTGTTATTAGATTTGCTTTTTTTTTAAATAGATTAGTAAAACCTTTTAAACCAGCTGTGTTGTAATTTAATCTGGACGTAAATTCTTAATATTTCAAAAGCTTTCAAGTACAGAAAAAAAAACAATAACCCATTTCTACATAAATACAATAACATATGTTGTTGTTCTAACTGATCCCCAACTGGGTAGGCCAGATAGTCCGGCATGCAGAAAACACAGCAGACTTTGCATCTGCCCAAACTGGATTTCTAAAACATTATATTTTTGGATTTAGCAAGAAAGATGTTTACTCATATTCTAAATATATCTGGTCAGGGCTATTGACTAGACGTGCGTCATAAACTGTTAATTCAAACATCACATTCGTCTTCGTTGAAAGTCAGTCAACTTTACAAACTTTATTATAGAAACGGGAGTGATTGAGTATGAAACATAACACAATGAGAATTTCCCATCTCTTATGCAGAATGGAATTCTAACGATACTTAGAGATTGTTCGGAGAAGTGTGGAAAACACAATGTGGACTTTCGAGGTGGCAATAGAGCGACTAATCCCTAAGGTCTACTTAAAAAGCATGTAGGATCCAATACAATTGAAACAGCTGAACTATGGAAATGCACCTCAACTAAAACAATGTCATTGAAGCGGCACAAAGTACATTGTACTGTATCTAGGGACTGTAGAGCACGTTGCCACCACTGCTGAGGCCCCAAAGTGTAGAGAAGTCGGTGTCTAGTTGTCACTAGATTGCCTGTATGCACGGTTGGTAGAGTGGACGTTTATAGTGTGCAGGGCCGGCTTTTGCATTGGTGGCGCCCGGTGCAAAAAAAAGCCTTTGTTGGCGCCCCCAGAACCTCCTCCACAGATTTCCTCACTGCCACCAAACAACAGTGCCCCTCATTCATCCATAGCCTATCTTTCACATTTATTTCATTTATAGCACCACTCTCGTAATGTGAGTTGTCAGAGTGCTTAACATTACGCCAATGCTATGCAGAGACAGTGAATCATGCAAGTGTGTGAATCAATGTATAGTAAATGTTACATTAGGCAACAAGCATTGGCTTAGCCAATAGGTCTCGCCTTTGGGACCTTATAAGTGTTTAGTTATCCAGCACAATATCCTTGGTGCAAAAACATCAACTGTTGCATGGCTAAACAGTTATAAGGTCCCAACGGTGAGACCTATTGGCTATGCCAATGCTTGTTTTTGTTGTTGCATTTTTATATCGCGCAAACACGGCCCAAAGGTATCACCTCTTATTTACAGAGTTAACAAGTGGCAGAAAAGATCGTTGTGTGGCACTATATTTCAAAGCATTATCATTATTACTAGATTGTGCCAATTGCGTGTCGAACTCCCTGGCTTCCCTCAACGCACCCGTTTCGAACTCCTCCGTAGCAGATTACGCTCTTCGAGAGACTCCCTAACCCGTCAGACAAGTTGGCACGCGGTGCAGACAAGAAACTCTTTCAAACTGTTCAATGTAAGTAATTTTACAATGCTCCCTAGCACACAAAAACTCATTGTGAGCCGGGGGAGGGCAAGCAATTCGATGTGGGCTGCAGGGGTGGGGAGACCGTCACAGGTTCTGAAGCCAATATGCAAGAATGTAAACCATTGTGTGATGGGTTGAGAATGTTGATTGAATACAATGCCTCAGAAAATGTTGCATTAATTGGCCTACAGCCAAGAAGTAATGTGTGATGTAATACGTGCTCCTGAAAAGCGCTTCAATACCTTCGGGTCGAGTTGATGCTATATAGGACAGTAAAAATTAAAACAAGCATTTGCAATGCAATAGGTCTCTCATTAGGAAAGTGTGAGATATTGGTATTGTAAATGACAATTTTTTTTAATATGTGTTGGCTTTGAAAATATATAAATTAATAGCATTATTATTTACAAAGACAATAGCTTACACTTTCCTAATGCGAGTCCTATTGGCTATGGCAATGCTTGTTGTTAGCAGGCAAGGACAGTGCTGTTGTGGTGCTGAGGGATGCTGTTGTGGTGCTGAGTGATGATGTGGTTGGGCTGAGTGATGTGGTGGTGTATTAGAGTGATGTGGTGGTGTCCCAGAGTGATGTGGTGGTGTCCCAGAGTGATGTGGTGCTGTCCCAGAGTGATGTGGTGGTGTCCCAGAGTGATGTGGTGGTGTCTCTGAGTGGTGTGGTGGTGTCCCTGAGTGGTGTGGTGGTGTCCCGGAGTGATGTGGTGGTGTCCTGGAGAGATGTGGTGGTGTCCCTGAGTGGTGTGGTGGTGTCCCTGAGTGGTGTGGTGGTGTCCCGGAGTGATGTGGTGGTGTTCTGGAGTGATGTAATGGTGTCCCTGAGTGATGTGATGGTGTCCCTGATTGATGTGGTGGTGTACATCAGTGATGTGGTGGTGTCCCTGAGTGCTCTGTTGGTGTTGATGAGGGCTGTGGTGGTGTCCCTGAGTGCTGTGGTGGTGTCCCTGAGGGCTGTGGTGGTGTCCCAGAAGGCTGTGGTGATGTCCCTCGGTGCTGTGGTGGTGTCCCTGAGGGCTGTGGAGGTGTCCCTCAGTGCTGTGGTGGTGTCCCTGAGTGCTGTGGTGGTGTCACTGAGTGGTGTGGTGGTGTCCCTGGGTGGTGTGGTGGTGTCCCTGAGCGGTGTGGTGGTGTCCCTGAGTAGTGTGGTGGTGTCCCTGAGTGATGATGTGGTGGTGTCCCTGAGTGATGTAGTGGTGTCCCTGAGTGATGTGGTGGTGTCCCTGAGTGGTGTGGAGATGTCCCTGAGTGGTGTGGTGGTGTCCATGAGTGGTGTGATGGTGTCCCTGAGTTATGTGATGGTGTCCCTTAATATTTAACACAGAAACTGTAGGAATGGCTCGGACTAGTGCTTTAAAGGCTAAAACATACCTATTTATTAGATTAATTACGATTTAATACTTGTTTTTTGACAACTGAGTTTACTGGACTTAATATGTATTGTTAGTGTTGCTGGGGCTGTTATTAAATTGTTCCTTGTAATATTAGCAGAGATCCTATTAACAGCATAGGCATAGTTCACACTGACGATTCACATGTATGCATTAGTGGTGCAGCAGGTGCAGTGACACTAAGACGCATAGGGGCAAGGGGCCTGGCTAACAGTATTTTAAGTAAAGCTAATGTTTTAATGTACATCTTTTTTTGGTGATGTATTTTACGGCTTTGACGGAGTTTCCTGGGTCCGTTCTCTTTGTAAAATATAGGCAAACATTACATTTTTATTTATCTTGACGACTACAAAGTGATAGCAATTTCAAGGCATTTAAACGTATGCGAAGGGGGAGTTGTGTTTTTACCCCTTACTTCAGCAGTGATTTCCAGTTTTTTTTCCAGAGCTTAGCTTCCTGCTGTTAGTTGATTTGCATCTCACAGATGCTACCAGGCAACAGATTACAATCTTTACGACGCAGCTTAAAGCACTAAAGTATCCTGTTCTGGTTTCATTTCCAACTGGTGAAAACATGTGATGTTTCACATTCTTGCAGACTTTCGGTCTGTGTTTTTTTGTCTGAACTAAATGGCATTGCATTACAACAGCTTAGCCCAGTTACAAAATGAACGTACGCAATTTTTTTTATTTAAATTGTTTAAAGTTTATAGCGTAAAACATATTGTTTTTTCTGAACACAAAACTGCTTTTTTTTCTTTCTTTACACGTTTAAAAAAGTAGCTACAAATGTTTTTATTAGTACTGATTTTGGCAAGAGAAAAAAGTGCCTAGGTTCTAAATATTTGCAGCTTAATGCAATGTTTTCAGCTTCATGGATTATATTCCTTTGGTTAGTTTATGTTATGGAGAGCATATAAAGTATACATAATGTGGTTTTAATTAAAATTAAAATGTTTTTACAATATTGGCTGAAACTACAACTAAATAATGGCTTTGTTCCATTTGTTTTTATAGGCCCACATGCATCAAGCATTTTTGGAGTCGCAAACGGTGCGATTCCTTAAAACCGGCCGTTTGCGATTCCAAAAGTGCTTGTTGGGATGCATGAAGCAATTTTAGAATTCGTAACATTTTTGCGAGTTCTAAAATTGCGATTGCTTTTAAGAAGTCGCAGATGTGCGATTTCTTAAAAGCAATGCATCATTACTTTTAAAAGTGCAAAATCGCAATTAGGGTGTCAAATTTACCGAGTGTTTGAACCACTCGGTAAATTTGGAAAAAGTGTTTAAAATGCTGAAAAATTTTTTTTTTCAACATTCATGTTTCACACACACATGTCCTTAGGACATGTGTGTGTGAAACATGATGCGAAAAATACATTTCAGGGGTGCAGGGGGGGGTCCTTTGGACCCCCCCCTGCACCCATGAAATTTTCAAAGTGCCACTTGCAATTTGCTAATGCCTTCCCATTTACTCCTATGGGCCTTTTGGCCCATAGGGATCAATGGGAATTGCGAAAATTAACTTAAGAATTCGGTATTTATTTGGGATTCGGTAAAAATTACGATTTTTACCGAATCACAAATGAATACCGAAAATAATGATGCATACCATTTTGCACTTCTTAATTTGCGAATCCTTATTATTCGCAAATTAAGAAGTGCAAAATGTCTCAATGATGCATGTGGGCCATAGTGCTTAATTTGTAGCTATAGTGGTGCAGGGGCTAATATAAAAAGCCAGTCTTTGACAGTGTATTTGCAATAGGTCTCGCATTAGGAAAGTTTGAGCTATTGGTATTGTAAATGACGCATTTTTTATTTATGTGTTGGTTTTGAAAATAGAGAAATTAATAGCTTTTTCATTTAGAATGCCAATAGTTTTAACTTTCGCAAACGCGACACCTATAGCATTTGTAATGCAATATGTGTTGTATTTACGTGGCTTAGATGTATTGATATTACAAATAACAATGGCTTATTTTCTTTTTATAATTAATACTTAAATAGAAGTTATTGTAATTAATGGCAATAGCTTAAACTTTTGTAAATAACTTTTCTGAAGATTATGTTTAGTGTATCTTATTGTGACGAAAATCCAAGAACAGAAGTGAAATATTAACATCTTTTTGTGACATTTGTAATAAAGCTTGAAACATTGAGAGAACATATATGAACAAGTTGTTGAATGGTTGCACAGAGTGATGCTGTAGCGTGTACTGATGATTGGTGATGGCAGGTGGTGTGTGTGCCTAGTGGAAGCGTGCACTGACAACTGGTGGTGTGTATGCCTGGTAAAAGCGTGCAGTGACGGATGGTGGTGTGTGCCTGGTGGAAGCGTGCACTGACAACTGGTGGTGTGTGTGCCTGGTGGAAGCGTGCAATTATAGCTGGTGGTGTGTTTGCCTAGTGAAAACGTGCACTGACGGCTGGAGTGTGCCTTATAAAACGTGCACTGACAGTTGGTGGTGTGCGTGTGCCTAGTGAAAGCGTGTGCCTAGTGAAAGCGTGCACTTACGGCTGGTGGTGTGTGCCTGGTGAAAGTGTGAAAGTGTGCACTGATGGCTGGTGGTGTGTATGCCTGGTGGAAGTGTGCACTGTCGGCTGGTGGTGTGTGTGCTTGGTGGAAGCATGCACTGATGGCTGGTGATGTGTGTGTGCCTGTTGGAATCGTGCACTGATGGCTGGTGGTGTGTATGCTTGGTGAAAGTGTACACTGACGGTTAGAGGAGTGTGTTGGTTAAAACGTGCACCGACAGCTGCCGTTGTGTGTCTGCCTGGTGAAAGCGTGCACTGACGGCTGGTGGTGTGTGTGCCTGGTGAAAGTGTGCACTAACGGCTAGTGGTGTATACCTGGCGAAAGTGTGCACTGACAGCTGGTAATGTGTGTGCCAAAGAAAAAGTGTGAAACAAAAATAACGAGTGTAAAATAAAAGTGTAGAGTGTGAGACAAAGAGACCAAAGATGTGAGAGCAATTTTAATCTCCATTAAAGATACATAATGGAAAGTTATATACCTTTTGCGCTAATTTGACAGAAAAAAAAAGAGAGAAGGAAGAGAAACAATCATCTAGTGTACTGTGTAAACTTAAAATAAGGTGCACATGTCGTTTAAGCAAAATAATACAAAACCTCCTTGACATTGCCTGTGACTAACAAATAAAGTTTTTGGGGAGAAAAAAAAAACTTACATTGGCTAAAAGCCCTAACATATTGCTAACAGGGGGAAATACTTAGATGCGCCCATCATAGTGCCGTTCCAATTTTACCACAAACACATTACTGTTTAAGATACTATATATTTCTAAAAAAGAGAACCTTTTGTATGTTAGGAGTTACGTGTAAAATAACTCGGATCCCAGAGGAAACAACACTTAAGGAGGATGTCTGGATGTCTCTGTGTGGCTTGAGCTCTGCTGGCGCCTCGGGCATGTTTAATGTTTTCACGTGCAAATGCAAATCCATTAATCAAGCAGGATGGCAGGATTCCGAATTCTAAAGGAGCCCATATGTTTGCGCAGCGCGGAAATGCCCGTTAGTACAGTTGAAATAAAGTGAATTTGCATGCCAGCAACTCCGGATGCTGCGTTTAGAAAAGACATCTCTCGAGTCAGTGCGGTGTTTTAAGAAAGTGACTCTCGGGTAATTGCTGCGTTAATAAAAAGATAAACATTTCTCGAAGTCCGGGCATTGTTAAAGATCATGTATCGAGTCAATTTAAACACTGCGTTGAAAAAGAGATAAAACATTTCTTGAGTCAGTGCAGTATTAAAGGAAATAGCTTTGTGAAAGCGTGATTAAGGAGATGCTGCATTAGTAGCAAGCTCTTGGCATTGCTGTGGGGGGCGGGAGCGCATTGCGTTGAAGTCTGATGCGGGGGCGGGGAGCAGCTTGGGAGCGCATTCCATTGAAGTCTGGTGCGAGGCTGATGGGTTTGACGTTCAAGCGTGCGTCTTACACGACTGCATCACATGAACTGGACGTAATCCGCAGTTGGTAGAGATTTTGTTTTGCCTACTATATACTTGCCTATTTATCCCTGCGGGATATAATAGGCGAGACCTAAAAAAAGAACGGCCAGCAGGTGGAGGGCAAGGAATTTAGAGGGGGTGAGTCCGTACTAGGCGCTGAAACCAATGAGCGAGGAGGTAGACCACTGTTCATTGAGTGAAACGCCTTGATACATTTTGCATTGATTGGCATATAAATAAGAAGTAATTCAGCCTTCTATAATAAACTGGTGCTCCTGTGAAAGCGCTCCAATACTTTTGGGTCGTGATCTTAATACTGTAACTGCTCCTTTAGAATCCATATGCCTGTACGGAGCACTCTGTTCTGTTTTGGAAGAGATATCTTCTGTGGTATATAGTATTTGAGACCAAACCCCAAATCATCTCCTGTGAGGAAACAGTAACCGCACAACTGCATTTATAAACGCAGAGTGAAGGAACCAGTGAAACAAGGGCATCCTCGGGAGCATGGGAGCCCGGCCGGCCCATACCAGATATTCAGGATACACACCAATTAAGTAAATAAATTCCCATTATATCATGGTATGTCCATTGATTTTGTGTGGGCCTACATGCGGACATCCCCTCTGGTAGACTTTTAGCTAAGCTTTGTATACACCAGTATACTGTGCCCTGGAGCAGTGTAGAAAAATGAAAGTACACCTTTCCTGCAAGACCTGGAGAAAAGTCCAGTAAGCGGCGATGAACCAAGTAAGGAAAAACAGTGCCCTTCCTAAATTATTTTTAAAGTTTCTAATTCTGTAATAAAAGAAGAAATAGATTTTCTCAGGAAGTTGCAGTTTTATATAGTGCACAAACTCAACCCGAAGGTATTGGAGCACATTTTATGAGCACCAGTTACATTACACAGTCACCTTTCATTGTTTATAGGGATGGGAGAGATTAAATGATATGCTCAGAATCACAGGATGTTGAGCTGATGCCGAGACTCAAAGCTGGTTCCCCAGTTCCACAGTCAGCACCTCTGGCTTTTCCGCCACATCCTCCT
This sequence comes from Lissotriton helveticus, assembly GCF_964261635.1. NCBI lineage: Eukaryota > Metazoa > Chordata > Amphibia > Caudata > Salamandridae > Lissotriton > Lissotriton helveticus. The sequence goes on along the minus strand of NC_136068.1, from coordinate 1,393,425,516 downwards.
TGCACGGTTCTGTAGCTGAGGAGGGCAGGTGTGAGATTTAGCTCTACAGATGGGGGTGTGGCTCTGAAGTCACCTCCTCTCTTGTTTAAGGTTTGTGTACAAGCTGCTTAGGTGCCTGCTGATAGAAGAGTCTGCAGCTTCTGCTTACGACACAAGAATGTGTGAGGGTTCCTACTAATGGTACAAAAAGGGCAAACGTGCACGCAGGCAACAACTGCGGATGCTGGGTGATTGGGTGCTTTATTCAGCTTCATGCAATATCCGTCAGATGTTTCTAAGCGCTTGTCAGCGGGGATTCTGACATTGAATTGGGTGGTGGTGATTTGAAAACCCAATGGAGAGTACAAGGGAGGGGGGGACACAAAGGAGAGCGGGAGGAGGGGGGGTTGAAAACACAATGAAGAGTGGGAGGGGGAGAAGAAGAGGGACTGCTGACACAAGGACTCGCAAAACAAGCATTGGCCACGCGGCCGCGTCGCTTTCACGGCCGCTGAATGGGGTAGGAGTAGGACTCCACCACAATGGTCCTTATCTGGGTCCATCAGTGTTCTGAACCAATCCTACCAACATCTCCTACTGATAGTCATAAGTAGATGTGCCAAAGGTGAAAATGAGGGCATTTGATTATCTGGGAGTAAGGGTGAACCGGAGAATGAAGTGGGACTCTCATTTAGCAAAAATTTATTTGAATTTGAAAAGGACCACGGGAGCCATTTCCAGAGAACACCAACATCGGTAAGCAGGCCCATTGCACCTGTCCTTGCCATCTATGAAGGGAAAGCATTGGCAGCAACAACATATGGGTCAGAACTTTGGGGCTTTGATAAGATCACAGAGTTAACTAAAACTGAAAATAAGTTCTTTAGAGACCAGGGGCCCGATGTAGGTAAAAAAGATTTACCGATTTTTAATTACAGAATCATACCGATTCGGTAATTAAAAATCGGTAAATCTAAGGGGTGGAGATGTAGGAACATCCAGATGTTCCTTTTACCGAATCGGTAAAATTCGGTATTTACCGATTCGGTAAATACCGACCGGTAATGCCCCATTCATTCCTATGGGCTTTGAAGCCCATAGGAATGAATGGGGCATTACCGGTCGGTATTTACCGAATCGGTAAATACCGATTTTGCCATGGGTGCAGGGGGTGTCACTTTGACACCCTCTAGCACCCCCAAAAAAGAATCGGGGGCCATGTGGCAGGCATACCTGCCCTAAGGGCAGGTCTGCCTGTCATATGGCACAGGTGTGCATGCACACATGTGCATGCACACCTGAATCGGTATTTTACCATCAAATAAATTTGATGGTAAAATACAGAATCGGTAAGGGTTGTGGGACTCAGAAGAGTCCCACCTACATATCAAAAATACCGAATAGGTATGAATACCGATTCGGTATTTTACAGATTCGGTAAATTTACCGATCGGTAAATTTACCGAATCTGTAAAAATTTTGGGCCCTACATACCAATTCTCATTTACCGGTTGGTAACGGCCGAAAATACCGATTTTCGGCCGTTACCGACCGACCTACATCTAGCCCCTGGTGGGTCTCCCAGTCTCTACCCCCTTGAAACCACTGTTGCAAGATATGGGCCGCCGTGCAATTAAAGATATTGTCACCCTTCGACCTCTTCTATATTGGGTACGTTTGAGAAGGTCACCGGAACTGGCACACTACGCTGCAGTCTTGGACGAACTTATCATCCTGAACAAGTTGTCAAGAATTCCGTGGCTGGACAATCTAAGGGACCTGACTACCAATCTGGGGCTAAGTGAAACATGGTTGTCCCAGTCACCACCCCCGAAAGATACAATTAAAAAAATATACTGGGAATGGGTTCAAGCCAGGGAACTCGAAAAATCAAACTGGGGAGTGTTAACTGACCGTTTTTTAGAGCATAAGCCGGTGAGGAAGTTTGAATCTTTTCTCGATGTCATTAAAGTACCTAGAGACAGAACTTTGTTTCTAAAGTTTAGACATGGAACACTTCCCCTGAACACTTTTACCAAGCATTGGAAATCATCTATGTCTAATCATTTTAGTTGCCCTGGTTGTTCAAACCCTAATGAGTCCTTAGCCCAATTCCTATTTGCCTGTAGAGCATATAGTGTACCCAGGAGAAGGTGGTTAAAGCCAGTATGTAGAGAATTGGGAGTCAGGCACCATGTGACGGCACTCCGCATATTGACAACAGATACAACATCTACGATGGTTTTTTGCAGAGTTGCCAAATTCTTGGGAAAGGCCCGGCAGATACGTTCAAGACTTGTAAAATGAGCATGGGGCAGGAAATTGTGTACAGTATACACCCACCAGAATATGTCTGATCCTCTGTCCTCTGCTCCCTGCTTTAGGACTTTATTTAATCTATTTTTAAAATTTGGTGCTGTTTTTGAAAAGATTTCACTTTTTAAAAGTTTTAATATATCTTTTAGCAATGAATTGTGTACTTTCATGATAAAGAAGAGGGACTGCTGACACAAGGACTCGCAAAACAAGCATTGGCCACGCGGCCGCGTCGCTTTCACGGCCGCTAAATGGGGTAGGAGTAGGACTCCACCACAATGGTCCTTATCTGGGTCCATCAGTGTTCTGAACCAATCCTACCAACATCTCCTACTGATAGTCATAAGTAGATGTGCCAAAGGTGAAAATGAGGGCATTTGATTATCTGGGAGTAAGGGTGAACCGGAGAATGAAGTGGGACTCTCATTTAGCAAAAATGTATTTGAATTTGAAAAGGACCACGGGAGCCATTTCCAGAGAACACCGAGCCTCGGTAAGCAGGCCCATTGCACCTGTCCTTGCCATCTATGAAGGGAAAGCATTGGCAGCAACAACATATGGGTCAGAACTTTGGGGCTTTGATAAGATCACAGAGTTAACTAAAACTGAAAATAAGTTCTTTAGAGACTTGGTGGGTCTCCCAGTCTCTACCCCCTTGAAACCACTGTTGCAAGATATGGGCCGCCGTGCAATTAAAGATATTGTCACCCTTCGACCTCTTCTATATTGGGTACGTTTGAGAAGGTCACCGGAACTGGCACACTACGCTGCAGTCTTGGACGAACTTATCATCCTGAACAAGTTGTCAAGAATTCCGTGGCTGGACAATCTAAGGGACCTGACTACCAATCTGGGGCTAAGTGAAACATGGTTGTCCCAGTCACCACCCCCGAAAGATACAATTAAAAAAATATACTGGGAATGGGTTCAAGCCAGGGAACTCGAGAAATCAAACGGGGGAGTGTTAACTGACCGTTTTTTAGAGCATAAGCCGGTGAGGAAGTTTGAATCTTTTCTCGATGTCATTAAAGTACCTAGAGACAGAACTTTGTTTCTAAAGTTTAGACATGGAACACTTCCCCTGAACACTTTTATCAAGCATTGGAAATCATCTATGTCTAATCATTTTAGTTGCCCTGGTTGTTCAAACCCTAATGAGTCCTTAGCCCAATTCCTATTTGCCTGTAGAGCATATAGTGTACCCAGGAGAAGGTGGTTAAAGCCAGTATGTAGAGAATTGGGAGTCAGGCACCATATGACGGCACTCCGCATATTGACAACAGATACAACATCTACGATGGTTTTTTGCGGAGTTGCCAAATTCTTGGGAAAGGCCCGGCAGATACGTTCAAGACTTGTAAAATGAGCATGGGGCAGGAAATTGTGTACAGTATACACCCACCAGAATATGTCTGATCCTCTGTCCTCTGCTCCCTGCTTTAGGACTTTATTTAATCTATTATTAAAATTTGGTGCTGTTTTTGAAAAGATTTCACTTTTTAAAAGTTTTATTATATCTTTTAGCAATGAATTGTGTACTTTTATGATAAAGTTTGTTTTTATCGAATAAAGTATAAGAAAAAAAAAAGAAAAAAAAAAAGGGGGGGCAGAAAATCTCTGAAAAATATTCCTTTCTCTAGCTAACAGCCTTCAGGGTTTCAGCAGTTTTAATCACCAGGAGGCCCTACAGGTGTATGAACGCTAAATTAAACTGTCCAGCATAACAAACCTGCTGTCTGTAAATCCAGGTACTGAAACACCAAGTATGTATCCAAACAATAAAATGTCTTGGGTCGAGGTCAGTGCGTTACATTTTTAAAGCTTTTTTCCCCTCACTTCCTTTTGTTTTTACTCCTAAAAATGACGGGACTTGGTGGCCCCTAACTCTGGAATTGGACACAGCTACTTAGCTTTGCGAATCGACCCACTTTGATTACATTTAGCACCCCATTCCACACTAGTGCAGCTTCATAGCACTGTAGTGCTTCATTTGCACTTTATCCGCCTTGATATCTATATTAGTCATTAGCTATCACAATAAGGTAGATGTGCAAAGTGTTCAGAAGATCAATCAATTAATCAATCAGAGTACTTGTAAAGCGCGCTACTTACCCGTGAGGGTCCCAAGGCGCTGAGGTAAGGGGGGGTGCTGCTACTGCTCGAAGAGCCAGGTCTTGAGGAGTCTTCTGAAGGCGAGTAGGTCTTGGGTCTGCCGTACGAGGTAGGAGAAGGATCTGCTGCCGGAGGTCGTTTGTTGGATGCGGGGGACATCGGTGAGGCTGGTGGAGCAGAGCTGGCGGGTGGGGGTGTGGATGCTGAGTCTGCTGTTCAGGTAGGCTGGTCCGGCGTTGTGGAGTGCTTTGTGTGCATGGTTGAGGAGCTTGAAGGTGATCCTCTTGTCAACGGGGAGCCAGTGTAGGTCTCTCAGGTGGGGGGTGATGTGGCTGCGGCGGGGGGCATTGAAGATCAGTCGGGCAGAGGCGTTTTGGATGCGTTGTATTCGTCGTAGGTGTTTGGCTGGGGTTCCTGTGTAGAGTGTGTTGCCGTAGTCCAGTCGGCTGCTGACGAGGGCCTGTGTCACCGTTCTTCTTGTTTCAGACAGGATCCACTTGTAGATCCTGCAGAGCATGCGGAGGGTGTTGTAGCAGGAGGAGGAGACGGCGTTGACCTGCTTAGATGTGGAGAGGGAGGAGACGAGGATGAATCCTAGAATGCGTGCATGGTCGGTGGGTGTTGGTGCTGTTCCCAGTGTGGTCGGCCACCAGGAGTCGTCCCAGGCTGAGGGGGTGGGTCCGAGGATGAGGACCTCCGTCTTGTCCGAGTTCAGCTTCAGACGACTGCTCCTCATCCAATCGGCGATGGCCTTCATTCCCTCGTGGAGGTTGGTTTTGGCGGTGTGCATGTCCTTGGTGAGGGAGAGGATGAGCTGGGTGTCGTCAGCGTAGGAGATGATGTCGAGGTCATGATGGTGGGCCACTTGTGCGAGGGGGGCAATGTAGACGTTGAACAGCGTTGGGCTGAGGGATGTGCCCTGGGGGATGCCACAGATGATGTTGGTGGCTTCGGATCGGAAGGGTGGGAGGCGGACGCTCTGGGTTCTGCCGGAGAGGAAGGAGGTGGTCCAGTCAATAGCCTTCTCTTGGATTCCGGCTTCTAGGAGGCGTGTCTTTAGAGTGCGATGGCAGACCGCGTCGAAGGCGGCTGACAGGTCCTGGAGGATGAGGGCTGATGTTTCGCCGTTGTCTAGTTGGCGCCTGATGTCGACTGTGGCGGCGATGAGGGCTGTCTCGGTGCTGTGGTTTCGTCTGAATCCGGCCTGGGACGGGTCCAAGATGTTGTTGTCTTCGAGGTGGCGGGCCAGTTGCATGTTGATGATTTTCTCGATGACCTTTGCCGGGAACGGGAGCAGGGAGATGGGCCGGAACTTCTTGAGGTTCTTGGGGTCTGCTTTGGGCTTCTTGAGGAGGGTGTTGATTTCGGCGTGCTTCCAGCTTTCCGGGAATGTTGCAGTTTCGAAGGAGATGTTGATGACCTTCCGTAGTTGGGGTGCGATGGCTGCGTCTGCTTTGTTGAATACGTGGTGTGGGCATGGGTCAGACGAAGATCCTGAGTGAATGGAGTTCATGATCTTGCGTGTCTCGTCCTCGTTGACGTTGGACCAGGAGGTCAGGCGGTTGGCGCTGGTGGCGTTCAGACGGGAGGTGGAGTCTGGCATAGTCGGGGCAGTCGTGGTGTTGAAGCTGTCGTGGATGTCAGCGATCTTGCGGTGGAAGAAGATGGCTAGTGAGTCGCACAGTTCTTGTGAGGGCAGTATGTCGTTGGGGTTGGCGTTGGCGCTGGGGTTGGAGAGTTCCTTTACGATGCTGAAGAGCTCTTTGCTGTTGTGTGCGTTGTTATCCAAGCAATCTTTGAAGGAGGATCTCTTGGCTAATCTGATGAGGTGGTGGTGTCTGCGGGTGGCGTCCTTGTGGGCTGTGTGGTTGTCCGGTGTGCGTTTGTGGAGCCATGTCTTCTCCAGTTTCCGGAATGCACGTTTAGAGGTCTGGAGCTTGTCGGTGAACCAGGTGGCTCTCTTGTTGGCGTGGCTGTTGGAGGGTTTCTTGAACGGGGCGAGGGTGTTGGCGCAGTCATCGATCCACTGTCTGAGGTTTCGGGCTGTGGCGTCTGGGTTGGTGGGGTCGTTGGGTGGATTCTTGGCGAGCAAGGTGATCAGCTGGTCTTCGGTGACTTTGCTCCAGCAGCGGCGAGGTAGCTGTTGGATGTGGTGGTGCGTGGTTGGTTTCTTGAAGGTGAAATGGATGCAGCGGTGGTCGGTCTAGTGGAGTTCGGGGGTGTGGTCGAAGGCGACGTGGGAGCCTGTGGAGAAGACGGGATCCAGCGTGTGGCCGGCGGCGTGGGTGGGGGCGATGACGAGTTGTCTGAGGCCCAGGTTGGCGAGGTTGTAGATCAGGGTTGCGGAATTGGCGTTGTTGTTCTCGAGGTGGAAGTTCAGGTCCCCGAGGAGGATGTAGTCTGTGGAGGTGAGTGTGTGGGTGCTGGCGAGGTCGACGATTGAGTCGCTGAACTGAGCCCGGGGTCCGGGGGGTCTGTAGATGAGTGTTGCTCTGAGGGTGGTGTTATGGTCGGTGTGGATCCGGAAGTGCAGGTGTTCAGCGGTATTGAGGGTGTTGTCTGCATGGGTGGTGACCTTGAGGGTGGACTTGCGGACGATGGCTATTCCTCCTCCGATTCCGTTGGCGCGATCCCGGCGGGTGATCTTGTAGCCGTCTAGGATGGCTATGGCGATGTCGGGCGTCGAGGAATCATTCCACCAGGTCTCGGTCAGGAAGGCCACGTCTGGGGCGGAGGTGTCGAGCAGATCCCAGAGCTCAACGGCGTGTTTGCATGCAGAGCGGGTGTTGAGGAGTATGCAGCGGAGGTGGTTGGGTCCAGTCCTTGGAGGTTTGGTGGTTCTGTCACAGGTGAAGCTGCAGGTGTGGCAGGAGAAGGGTCCGTGGGTCCATTTCGGGGTGGCCTGGAAGCAGGTGTGGTTTCGGCCGGCATTGAGTGCGTGGAGGGTGCTGGCATCGTAGTGGAATCTGGTGTTGTGGCGTTCGTGGGGTCCAGGGGTTCTGGTGCTGGGCGTGGTCCAGGTGCGGGTGGGTGCGGCTGGAAGTCTCAAAGGACCCCTAATGTTAGACACACTTTACGTTTCTGGAGCAAGCCTTGTAAAAACAAACCATAAAAAGAAAAGATGCCAGTTGTCTTAAGAGAAATCCTGGGAGAGGGGTATAAACACTCCACAGGGCTGGCCTCGTCTCTGCGAGGTCATTTCGTTTGTTCACAATAATTTCCTAATACACCAAATCATCGTCGAGGCAGCATGACAAAACGGCATGTTTAAAAGGGAATCCAGTTACCGCATTTTTGGCCTTCGCTTACCACTAACAATTCAATCAGGAGCTGGAGCCAGCTCTGAGGTAAACGTAGTCTAGTCTCTAAAACAAACAAGCGCGCACGCCTCGCGCTGAAGGAAAAAAAAAGACTACGAGAGGAGGAGGCAGCAGGGGGAAGGGAGAGAGGAGGGAGCTGCGCCTGTTTCCCTTGCGGGAGCGAGAACCATATGGTTTCAAAGCTCGCTCCCACAAGGGAATTGCCAAAAGTGCACATGTTGCCATTCAAAGCAATGCAACGCGTGCACGTTTCTCCCTGCAAAAGTCAATCTAAGGCTAAAGGTCTTTTTCCTATGTAGCGAATGCGAGCTGCGTAGGCGAGACCTAAAAAGGGCTACAGGGTATGCCACCTTGCTGCTGGGCAGTATATTTTAAGAGTGCTTCATCTGGAGAAATACAAATTCAGATTTAAAACATAATTCAGTGACTGGTGCTATCTATACTAGTAAGAATGTTTCACTACCCAAAGGAACCCTTTTTAGCAAACTTAGAATAACAAAAGTTGGAGGAAAAAAGTTCTAATCCTTTGCCTTGCAGTTTGCCTGTAGCTCTTAGAAGGACTATAATGCATGAACTAGAAGAAGCAATATCCATGTCAAACACAGTAACCCACTGAGCTTTCTGCATGGAATACACATTTATGACCTTCGTGTTACACGTTGTACAGGGTTTAGTTGTTTCTCCCCCAGTATTCCTTACATTTGCCTGTCTGTCCCCAAAAATTCAAACATTCCTGCTCATCACTCATCCTAGATAAATTCTAAGCCTAAAGGCTGTTCCATTCCGAAGCTTTCTTTTAACACGTGCATGCTGGAAATTGTAGCTTTAGTTCACTTCCACTGAACAAACTGGACTAATGCACCATAAAACTAGTTTGTTGGAACATGGAGCACATTCCTGATAAACATTTTGAGGATCAGTGGCAGCCAATTATTGGTGGATGCTACGGTATTTTACAAGCACCCATAACAATGGAGCAAATAGACAAAAAAAACAATAATTTGAGAGGAAGTTTGTACATAGAAAACACACAAGAGCCTAGGGTAAAATGCTGGTTTGGGGAGGGGGGGATTACTTTCGTCGCACAACATGTAAATTCCATCGGTGCAAGCAGGAGCCCGTGCTTACCTGCGAGTTTCCAGGCACCAGCAGCAGTTCTACTCTTAGGCAACTTGGAAGAATGAAGTAAGTTCCATGTAAAAAGGTAGCATGGAAACCGACCCGCCGGTGACGAATAACTCGCGAAAGCCCCTTGGATAATAAAGCGGAAAGCAGCAGGCCAGCACTGCACGCTGCACCATTTCCCAGCATGCAGTATGCAAGTTAACTTAAGGAACTGGGGAATTTTGGGCGCCAGTGAACTAAGCTTCCCACAATTCCCTTGATAGCCGCTTGCTTCTCATGCCCTTGCACCTCCCAGGACTGACTGTTCACCTTAGCTGCAGCACCAGGCCGGCACTCACTGAGTTTATAGTGGGCAGAGACGCCTCTGGGGGGGAGGGCAAGTATCAGCCCAAATTTGACAAACGAGCAGAGGAACTTTTTCAGTGTACAAATGGGAGAATGTGGCCCATTTGAGTGGGAATAAGCAAAGCCCAACCAGGCAACACTGTTCGTGCACGCACTCTAAACTCCCTGAGGAGCGTGCTTTCAAAGTGCATGCACAAACGGCGCCCCCAGAATGTGGCACCCAGTGCGGTGGCACCGCTTGCACCGCTCGCACTGCCCTAGAGCCGGCTCTGATAGTGTGAGCCACACGGGAAACATTGGGTGTCAGGCTTGAGGGTCGAAGGGGTGCTCCAAACTTGTCTCTGCAAACCTAGCTCGAGATATTGTCATGTCTGACAAGCAGAAGAACATATTTAGGGTAATGCTTTATTAACACAAAGATATTGATATAATATTAGAGTCTAATTTTAAGTCACAAGTTCAGCAGTGGTCGTGGGTGACCTGCATACAGTCGAACTGGATCAGCTTGGCATATCCAGTTGATGTAATTTAGGTAATAGTTGTGTGGAACTGCCAAAAGAATCACAGGAAAGAAAAGCCTTGGCCTCGAGATAGTCATTGTTTAGAGGAGCATCGACTTATTTGCAATATTAGGGAATGAAAATAATCTCTGACAATTTGAAGTTACTCCCCTTGCTGAAAGCAGCTAGGGGACATTCGTGACCATGGGCCTTTGGGCATAAGGATGATGGTATACACTTACAACAGGTGAGGAAAGTTATTCTTGATGCATTCAAGTTTGAGTTGATTACAGATTTGTTTTCTGCTAGTATGGATCGGGCTGTCTTCACACTAAGGGCCCGATTCTAATGCGGTTATGAAGGCCTCCTAACAACATTTGCTCTTTCCGAATCGGATCGGGAATGTGTCTTTCTGACCAAATCGGAAAGGTTTCTGATCCACCGAGTATGATGCGAGTTAGGTGTTAGGAATACCCCTTTTCAAACTCAACGGCATTTGGAATGACCGAGCCGTACGGAGCAGAACCGTACGTCTCTAGGGGCCGCCTTTCCGAAGGATCGATTACGATGCTGGATTCAGACAGCGTTTCTGAATCATGCCATCTGACTCGAATTGGCAGTCGGAATCAGACTTTGGGATCCTGTAGCGGGCTCCTGACCATGGGGGTACCTATGGGCCCCCCCTTATCAGCCATGCACAGTGTGCAGACACCAGGGGGTACCTACCACAGGGTGCCTGGTTTTCCCCAGCCACCCCTTTCTTTAATGAGAGCACATGCATTCGGTTGGAACATAGGCTCCCATTGAAGTCAGTGGGAGTCCACCCAAATCGTATCTGGAAGCATCCAGATGCATCATATTCGGTCAGTCGTACTCTCCCGATCCCAGTCGGTTGCAATTATTCCCAAACCAATTCGGTCAGAATGATTTCCAAACCGCATCAGAATCTGTCTCTAAGTGTAGAAAGAACGTAGATAGTCTTGATGATGTCCGGGAAAGCAAGCAAGTAGTTGTTGAAAAGTAGAGGTGCAAAAGTAGGGACTTGACATATCCAGTTGATAAGGTAATAGTAGTGTCAAACTGGTAAAAGAATCATAGAAAAGGAAAGATAGGCCTAGGGATAATCATTGTGTATAACAGCATTTAGCTGCCTGGCTTCTCTGAGATATTAGGGAATAAAAATAATATCTGACTATTTTAGTTTACTCATTTTGCTGAAAGCAGCGAGGGGACATCCAAGACGCTGGGTTCTTTTGGCATAAGGATGATGGTCGACCACTTACAACAAGTGAGGAAAGCTGTTCTTCATGCATTGAGTTTCAGTTGATTACAGATTTGTCTTTTGCTAGCAGGGATCTGGCTGTTGTCAGACTAGGTGTAGAAGGAACGTGGTTGGTCTTGGTGATGTCCGGGAAAGCGAGCAAGTAGTTGTTGAAAACTAGAGGTGCAACAGTATGGACTTGAGAGACACCTGCATGGAGGTTGAAATGTGATTCAAATGGTTATATTATGCAGTATTTCCTTACATAGATTGAAGACATTCAGTCCAGTGCAGTCTCTCCCTTTGCGAGTTATTCTAGTGTGTGTATTCAGGCCGGATGGGAGACTGTGTCAAATGCAGCAATGAATTGCATGTGATTTCATAGAAGGACATTTTTATAGAATACAATTACTGAGAAACCATTTTATCTAAACCAGCGGTTCTGTAACTTTTGACTTCTGGGGGCCCTCAAAACAACACAAAAAATATACATGAAAACAAATTTGCAAATTATGAAATATGTTATCAACATTTTAATGGAAAGGGTGCAGCTTTTCAAAATGTGTTTTTACTTCTAAAAGATGAAGCAATATTCTACACTCTAGGATACTTCTCTGTCTTTTTGCACCTAGTGCGTGCTCTGTTTTTGTCATTGCATAACAGTGCTTCAATTAAGGCCACAAATCATCCATACAAGATTCAATTTGCTCTACCTAGACTTCTCCCACAAATCGAGCTAAGGATACCAGCTTACTATTTAGCCCTCAATTTGAAATGCATTCAAAATTTGTGTTTTCAAATTTTCAATTTTAAATGTTTCTTTTATTCTGAACAAATACTTGCTTAATCTACTAGTATTATTTTCTTTTAAACACTTGCAGACTCTCTTGTACACTTACACTTTGGACAGTGGACCCATGAAACAACAGAGAAGCACCAACCCTATACTTGTACAAACCAACTATTTTTTGACGTTCTGCGTGCTAATCTCAAAACGCCCTCTGTCCAAGAGCACCACCCTTTCAATAGGGTAAATATCAATTCTCCTTGAGTTTGGAATAGCACCGCTTGAAGATTAAGTCCAAACAATCAAAAGTAACCAAATTAAAGTCCTTATTGACACGCTGAGTCTTGGTATATATTTCAATGCTTATTTAATGTTCCTTAGAAAGAATTTGAAGACAGCCAGCCAACGCGTTTCGTTTTATCCAACTTGACAAAAGTAAACTTGGATCCTAGTTTAGTATCCTCGAGGAACCAAAATATATTTCCATGTATGTATAGAGAGACAGAGGTAAGTAGTCCAAATCCAAATAATAATTTCCAAGGTAATTACCTGATCTGTTGGCAAAGTAAGCCAACACCGCGATGCTCCACTCTTTCAAAGAAACCCGCCGCCACTGGAAGATTTTGAAAATATAATTACCACAACACAGGTATACATTGTTATTGGCATCTCACTCTTAAAATGGAGCACGTCCATCATTTCTTGTGATAAGGACCTTTTGGATCTGATCGTGTACGACATTACACTGCCCTGAAGAAGTTCTGTTGTACAGAACAAAACGCGTTGGCTGGCTGTCTTCAAATTCTTTCTAAGGAACATTAAATAAGCATTGAAATATATACCAAGACTCAGCGTGTCAATAAGGACTTTAATTTGGTTACTTTTGATTGTTTGGACTTATTCTTCAAGCGATGCTATTCCAAACTCAAGGAGACTTGCAGACCCTCTGAGCAGGCACTGCAAACCTCCAGAAGTCTATGGTACCTAGGTTAGCCAACACTGAACTAAACTGTTCAATAGAATTTTCAAGATGATTGGCAATTACTTTCTAAAACCGAAATGTAATTAAACAAAAACAGATAATAAAACAAATTCATTATACTACATTCTTATTTGTCTCTGTAAAAGTGGTACGTGTAATATGATAGGTTATCTCCTCTGTAAGAGGATTTACAGCATCGGTAATTCTACATCTATCATTAAGGGTGAGGTCATGAACACTGAACTGGGTGTGAAAGTTATGGTTTGTGGAGCTGGTGTGCAAATTACGGATTGTGCTTTTAACCATAATTTGTGAATTTCAGTGTTTTTTCAGTTTTAATTCTCAAGCAGAACTGCACCTGATGCGTATTTTTAGGTTGAATATATTTATACATATCAATACCCCATGGAAGGCCAATCCCTGCTGAGCGCAGACTCCAGCAGCGTGCAGCAGGTGGTTGGGCACAGGTTGTTGCCTAGAGGCAGGCCCTGCTCCCAAACCCTGGGCCACAACCCTCCGAGTGCCAATCCCCTGCAGACCCACCTCCGATTATATATTTTCACTGTAATGAAATTTCACTGCACCACATATTACCACAGTACTGGTACTGTGATCAAACGTAACATTCTTGGTTCTGCTGGACCATGCAGGCATCACCCAATGGAGCTTGCATAGTGATGTGGTACAACTCCCTTGGGAGTACAGCGGTACCTCACAGGAAGGTTGCTGGATCCTGCTGGAGTTCCACAGTATGACATTTCTTTTTAGTTTTTGGCCAGGAGGTCACTATCAAATCAATTCAAATCAGGCACATTTGTTCAGCTCACATATCACTCGGAAGTCTCATGGCGCTTGCAGACAGCTCTGAAAGACTATGCTAAAGCCATGACTTTAACTTCTTGCGAAAGCATTTGTGATCTGTGATTGTGCACAGATTTATGGGCAGTTTGTTCCAAGATGCGGGGGCAAGAAAAGAAAAGGACCTTCCCCCACTTCTGGCGGTGCGGATTCTGAGAGGTGTGTGTAATGATTCATTGCTGGATCTCAGGGTCCTACGAGACTGGAACCAGCTTAGCTTTTTGGACCAGTATCCTGGGCCGATTCCGTACATGTTTTTGTGCATTAGACAGAGGATCTTAAATTGAATTCGCTTTGTGACTGGAAGCCAGTGTAGAGATCTCAGACTGGGGTCCGAAAGGGATCTAGGCGGGAGGTTGAGAACCAGCCTAGCTGCGGTGTTCTGCAAAATCTGAAGCCTTGTTAGAAGGCCTTCATTGATTGAGGACAACAAAGCATTGCCATAGTCCATGTGGTTTATTCTCAGTCCCTGGATTAATGGTTTCCTGGCCTCAATAGGGATCCATTTGAAAACCTTTCGTAGACTACGCATCATTCCGAAACAGGAGCCAATTATATGGTTAATCTGACTTTGCATTGATAGTTTGTTTTCCATATGGAATCCTAAATTCCGAACCGTCTGTTTGGGGGTTGGACAGGGGCCGAAGTTAGGGGGCCACCAGTCATGAGACCAGTGTTCTTGGACCTTGCCAAAAAGCACAATCTCGGACTTGCCTCCATTTAATTGAAGGTGACTTGTGCTCATCCACCTATCAACTTGGGATAAGCATTCTTTATATCGCAGCTTTGTTTCTGCTGGATCTGGGTCAAGGGTGACCAAGATCTGCGTATCATCAGCATATGATACGACATCAAAGCCGTAAGATCTGATCACCTTGGCCAACGGTGTCATGTAAAGATTAAAAAGAGTTGGGCTTCTTTCAGGACAGAGCCATGGCCCAACGATCCCTCTGGGAAATTCCCTTTTTACCCAGAAAACATCGACCGACTTACCTCACCAACTCACCCATAGCACGCACAGTCACTAAAGTCTGGGACACAGTGGCAGTCAAACGCGGCCTAACCACATTTCCCTCTCCATTCACCCCACTCTTAGACAACCCAGAATTCCCGCCAGCCAAAGACCCCCGCGCCTTTACACAATGGCGGGGCACAGCATGCACGCGCGCAGGGGACCTCTTTGACTTACAAGGCTTTCTCACCCTTTCAGACATCAAGCAAGGCTATGACATCACAGACCCTCACCTTTTTCAATATTTTCAATTACGTCATTGGCTCACTGACCCTGCAACTGTCACCTTGGTGGGGCGCCCAATGACCTCTTTTGAGAAGTGGCTCCTGACCAAAGACACTGATCGCCACTTGATATCTGATTTATATAAAATGCTTACACCCCCCGTGGCGCTGAGCAAAACAGCGGGTCAGAAAAGGTGGGAAGCTGAACTGGGTAGAACACTATCACCTAAAGAATGGAGCCAGATATATTACAGGGCATCACATACTACGTGCAACACAGCAGGCAGGGAAACAGCCGTGAAATTAGCGATTTATTTGCACCTTACACCAGCCCGGCTTCATAGGGGTAATCCGTCACGGAGCGACTTATGTTGGAGAGGGTGCGGGGAGCAGGGCACTTTGACACATATCCTCTGGGACTGTAAGGAGGTTCGAGGCTATTGGGATACAGTTTTGAATGATATCGATACCACCTTTGACACCGAGATCCCGCGATTTCCCGCGTATGCCATCCTGGGGCTTCCTAATGCACTTACTTTTCCCCTGAAATCTGTCCGAGGTCGCCAGATGGGTATTGCCATGCAGGCAGCTACACAACATATTTTATCGCTCTGGGGATCACCAACCAAACCCACACACACGGGGTGGCTACACAAAATCTGGTTCACCTTGGGCATGGAACGAATCCAGGCTACCCTCACGCAAACTGCGGATGCATTCCAAAAGGCTTGGCAGCCATTTATATCTCTCCTATCTAAGGAGTTCAACGAAATCACCTGCCCGAAATACCTCCGACTGCTACGCCTTACAGATACGACTACTGGGACTCAGGAACGCCAGGGGTAATCAGGACAGCTCTTTTCTGGCCAATGAACGACGGATCTCCTACATACGGCACACTGGTGGGGGAGGGGGGCGGGGGGTAGGTTGGGGGGGCGGAGGGGTTTTGTTGGTTTGGTTTGTTCAAACTTGTTTGCTAACATTGCCTGCCATTTGCCTTCTGAGCATCACACCGCTCTTCTCGGGAGGCCATCTCCTTTGCCATCTCTCACAGCGCGCTGAACGGACGCTTGCTTGTTGTTTTTGATTGGTCTACCTGTTACATGTACTTTGTAATGCGATGCTTTACTACGCTTCTTGGCTCAATAAAATACATTTAACACTAAAAAGAGTTGGGCTTAAGATGGAGCCCTGTGGCACTCCCATCTTAACTGGTCCGTCACAAGAGACGGTGCTTCCCAGCTGTACCATTGTAATTCGGTCTGTTAGGTAACTCTTGAGCCATTTTAGGGTGTTCCCCTGACACCAATCTCCCAGAGCCGATTTTCTAGAATGCTGTGGGAGATGGTGTCAAAGGTGGCAGATAGATCGAGAAGGACCAGGATTGATGACTGACCTCTGTCCAAAGCTAGCCTGATGTTATCTGTTACCTCGACCAGTGCTGTCTTTGTTCTATGGGCAGTTCTGAAGCCCGACTGGGATGGATCCAGTAGCCCGTGGCTCTAAAGATCAGTGACAAGCTGTTGGTTTACTAGTGAGCAACGAGATGGGACGATAGTTCAGTAGGAGTTTGGGATCTGCTGTGGATTTTTTCAAAATTCGCCCGATCCTGGCAGATTTCCATAATTTCAGGAACACAGCCTGTGATAATGACCTGTTAAATAAGTCAATTAGACTATCCAACAGTACCAGTGCGATGGTTGAAAGAAATTTTGGTGGCACAGAATCGGTAGGCCAACCCGATTTTATTTTCTGCATAGCTTTTATCACTCCTTCGGTGTTGCATTTAGAAAATTCTGCCAAGATATAAGGGGGTCTAGATACACAGTGAACGTGTTTTCTGGGTGGTTGTTATTTATTTCAGGTGGAAAGGAGTTATGGATGGCGATAATTTTGTCATCAAAAAATTTAGAGAGAGAGTCAGTCCATTCCTGAGAGTTGGGGATTAGTGACTGAGTGAGTGGTGTTGTGAATTCCTTTAAGATTTGTAGAGTTCCTCCTTTCAAGAGTTTGCTGCCTTATCTATTCTGTTTAGGAGAAACAATTTTTCTGCTTGTCTGATGTCCACCATGTAGCTGCTGTGGATGTTTTTATATAGTTTGTGGTTGGTTAAATCTCTAGTTTTTCTCCATTTCTGTTCTGCTGTCCTACAGGATAGCTTCAATATCTTTAATTGCTCCGTGAACCAGGGGCGATTCTAGATTTAACTTTAACCCTGGTGAGAGGGCCAATTTTGTCTAATGCAGCCGTAAATGCTTTATCAAAGGAGGTTGCTGCCAGGTTGATGCTGGCCTCCAGGCTGGTGTGGCAAAAGCTGAAATGTTTTGAAAAGAGAGATGGAGTGACATTACGCCATGACCTTCGCCATATTAGTTCATTTTTGGGGTTAGCTTTGATCATATTTACTGGTATAACACATTTTAGTAAATAATGATCTGTCCATAACAGTGGGGTTGGAGATTCTACTGTGATATTTGGAGAGTTTGTAAAGAGAAGATCAAGCGTATGACCTGCAATGTGGGTGGAACCTGTAACCAGTTGGGCTAATCCTAATGTATTCATATTTGTGATGAGACGATCTGTGTCAGAATTCTGCGGTATCTCAGCATAATAATTGAAATCTACTATTAAGAGAAAAATTCAGAAGCCAGTACTTGCGGAGCGATAATCTCAAGTAATTTGTCTGGGAAATCGTTTTGAGGGCCAGGAGGGCTGTATATTGGAGCTCCCCTCCCGGTGCCCTTGGATAGACCTTCTGTCCAGAAGACACATAGTTCTAATTGGCCTGAACTTACAGTTTCTAGGGAGGTAATGGTCACTCCAAAGATAGTAGTAATGAGTAGACCTCCTCCTCTTGTCTCCTTTCTGTCCACTCTAGTTATGTTTTATTGCGGATGAAAAGTGGATGTACATCAGCCGAGGTGTGCTCGTGTAGCCAGGTTTCCGTAACAAAGCAGATATCTGGTGCCTCCATATCTATGAGGCTCCATATCTCCACTGAGCATGCATTAAAGTAAATAGCCTTTATCGATTTGGGAATCATAGTATGGTTTAAGTCGCAAGATGGTTGGACTTTGCTCGGTAAAGCGGGTTCTATTGAACGTGATATACCTTGAACTTTGCTATTTTTTTCTTCTAATATGACTTAGGGTCTGAGGTAAGAATGATTTAAGTCTTTTAATTCTTGACTAGAGTATTTTATTAGTGTCATGTTATTTACTTTGAACTCCCCATTAGTGCTAGGGGTCAGGGTATATATATTTCAAACCAACACATAGTTCTTGCCATTGATAAGACACCTTCTGCCAAGCTCTACGTAAAGCATCTGTAGTTTTATAAAGTACACTACATACATTCCTGAGACAAGCACAATGGCATACAACTTTAGAGCCATGCTTGCATCCTGAGAGGGAGTTAAACCCCCTCTAAGTTGGTCACACATACATTCTACACTATGCAACAATCGAAAACGCCTCAACATCTTCAGCAGAGTTATAGAAATACACATCTACACCTTATAAACATCCTTGTTTCATAGCACTTTTCTGTAGCACTGTATTACAACTATTTAACACAGAGACATGCCTAGAAATCCATTAATGGATGATCTATTGTCAACAGACGTTTTAACTTTTCGCATAGATTTTTTGAAACAGGCTTTGGCTTTACGCTTTACTTACACTCCAAACTTTCTTGGTTTGTAAATGCTGCATTATAATTTTCAACTTGCACAATGACACTTGCCATCAAAGCGTACGCTATTTATTTTCTATGCACCCACATCCCTAAATGAATAAAGGCTCTGCATGAACAACTTTCATTTTTCAAAATTATGAAAGGGTGGATTGAGTAATGTGAATAGCAATATCGTGGATGGTGTCATTTGAGATGTCACCAGTGATGTCATCAATGATGTCATGAGTGATGTAATATGTAATATGTAATATCATTAGCAGTGCATGACAAGGGCGAAGTCATAGTCAGTAAACTGGCACATTTCAGTGGTCATCCAGTTTTTATATGTTTTTGAACTCTCAGTCCAACACCTAACTAAAACAACACTTGAATACTTCGTTTTTTAGTGAATTTCTGGAGATGTATTTAATGTAAGCTCATATCTTATTTCCATACCTAACTATAACATCAATTTAACCCTTGTTTTTTTGGCAGTGGATTTCTGATGTTTTTGATCATATTCAAAATGGGACATACAGTCAGTCCCCTAAGGCAATCTTCAACCAACACCCCACGGGTGCCCAACCCCCAACAGCACAGAGCCAACAGCCGTGTGCAGCATTGTTCTGGCCTATCGCCCAACCACTGCAGGTAGCCAGTCGGACTGCACATAAACTTGCACTCGAACAATGGCAGATAGCCACAAGATCTGTTCTTCGACTAAATCCTTGTATTTAAAAATATTATTTTTTTCAGAACTGCTATCCTCACTGGAAGCTTTGCTGGGCCCAATCCCCCATCGGTGACAAGACTCCGGCCAGGCTCTGCACCAACCCCCGAATGGGCTACAGCTGGCCACAGCACTGGTTTGGCCCAGTACTTCAGGGAGCCAAGCCCTACTGGCACGGCAAACGGCCTACACACTGGTGGTTGGCTGTGGGCTCTCATCTATCACCAGACTGTCTAATTTCTATTAAAATTGGGTTTTCTCAACACTGCTGTACCAGTACTAGTACTGTGATACCTGACTGGGTCCCTTGCTGGGTTCCATGGTACCAGGTGCTGGTACCCCAGGTTCCTGGGTTGGCCACAGGACTTGGCCTCTGGCCAGACCCTGCCCCCAACTCCTTGTGGGTGCCCAATGCCCTGTGGGTGCCCAGATTCTGGCCAGGCACTGAGTCCATTCCGAACGGATAGCCAACTCCCCACTGAACATGGCCTTTGTGTGCAACAGTGGAGAAGTGTGGCTCACTGGTTAGAGGAGGCAGACCTGGAAGCAGAGGTCATCCCGGGACCAGGGTTCAATTCCCGGCTCGGCGGGGTCTTGAGTCCTAAAATGTCCATGGACTGACAATTCTCGCTCCAGTGCCTACTCGATTCACGGGTTCACACTCTGCAACTCTGGGCAATAGCTTGCTTAATCTCCACAACGGCCCCTCGCGGCGGGATGCCTGGCTTTCACCTTGCGGATACCCTGTCGGGGTTATCTCACAGGGGAATACCAGGACGGGTTCCCTAAGCAAGCGCTTAGAGACCGCTTGGTGATTTGCGCTATATAAATTCCTGTACATTTACATTTACATTTACAGTGAGGTTGGTGCCAGGTCTGGTCTCAAAAAATGCCTTTCCTATGGAAACTCTGACATAACTATAACTACACTCTGGTGATTGCCACTGTGAATATTTATATATCTCCTTGCAACTCCAACGTTTTGCAATGATGGAGTTGGTTTTTCGACTCTGAGAGTGCAGTGAGCTCTGCCAGAGAGGCCTCAGTGCCAGTGCTGATCCTTAAAACATATATGTCTGAGTGGCTTTCCAACAATTGGCATAAGATAACTTACTTATATGTCCCTAGTTTGTGGTGCCAGGGGTATCCAGGGCCTGTAAGTTAAGGTATTCCTTATGGATTGCAGCACTCACTGTGCCACCACAAGTCTCACAAAGCAAAGCAAGACTCCTAGCAAGCCGTTGCTGGCTGGCAGGACAGCTTTCGATCTGCTAACTCAACTTCGTTATTTCAACTAACGACAAAGTACATACATTCCTTTTTAATATATATGTCACCCCTGAATAATACCTATAGAGTTCCAATGCAGGGTGCAGTATACTAAAAAGTGGGACATGTGTTTCATATGCCCTAACAGTAACAACCCTAAATAATAGCGCAATTGGCTAGTACAGTGTTACAGGCGGACAACTCAGCTATTCTAACTTCTGAATGGCACTACTAAAATTGGTACTTCAGGGTGTCAAAAGAATCATTAACAAAACCAGGCTTGATGCCAAAGTCAAAATTAATGTAACTTTATAGTAAATGGCAACTGTAAAAAGCTGCCACTCTGTTTCCCAAGTTTTCCAATGACCGTTTACTGTTGCTGTCCACGAGACGCCTTCAACCTCATGGGAAGGGTGTGAATGACTCTCCGTCAGGAACACAAAGGGTCTGCCATTTGCCCAAAAGATGAGCATCAAAGGGAAAGCCATCTTTGAAAACCAAATGGGGGACACACCATAGAGAGGGCCCGCTTTCTGGTCTGGAAGACAAGTTGGCATCGGAGACAGAGAGGGGAAACAGTTGCCACACCAGTTTTCTCATGATTTTGTAGCCCTTAGGTAACCACACTGGTAGGGGTTCTGCCATCCTGGGAATGGGCAGAATATTGCATTCTAGGACAGCTAAATGCTAAACTTGGCAAGAAGTTGCAAACAGGCACAAGGGGGCCTTGTAGCACATTTGCGCTCCACTGGCAATAAGACCTCAGATCATGTCTGCACTGGAGAGAGGACCAAAGAAGGACTGCCCTGCTGTTCCCTAGACCCTGCAAAGAGAGGCTGCACCAAAGATTAGACTGCATCTGCTGATCCTTGGGCTAGCTAAGAGAGGACTGTGAGTCAGTTGATTGACTTGCTATTACAGCTACAGTGTCACAAAAGCTGAATAAGTCTGCCTTGGTGAATTGGTTGCTAAGATTACCTGACCGCTGCTGACTGCCTAAGTGCAGCTTGGAAACCAAAACTCCATGCTTAAAAGTTGAACCCAAGTCTGCTTGACCCAGGAGAGTTGTAGTAGAGCAGTTTGGTCACCCAAAATGGACACTTGCCTCATTTAAAGGGAACCACTGTTCATGCTAACTGGAGACCAGTAGACCAGTGGCAACTGGTTTTTGGCTGGACTTCGATTGACATTGCCCCCCGTAGCCAAAGTCACCTCACCGTGTTCATGGACCGACGGGCGGCCCCAGAAAGAACTCATCACCGGATCAGCATTCTCTTCATCTCCAGAAGTGTGTATCCCTTGTATTAGGACCCTGTGAGGAAAAGGGAAACTTACCTGCAGTCAATACTAGTTCCTCATGGCCGCCTGATGCCATGCCTCACTGAGGAAGAAACAATCAGAGAGTCAGAAAATGGGTGGAGACAGCATAGCAGGAGACAGAGTCAACAGACATGGAAAAAAGAAGGGTTGAGGGGAGGAGACATAAGCAAACGAAAACACTAATGAAGGACAACGTTCCACAGGAAGCAGATGGAACGAAGGAGGACAAAAGAGCAGAGGAAGTTGACAAGGGCAGAGGCAGAAGGAGGTGTTGTCAAGGACATGAAACAGAATCGTAGAACTGTTGTGAAGTGGTGGGGGGAGACCTTCACACAGTGGGATTTATTTATTTTTTTATTTATTTATTGCTTATTGAGCGCAGCTGTCACCCAAAGGGTATCCTGGCGCTGAGACCTAACCATACATCTATTAAAAAGCTACATTACTCTGGGGAACAAGTAGGTTTTAAGGCTCTTTTTAAAAGTGAGCAGATCAGGGCAACTCCTTAATGTCAAGGGGAGAGTATTCCACAACGTGGCAGCCGCGAAACTAAAAGCGCGACCACCCATTCTCGTTCTATTGATTTTGGGGACTCTTGCCAGAAACGCCGATGATGATCTTAAAGGTCTGGCTGCCTGATACCAGAGGAAGAGAGTCTGGAGAGGTATTGGTCCCAGTCCATGCAGGGCCCTAAAAACAAGGCAGAGAGCCTTAAACGCAATTCTCTGCTGGACTGGGAGCCAGTGCAAATCGGCCAAAGCTGCCGATGAAGAGGCGGACCGTGGTCGAGACAGGGCCAGTTTAGCGGCCATATTCTGTATCCTTTGGAGCTTTAAGACCAGAGTCTTCGGGGCGCCCAGAAGTAGTGCGTTGCAGTAGTCAATCCTACTGAGAATGGAACTACGCACTACCTCAGCTCTGGAGCCCCGTGGGAGAAGTGGCAAGATTTTCCGTAGAACACGGAGCAAGCCCATACATGTTGCTGCCGTTTTGTTTACGGAGGCATCAAGGAGGGATGACGTGAACCTCATATACTGCGAGGTTTAGACCAAGAAACAGACAAAAAGACCACCTCAGCCGACGGCGAGGGTACCGATGAGTGGTGCAAGCAGTAGTGGATCCACCAGTGATTTTGAGAAACCCCACCACAACTCCGGATAGTTGTCGCTGACCGGGTGACTGACCGGGTCCTCTGATTATATGCCAAGGAAAGGGGTATAACAGGGTGCACCCTTTTGGTTTATAGGTAGTCATTTTTATTCCGGGGCAGGAAGAAGGGAAGCGGGAATGGCTGGAGCACTAGAAAAAGTGAAAGAAGACCTAACTACTCCACACTGGTATATCTAGCGACCCCTTCCAGGAGACAGAGTGTTAGACCTGGCAAACTTGGCATGGTTTTCCCTGACTTTTTGCCTCTATCTCCTGTGTTTTTATTTTAATGCTGTGCTGGGTTTCATTTTTGCTGGCTTAGATGCTTTGGGCACTTTGCCACTGCTGATCAGTGTCAAAGTGCATGTGATCCCTGTGTATATTGTTATTGTTATTGGTTCGCCCTGATTGACATATTTAATTTATCAGTAGATCCCTAGTAAAGTGCACTAAGTGTGCCAGGGCTGATAAATCAAATGCTACTAGTGGGCCTGCAGCACTGATTGTGCCACCCACATGAGTAGCCCTGAAATGATGTCTCAGGGCTGTCACGCAGTGCCTGTGCGCAGTTTGATTAACTACCATGTTGACTTGGCCAGTGGCCCTAACCTTCCCCTTTCTTACATATAGGACACCCCTATGGAAGTCCCAAGGTACCCCTCTGGGCAGGGTGCGGTGTATGTGAAAGGTAGGACATGATAGTGAATTACTGCCAATTTAGTTTTTCACTATTGCAAGGCTACCTGTTCACATAGGACGGAATGGGGAGTTTGTTTATAACATCGTATGAACATAACTGCCCCTGGGAGCAAGATAGGAAAATAAAGTTTTGTGTGCCTGAACTCAGAATGTTAGAATGCATCTTTTAGTGAGGGTTATTTTTACATTCTGTGTTTCAAAATACCATTTTTAGAAAGTAGGTATTTTCTTGTTTAGCCATCCAGTGTGTCTCTGCTAGGATGTGGATTGACTGTCTGGGTTTGGAGAGTCAGGGGCTGGGGAGGAACAGTGCCTCCAGAGAACCTGATGGGTCAGGACTGGGCTGAATAGACCTGGACTGCATTTAGAGTAGTGGGAGGAGATTTCCTTACACCTGAATGGGCTTGGTCTGCTTTCCGCAATGCTGTTTCCCTCCTGCCAGGAAGCTGCACCAGAGAGGACAGAACTGGTTTTGGCTGTGCACAGGGCTTCTCTGCACAAAGAGCACAAAGACATTTTAGGGAAGAACTATTAGACCTAAAACCCCCAAACTTTAGATCATTCCTGGAATTCAAGAGGGAACCTTTGCCAAGGAGAAGTGCTGGAGAGACTGAGAAGTACTGCCCCTTTGCTGTGTGCTGTTGGCCTGCAGTTGCTGTTTCTGCCAAGGAAAGGAGAAGGACTTTGCTGGGTGCTGTGTCCCCTGCTTGAGGGAGATCTCCAAGGGCCTGTGTGTGATGGCATCCTACTCTGAAGTCTCGGGGACACAAAGACTTTACCCCAGCTCCCCTGAACTCTGCTGTTGTGTGTTCTTACCTGCCAGGATGTGCCTGTGCCAGTATTGGACCTCTGGAGGTTGTTGCTGCTGTTTAGGAGCTGGTAGAAAGAAGAAGCTTGAAGAACTACAGAAATCGACGCATCACTCTTCTTGCAGCTGTTTTCCCGACACATCTTCAAGGCGCTAGAAGAATTTCCACGCATTGCTGCACCATGGCGAGAACCGACACAGCGACTGTCATGGCAGCAAGAATCGATGCATCGAGGGATAGCGGCTGAAGAGGACCGATGCAGCATCGGTCGATGACGCCGTATCGATCGCCGACGCAACCTGGATTTCCACGCATTGTACCTGTGCGGCCGGAACCGTCACGACGAACTTACGCATAACTTTCCATACAGACCGGGTGTGAGGCAGCTCGTCCTCTGTGTGCCACAGAACTGTTGCACCGCCTCCGCAAGGACTCAAGAGCGTTGCATCTTTTTGTTTTTACAACTCTGCGGCTGTTTGGCTTTTGGAACTTTGACGCATCTACAGGTACTTTGGTGAAAAGTCACGCATCCATAGTTTTCTATAGTACAAGTTCTTGAAACCCTTGGAACGCCATATTTTTAACTATGTAGTTTGGATTTTTGTTGTTTTGGTCTTGTTTAGTTTAGATAAAGATATTTTATTTTTCTAAACTGGTGTGGTGTCCTTTTCTGGTGTTTTTACTGTGTTACTGTGAGTGTTGGTACAAATACTTTACAGACTTTGGGATAAGCCTGTCTGCTCGTGCCAAGCTACTAAGCAGGGGTTATCTAAAGTGTGTATCCCCCTTACCCAGACTAGAAGCAAGGGTCCCAATTTGGACAAAGGTACCTACCTCTGCCAACTAGAGACACCCATTTCTAACACAGAGGATATACTGTGTCAAAGAGAAAGGGGCATGTAAAGTTGGTTAAAAAAGGCTCAGTGACAAAGTCTCTTGCAACCCCCATCAAGTGAATGAATACACATGGATGAAGGGCCAAAAAGTTTTGTGAAAGAGAGAAAACCACTCTAGTGATGTTCGATAAATACCTGAGTAAAAGAGAGAGCAGTTATATTCTTGATAGAAATTTACATGGGTGTCCTGGTCTGTTCACCTGAGCGGGGAAAAGTGCCGAGAGGAAAAGGAAGATGGTGGATTGATTCCGCCGAGAGTAACAGCATCCGATTAGAGCTCCTGAATGTTTCTGAACGTTGCACGCTGTACTTCCCTTCAATTATTACCAACTTTTACCAAACAATAAATGGCGAGGAGAGTGTAACCACTTCTTCTTTGATGCATGAGATGTAAACAACTAAGATAAAAAGCAGTACAACTTACTTCCAAAGCTTCGACGGGACGCCCAAGATGTATTTCTTTTTGGAGACACTCGGAGCTGTGTGCACCATCGAAGTCGTCAGCGGTGCTTTGTGTTTTACTGGCCTGGCCTACTTGCTTGTTTGCCTCCCGTTCAGCAGCCTATGGCTCCTCCTAAACTGAATGTGCTGCAGGCTGGATGCTCAACCCGAAATTCCGCTGCGGTTTCTGCTACCAATTCCGCTACAGATCTGACTGACGGTACATCCAAGAAGAGTGCACCACGAGTAGGCAGACCGGTGATGAGACTGCTTCATTCAGGGAAGGCTACGGATTTTCTTGCTGCCGCTCCCGAAGCCTCCATGGCAGAGATCATTATGGAGGCGGTGCAACGCAGGCTTAGGGGCTCACCCGAGGCGATGTGTGACTTGGCTAAGGGGGCAGAGTCGGTGACCACTCCGGGAAGTAAAGCTGAGACACATCCTGATGGCAGGTTTGATGTAGCAAGTATAAGACAGCCTCATTTGCTACATCCTGAGGTGAGTGATGCCGCTGGCATCTCTACTGGTTCTCCAGTTTTGTTAGTAATGGATAAAGGGCATGTAGCTGACACAAATGATGCTACCCTTACAACTACTCTGCTCCCTTGTGAGCTTAGGTGAATTATTTACTCGGAATCACTTCACCTTGTATGATTGACTCGAAGAGTGTTTACTGACACTCCTCCTTTACCCGCATTGTAATTTAACACCAATTACAAATGCTCAACCCCACACCAAGGCTGCACCTTCTATTTTGTAGAATTGCATCAAGGGTAGTGGCGACCCTTCTCGCGTCACAATTTTTTCCGTTGGTATGCTTGTCACGACCCATTGACGACACTCTAATCAATTAGAGCAAGCGCGCTTGCATTAATAATACCGTTTCACCTACACTCTAGAATACTTCACCATCAGCTTTAGCCACCATTGTTGAAGCTGGACGTCGTCTAGTGGTCTTCCAACAAGTTCTGCTAAAATTCACCCCTCCATGACTCCACACATGGATCACAGCATTTTATAATTCGCCGCACTTCCACTTAATATCTTTTTGCATGGCCTTGTTTGTAAGTGGTGACCTGTCATGGCAACCTTGTTGTCTCGATATCGTTCAGGAGTTGACTCCATCCTTACAAAAACTTTTTTCTGCCTTTCCTTCCCCCTTCTCCCCCAACAGGCAGTTCTTTCTGTCAGGCATGTAACATCACCGTCCTGATGATGATCCCATTATTCTTCTGAAAGGGATCGAAACATCGTCAATCTATTGGAACAGATTCACACCCTTAAACCATTGCGTTACATTTGTGTGACTACTGTCATGGATAGCTTGTCATGTATTTTGATTGATCCCAAGCATCCTTTCTCTTTTGCCTGAAATTCCTTATGTCATATGTATTTGTCCTTTGTGTTATGTAACTGGATGCAGGACTGTGTTGGTTGTTTGTTAACTTGTTGAAAACATTTACATTGAATCACTAAACTTGTGTGTCCAGCTGGACACCGTTAAATATAGTTCTAATCTTTGTCTATATTTATCACTGCGTTATCTTTATGTTTTAAGGACCAGTGTTACCAATACAAAACACTTACAACTACGCTAGTACAGCCAGCAGACCAGCCACCAGCATTGGCAGGCTCTTCTCCAACTGGCTCAATTGAAAGTAGGAAAATTAATTTGCTAATGGCCCATCAGCCGAGCTAGTAAATGCTGAAATTAAGTCAATTGGGCAGGGGGATACACACTTACTAGAGCCTTTGCAACTGATGGCTCAGAAAATGGCAGAATCACCTATACTTAGCATTGCTAAACAGCATTGTGGTTACGCTGAGCACATTGAGCCACAAGCTATTATAGCTGATATATCATCTTCATCTCTGTCATCAATGAAGATTGTTGATTCATCTGGTTACTCGCCCAAGTAGATTGTTAACCCTTTGTATGCTAAACAGAATAAACGTAATTTCAAAGTTAACAAACAAGTCAGAGCTGGCAGGAAAGCTACTGAATTGAACTACCACAGTAATACATTTCAACAGCAAGTTAAGGCATTGACAATAGAACACTCAAAAGCAAAAGCAAAAGAGCAAGATAGCCCCCTACGCAAATGGGTGACTTTGAAGGGGGAAGTCACAGCTATTGTCTCAAGGTTATCTGGCTCTGGGCAAAATCCGGTATTTATTGGTGGTGAAAATACCTCTTCTCAGCCTATAATGGAGCAGCTACTAAAAAATTTCAGGGCTATTGGGGCCTCCCATGTTATTTGTCTGAGTCAACACAATTTGCAAAGGAGGGCTCTGCGACAGTGAGTGTCTCGGCAGCTGCAAATACATCAGGAGCGGTATTAACATCAGAACACTCACTAGCCTCAATTATGCAGGCATTATCAGCACAAAGATCTGAAGCGCAGGAGTATTACACACAGCTTAGGGCACATAATGCTATGATCCAGCAATCACTGGTCACAGTGACTGGTAAGGTGGCTGAACTTACAAATGAGCTGACGATATTACAGCAAAGACTGTCTTATAATGAGGATGCAGTGTCACTTTCTTCCGATTTACTTTGGGATCAAGATATTAAACTTAATGCTCTACAAGGGAAGATTGAAGATCTGGAGAACTGGCAACTTCGGAATAATCTGAGAATATTTGGGATCCGGGAAGGCAGAGAAGGCTCGGATCCATGAGCATTCAGCGTTCAAATATTTCAGAATGCTTTCCCTGATCTTGCGGATAGGGATTGGGACTTTTAAATCCAACAATCTCATAGGCTGCCAATGTTTTTCGATCAAGCAGACCAGTCTAACCTGCATCGACCACGACCAATTCTTATCTACGTAGGTAATTTTCTATTTCTCCAGGCTATCGCTATCAAAGTCCGGCCTACGACACCAGTGTCAGTTGAATCGTTCTCCATCACTGTAAGATCTGATCTATGTAAAATTACGATAGATAAAAGATGGAGGTTGAGGTAGCTTATTGATGCCTGGAAAGCGCTTGGTGTCTTGGTTTACTTACAAGAGCCTGCTCGATTGAAGGTTATTAAGGACGGTAGCCCGCAGATTTACTCCTCAGACCAGGAGGCAAAGCTGACGCTTTTTAAATTTCAACAGAGCTCTAATAAGTAACATGGACAGACAGTATGAAGTTGTTTTCTGTTTGGACACTTGGTATTATGCTCTTGAATTATGATACTCGAGGGGCTATTTTTCTGTGCATCTTCTAGCTTTTTTTAACTGATTAATCTAATTATTTCATTATTAATTATAGCTGGGAGGCTCTCGTTGGGCACTGCTTCTCTAAGCTGTCTCAGATCGACAGCAGGTTAGTGGGGGTGATTCCTTTTCTAGAACACTGGGTGAGAGGGTGGAGAATTGTTTCTGAGTTTGGGGTGGGGGTTGATCATCAGTTGATTGATAGGTGAAATACTGAAATGCACTGGTATTGGGGGTGTAAAAAGCAGGGAGTACAGGTTGAATTTAAAGTGAATAAGGAGATAAATTACAATACTCAAATGTTCATGTGTAATGAGCCTACTATTCTTTTGATTATTTTGTTTAAAATCTTTGTTTTTCTAAATTCTGTGAGGGACAACGGTCAGGGAAGGCAAAAGCTTGGCATGAGCCCGAATTGTTACATGTCTTATAATGGGGACAATCAGATGTATTAGCTGGAATGTAGCTGGGCTAAACTCACCAACCAAATGACAACTGGTTAGAGAAGAGCTCAAGATATATAAACCACATCTGGTAATTTTGGCAGAGACACATCTGACCTACAAGGATAGAGGCTTGTTCAAACAGTTACGTTTTGAGATGATGGAATGAACCTCACAGGGGGCAGCAATTAGAGGGGTAGCGATCCTTAAAGATAAATGTTTAATTTGCAATACAATTAAAAATGCTTCTGACCCAGGTGGCAGATAGGTCATTATACAGCTTGAAATCTACAACACAAAAATGGTTCACTGTGCATTGTACGGACCAAGCTTGGATGATCCTACCCTTTTTAATACATTAATGTTGGATCTGCTTGACTGGCAGGGAGGAATAATCATTATGGGGGAGTTTAACTGTACTTTAAACTGTGATATTGACTCAACAGATCGGTCTGCTTCCCAGGGAATGCATAGAGTTCGAAGGTCAATTTACGAACTAACGCAGCTCCATGGGCTGTTAGATTTATGGGCGACCTTACCGGGATTCCGGGCCTCACTGACACTACTCAAGAATAGATCTAGTTTTCGTGAGTAATAGTAATTTAGCAACTGCACAAATAGAGGTCTGTCCACGGATAACATCCGATCATAACCCGCTTCTGAACTGTTACCAGCTCTCAGTTGAGGTCAAGAGTAGCCGACCTTTTTCATTTCCAAGGCACTTGCAGTCTGACCCTCAATTTATTACTTATACTCAAGGGGCTCTAACCGAATTTTTACAATTTAATATGGATACTGCCTCTTCTTTTATTATTTGGGATGCAATGAAAGCTTACATATGGGGCTCTGCTCAGCAGTATATTTATCATCTAAATAAAACCTATCAAAGTTGTTTGAATGAAGCCTGTGATACATTAAAAAAATTGAATTAGCGCATGCGGAGGAGCTTATGTCTAATGGATCAAATTGTGATTTAGTATACTCCTCTTTAATAAATACACAGGCACTTCTGACTCTGAAGTTTAATGAGAAGAGCACAGCTGCTTTTAACAAAATCCACTCTAACCATTATGAGTACAGGAATCAGGTGGGGAGGATATTAGCTTATCAGATTGCAGATAAAAAAGCTAAAACACGGATTTTCTCAATTAGGGGTAGAGATGGCCAGTTACATAATTTCACTGATTCAATTTTTGAGCAATTTACTCAATTCTATACAGAGCTTTAAACTCTGTCTGACGATGTGGATGAAACACTAGTGGAAGAATACCTACAGCTAGGGGATCCCCACTCCCTGAACTTGGAGGCAGCTGACTGTCTTCAACAAGATATTACTGAGGAAGAAATTTCATCTGCTATAGCTGCGCTGCCAACAGGCAAGGCTGCTGGAGATGACGCTATTCCAATGGAATTTTATAAAACTTTCAAAAGCTCTATTCTTCCGTTACTCTGTGTTGTCATGTATCAGATTAGGGAATGAATGGAAGATTCTAAGTCTTGGGATATGACCAATATTGTTTTTTTCTCAAAAAAGGGAAGGCGGCGATTGACTGTGGGTCTTATTGCCCGATATCTCTCATCAATTCCAATGCTAAAATCTTCGCCAAAGTGCTGGCTAATCGTTTGGCGCCTTATATGCCTGGCTTTGTATCTGAACACCAACATGGGTTTATAATAGGTTGAAATACTACTGCACATGTTAATACAGCTATAACAGCTTTTGATATTGCTAACAAGACATCAAGCAACTTGGGGATGGTTCTGTTAGATGCTGATAAAGCATTTGACAGGTTGTATGGGATACATTATGGAAGATATTGATTAATGACGGCTTACCAGGCCTTTTTTTAAATGGATTTGTGGGTTATATATTAATCCACAGGCTAAACTTATATATATTAATCTGCACTCTGCTCCATTTCCGATACAGCGTGGCACAAGGCAGGGGTGCCCACTTCTCCTTGCCGTTCGCTTTATACATAGAGCCAAACATTAAAAGCATTAAATCGGAATACCTATATCATCCCATTTAGTAATGGGATCTATCAACTTAAGGCTATTGCGTATGCAAATGATATTGCGTTTTTACATCCGATCCAGTAACAGCATTGAGTGTCATCCAGGAAGAGGCGAAAACTTTTGGTCGCCTTTCAGGAAATAAACTAAACTCACATAAAGCCCAAGTTCTGCATAATTCAAAATCATTAACATCTATAACTGGCGCCTGCACTGTGGTAACGTATCTGGGGGTTCGGATTTCTACCATTGTAGAGTAAACATGGAGACTCAATTGTGAAACATTACTTCACTCTGTCATAAAAAAAACTGCTGGAATAAACTTTCAATAACTATTATTGGCAGGTCTAATATAATCAAAATGACAATTTTGCCTAAGTTTTTATATTTGTTTCTAACTATTCCTATACAGGTCCCCAATTAGAGGTGCAGTCAGTAGTTTTATCTGGGGTTATAAGCAAGCATGCTGCGCGATACGCTTTCTTAAATTTCCCTACAAGTTTGGAAGTTTGCAACTTCCTGACTTTAAACTTTATTTTTGGGCAGCATTTACTGGGCGTTTACAAAGTTTATTAACTGATAAACAACCATATTTTGGTCTCATACTAGCAGTTGGCACAGATAGTAAAATGTTCATGTACAGTATTAATGATCCTAATTATTATAAGAGAGTCTGTTTTAAGTCTATTAGGGATATTGTTCGTATATGGCTCAAAATCCTGGACTATTCTTCACTCACACTCGAAGATCTCACACAGCATGACTATTTTAAATTATGGAACAATCCAATTTTCCCGAGCATATTTCAAGTTTTACTGCTTGCAGTTGAGCAAGATGTGGAATTGAAAGATTATGCAAGCTGTACGATCACAGTGGCTTTTCCACTTTTGCAACTTTGCAACTTTCTTTTGGTCTTTCACATCAGTCATTTTTTAAATATCTGCAAATTAGGGACTACTTTCTAAAACGACATTGTTGCAGCTTCCACACTCTCATGAATTACTAACATACTTATTAAATCTTTCGCTTATGCTAGCATCAGCACAATATACTTACAGCTCTGTCACTCGAGAAGCGCTGATACTAGACATTTAGATAGTAAATGGAGTTGGACACTCAGCATACTTACAGATATATCTGAGATTGTGTCGGCCCTGGATACATTAAACAATTCTACTCACTCTATTAACTTAAAGCTGCAACAATTTCGTACTATTTGTGTGTTATATTATACTCCTGAGAGAATCAGTAAATGGCAACAACCACTAGCGGCATCTGGTTGTGTTGGGGTAGATAGAACATGCTGTCCCAAGGGTGGCCAACTGGCAGCCGACATTCTTCCTATGTTCTACACCTGATCTATGTTATGGGACTTTTGGGAGAAGGTTACGCAATATGCTGGTCAATGCTTAGGACTTAATCTAACTTTCACTACTATGTTGGGGTTTAAGGTGTATGATAATCCTGCTACTAGGAGCTTTGTATCTATTGTGCTAGTAGCTGCCCGTCTTTGTATTGCAAGAGAATGGATTTCGCCTAACCCTCCTACTTTTTTTGAATGGTTAGCTCTTATGAAAGACATTTATGAAAGGGAACGAGCACTAACTAAAACTAGAACTATACGTTCATTGCAGAAATGTGGTCGTATATGGAAATGTTTTGAGTGAACTAGGGGGTTTCCTGGATATAGATATATGTATAGGTATTTTTGTTTCTTTACTTGTTGAGTATGACTATTCGCAGAAAATGTATGTACTTTTCTTTCTTTTCTATTCTTGAATGTTTTTGTACCCTCTGTTAAAATATAAAATACAATAAAACATTTTTTTTTAAAGGAAATCGGATTATGTGAGAAAGATTGTCAGATCGAAACGCATCAGTTTCATTTGCTTAATAAAATACCAATAAGAAAAAAAAAGTCTGTTCTGGTTTGCTCCCGAAGGTGCTGGTGGCATCGGTAACCCCACCCTGAAGGAAGAAGAAGAAAAGAAAAGGAACCAATCATAGTGAACTGGAAGATCTGCATGGTAGACAATATTCTGAATATTTTTGTTTTCCCTCTCATGTTATTCTTCCCTTATCCTCCTTATTGATGTATTTTTTTTGTCTGTGAAAACCCTACATTAAAACAATCAATCGAAAATCTGACAAGCCTCCGAAACCATATTTCCAACCATCCCTCTGACAGACCACTGCATTGATGTCTAGACCGGTTCACCCATTGAGTCTGGAACTGGGCTTAAGGCTGCTCTGACTTTAAGGTAAGTTTCCTACAAGCCTTATTGTCCCCAATGTCTCTCTCTCTGCCGGAGTTAGACACTATGTGGGCCAGAGTAGTCCTACCCAACTTTACAAAAGTTTTAAAAAGTTTTTCAAGTAACCTCTAACTGTCGTCATTGCCAATGATTGTTAATAATTCGAATGAGAAGCAGTGATATCATATTTGCTTAATAATTAATATCTCCGAAACCATCTGGTAGATTTTGTTCATTTTTGGGGTCTAAAAATTCATACAAATGAGTGCTATTTTAATATATTGATGTCTGAACTGTTTAGATACTTCTAAATGCTTTGCACTCACTTGTTCCTTTGACAAAGCTTGAATGCTCAAAGCCACAGCTATCTGGGGTTGAGTTAAGGTTTTCAAACAAGCCAGACTGGACCGGAGACTGATTTGTCAGTTTATTACATGCTGAGCTCGCACAACCACACAATAATAAACTGCTTTCGTCACAGTATATATCACCCAGTGGCAGTAGCCACTGTATAGTTATAGTTAAGTCCACTTTTCCATAGATAGAAAATAGATTTTTTTGGTTTGCTGATAATTCTGGAGATGTTTGACGAATGTTTCCAAAACGTTTGAAAAAAAGTCTTATTTGCCTCAGCTCCTTACTAGAAAGTTTTGGGGTGATCAGACAAGTGGGGTGAGTGAAAAGGGAGGTCCCAAAACATGTTTTGCCCATGCAATTCTCCATAGGAAAATTGAACAGCGATACAGAAAAACGGCTGAAGTGAATTACACCAAATTTGGCAGAAAGCTATGCTTTTTGTGATTTGGTGTAAATCTGCTCAGTAGTTTTTTGAGAAATTAGGTGTTAGAAATGGAATTCCTGACTGGCTGAGGTATGCACCTAGACCATGCAGGAACCACCACTCTGTTCAGGGTAAGCTAAATACACATTAAAGGATAACCTGTGCTCACTCTCTGGTAGCTTGGCACACAGCAGTCAGGCTTTTCTAAAGAGGCAATGTGTAAAGTATTTATGCAACACACAGTAACACAATGAATACACCACACAGGTTTAGAACAATAGAGAATGTTTATCTGAGCAAAATGAGACCATAACAACAACAATCCAATCAGTAGAAGCCGAGATATTATTTTTTAAAGATTAAATGTAAAAACAGTGTTTAGAAGTCACAAGATCCAATGGTTACCTGAGGTTACGAGGGAACGGTGCAAATCCAAAGTTCAGGTCGACCACGATGGAGGGAAAGCTGGCTACAAGACCCATGCAGTGTCAGCTGAGGAAGTACCTTGGATGGAGCAAAGTATTACCACCGAGGGCACTATGTATTGATCTTTTCCAAGCAGGTGGGTCGCTGTGTCATCATCCATCTGTGCTGAGGTGAAAGCAGTGCATCGGCATCGAACCGTGCCGATCGTCATCATCAGGTCGTGCAGGCTATAAACCACGGTCGTCATACAGCCTCTGTGTCGTTGTCGAAGGGCGATGCATCAGTTATGATTGGTGCAAAGGTGACGATGCATCGATTTTGTAGCAAAATAGCTGCAGAACCCACTTCTGAAGCCTGGAACATCGAGAGGGCACCTCAGGTAAGGGAAGGCAGAGACCAGCAGCACCAGCAGGTTTACAGGAAGTATTTTGTGTCCCTGAGATTTCAGAAAACAGGAGGCAAGCCAGCAAGCCCTTCAATATCACTTGGAGGGAAGGCAGAAGCCAGCTCTCCTTCAGCAGAGTCAGGAAGTAGCAGGTCAACAAGCAGAAAAGCAATCCTTCAAGAAAAGGAGTCCAGTTGAGTCCTTTAAGCATCACAAAAGTCCTTCTATCATAGGTTCAGTTCAAGATCCAGAAGTGTCTGATTTTAGACGATCAGAGACCCAGAACTTACATCCTAAAGCTCCTTTGATGTAGGGGGTGACTTCAAAGCAGCTCCCTGAAGTGTATAAGGGTCCCTTTCAACCCAGTCCTGTTTGCCAGGCTATTTGCGCATGCTGCATCGCCATTTGGCGATGCAGTGCACGCAATGTAATTTGTTTTATTTATTTATTTATTTACTTAACTCCGGTCGGCCGTATGCCAGAGTAGAAATCTTACTATGCAGTTCACCTGGTTATCATTTTTTCTTTGTTTGAAATCTTTTATTGGTTTTCGTTGCTTATGAACAGTACACTTCTTAATGCGAGACAAAACAGAAAATAGAACTCAACATAGCATCCCACAGTTGTACAGAGTTATTCAGAAGAAAATAACAAGTTGTCACAGGACATTGTTCAAATATCACATCTCATAAATCAGAAAAGTTCACAGGGGCACTTTGTTTGCAAAATAAATCACATGTCGGAGAGGTTACAGGCTCGGTTTCAGAAAAGGAGGGTGTCCAAGGATCTAGTGAACTGTAACAAGGCCCAAGACGTAGCGTGATCAATTAAGGAGGTTCATGTATTAGAAGTGATTATAGAGAGTGTGCAGCTTCATGATCATAATCACTGTACATCGGGGTTTGGTGGGTGTGTTGCAAAGAGTTATGATTCCTTGACTGTGTGTCTCTATCTGCGCATATCTGCAAACAGGAATAGGACATAGCGTCTGAGACTGTGCTGCTATTAAAAGCGTCAGGTATAGGGCAGCATGTGTACAATTCGATATTCTAAACAGCTTAACAATAATATGAAATTGAAAGAACAATAGGATACTAAATAATGATAGCAAAAGAAAGGAAAATTATAATAATTAAGCCAAGAAAACATCTGTGTGCTGTCGCTCGTGTGTGTCTTCGGTTCCAGGGAATGGTCAGTGTGGGAGTTCGGAGGCAAAATCCGCTGCGGTTGGGATCCCCCCCGGAGGGGGAGAGTGAACACCCCACGCCATACGAGCATCAGGTCTTCGGTGGCGCGGAGGTAAGGTCTCTAGTGCGTGGGTCAGTAGCGCATGCATGTGGTGTGACTGAAATGTGCTACATATAGGTACCACACATAAAGTAATTGTGTAGGCTCACAGCGCCCTACGTTGCCTTTCCCCCAGGTAAGGGTCAGGGGAGGACACGTCTAAGCAACTCCTCTGTGAAGACACGCCTGATGGAAGGATTTCAGCGTGTGATCCCAGAGCTGCACAATGGGGAATTTTCGCAGCCCGTCGTTTCCTCTCTATGAAGGGTTGCGCTTTCCGCCTTTGCCCAATTATCAAAAGAACTACGCCAGTGCACTGCCTGTGGAGGTTCACTGCATTTCCAACGCTTAGTGATCAGCCTCTTTGCCGTGATAAGCCCGAGGTCCCAACATCTGGAGGGGACCTTAGTTTGCTGCGTCCTTTTATATAGTCCCAATAGGCATGTCTCCCATGTGTGCCGCAGCTCCCCACCAACTCCCTCCGCCAGCGTGGTCGTCACAGTGTGCCAGTATGTCTGTGGTGTGGGGCATGACCACAGCATATGCAGGAGGTCCGCACCCACAAGTGTGCATCTCGGGCACGCTGATGTCGTGATGCCAAAATACCTGTTGATTTTATCAGGTGACAAATATGCGCGGTGAGTGATAGTGGAGAAGTGTGGCTCACTGGTTAGAAGCGGCAGACCCTGAAGCAGAGGTCGGCCCGGGACCAGGGTTCAATTCCCGACGCGGCAGGGTCTTGGGTCAATGTCCGCGGACTCGATAATTCTCGCTTAGGTGCCTCGCTAACCATGGGTCCCACTCTGCAACTCTGGGCAATAGCTTGCTTAATCTCCACAATGGCCCCAGCAACGCCGGGGATGCCTGGCTTCACCTTGGGTGCCCTCTCACAGGGAAAGCCAGGACGGGTTCCCCAGCGGTATACAGCGCCAGGACACCACGTAACGAGGTAACAGTGCGCTTTATAAGTATACATACATTACATTACATTACATTACATTACATTACATATAGAATTGAATGAGTTTGAAGCGGGGGTTGCGAGGGATATTGGTGGCGCAGGCCAGCACCACTGCCCATTCCTTATCAGTCCATGCCCTTCCTCTGTCTTCTGCCCATTTATCTCGCAGACTTTGGGAGGAGCACTGCATGTGAGTCAGGAGAGCCTGTACTAGCCGATGAACCACATGAGAGTCATTTCCCATAATATGTAAGTATTGCACCAGGGAGTGCGTCGGTAGCTCCTCAGAGATGTCGCCCCAAGCCCGCGTGAACGTGTGTATGAGCATTGCGTGTAGGAGAAACTGTCCGGCCGAAAGGCTCATGTCAGCAGGTAGTGTCTCAAAGGAAATCAGGGCGCCTTCAGTGTACAGATCGCCCACCGTGTCCACTCCGGCACGTGTCCAGTGGTCCAGTTCCGCCTTCGTCACCACACCCCCATCGCTGGGCGTTCCCAACAGCGGAAGCACTGGGGCATACGGCGTCACAGCATGAGTGAGCTTTAGGCTTCTCACATAGCATTTGCGCGCCACTGCCAGGTGCAATTGTGACGGGTAGGGAGTCTTGGTTAAGGGGTGAAACAGTGTGTGGATCTGTGTGTGGGTCCAGACAGCGGTGCTTGTGGCAGTGTTGCACAGATTTTTCCCGCTCAGCCATCTGGCCACCCATTGCAGCTGTGCTGCTAGATAGTAGAGCTCCTGATTGGGAACTGCCAGGCCCCCAGCATCCGGAGAGTTTCTTCAGCGCCACGCGAGGGCTCCCAGCGTTCCATATAAGATTTCTGATCGAGGTTTCTAGCTCTCGGAACATGCGAGTCGGGACATACACCGGGAGATTAGCATAATAGTACAACAGTCTGGGTAAAACTATCATCTTCGTCAGCGTCACACGGTTAGGCACATTTAGGGGACATCTGTGCTTGTAAGGAGGAGACAACTCTCACCAGGTTACCTTCCAGCACATCTGGCAGGGTTCTGTAGATGTAGATTCCAAGATAGCGGAACGTGGTGGGGTACCAAGTGAGTCTTTCATTATTGATGCAGATCTCACACTCCTGCGTGTCCGCGTCGAAGGAATACACCCCAGACTTGGCCCAGTTAACCTTGAGTCCCGACATGGCCTCAAAGGTGCGGAAGATGTCAGACAGGGCCATCGGCATGTGGGTCAGGTCTCTAACATATAATAGTAAGTCATCAGCATACAGAGATACATTGTGCAGACCATCCACTAGAGGTATCCCCCACTCTACGCCGTGTGTTCTCAGTAGCTCCGCTAGGGGTTCCATCACCAACGAGAAAAGCAGCGGGGACAGAGGACATCCTGTCTAGTGCCTCTTCTGACGCGGATGATGTCTGACAACAGCTTACCAGTACGTACTCGCACTGTGGGTTTCTGATATAATAAGCCCACCATGTGAATATAATCGTCCCCAAGTTCATATTTCCTCAACACTGCCACAAGGTAGGGCCACTCCACAGAGTCGAAAGCTTTTTCGAGATCCAGTACCAAACACCCGGATCGGGGCCACTGCTGCGTGGCATAGCTTTGTACTCTAAACAAGCGTTGTATATTATACGAGGTGCTCCGAGTGGGTACAAATCCATTCTGATCGCTATGCACGAGGGTGGGCACCAAAGGGGCTAACCGTTGAGCTAGTGCGGAGGCTACTATCTTGAAGTCAGTATTTAGAAGGGCTAGTGGGCGATAGGAGCCTAGTTGCGTGCAGTCCCTACCAGGCTTCGGAAGGGAAATGTGATTGGCTTCATTCAACGTGGGAGGGAGGGAGGAATCCAAAATGGCCGCCGTGTACATTCTGAGAAGTTCGGAGACCAAAAGATCAGGGTAAGCTTTATGAAATTCGGCTGGCAGCCCGTCTGGGCCTGGGGACTTGCCATTAGAGAAGGAAAAAATGACCGTACGCAGTTCGTCAGATGTAAGTGGGGCTTCTAAGTCATCTTGTTGCATGTCTTCTAACCTCGGCAATGTTATATCAGAAAAGTATTTGGTTATGTCCGCAATAGGGACCTGCAACCGAGAGCGGTGTAATGCCCTGTAGTGGT
Organism: Lissotriton helveticus; assembly: GCF_964261635.1. Lineage (NCBI taxonomy): Eukaryota > Metazoa > Chordata > Amphibia > Caudata > Salamandridae > Lissotriton > Lissotriton helveticus. The sequence continues at coordinate 1,393,385,843 of NC_136068.1, read as the reverse complement.
CTACAAAAGCCGCATGTATGGCGCTCTGCGTGTATATCACGTCCCCCCGAATCAGTGCATATCGCCGCTACCGGTGCTGTCCTTGCATCTTGCTTAACCAACCAGGCCAGCAATTTCCCCGGCTTGTCACCAAGATGGTGAGTGCGCGCCGAGTGGGCCGCATAGTTAAGATGGCACAGCCGCTCTAGTAGTCATGTATGTTCTGCGCGTGCCTCTAATAGTGGCTCACCATCGCCCTCCTCCGCTTCCTGCTCCCTCCGAAGCAAATCAGTCTCTATGTGTGTCAGTTCCCTGTCTAACTGCTTCCGCATTCCAGCCTGCATTCCCAAACATTGGCCTCTGGTCACAACCTTGAACGTATCCCACTCAGTTTGGGGGTTGGATGCAGTGCAGCTGTTCTCTTCAAAATATTGAACAAGGTGCATGGATAATGAGTTACAAAAGGGAGCGTCAAGTAGCAGGTCGGGTTGAAGACTCCAGGTGGGTATAGGCGGGCGTGGACGTTCCCATGCCAACTCCAGGATATGTGGATTGTGGTCAGAATGGGTGCGACGCATATAGAAGGTGTCGGTAACTTGGGGGAGTAACTCGCTCGATATCATGTACCTATCCAACCTGACATGTAACACATGCACGCCTGAGAAATAAGAATACACTTTGGTATGTGGGTTACGACTCCGCCAAGCGTCGTGTAAATCCCATTGCAAGGCCCAGTTTGTTAGTGCTTTCATAGCCCCATGCACAGGAGTGCCAGACAGGGGCGGAAAGGAACGATCCAAGACAATGTCAAGTACGCAATTATAGTGGCCCCCCCAGCACCCAGGGGATCCAGTGCCAAAGCGCCAAAACCACAGACAACTGTGTAAAGAAACCCCCTGGTCTGTATTGGGTGCATACAATGAATCCAGGACTACCAGCCGGCCATCCAGTTTTCCCTGAACAATCACAAATCTGCCCTCTGGGTCCACATGGGAGAGCGAGATTGCAAAAGGGGTCCCGGGCCTCACCCATGGTAACGCCCCACGGGCATAGGTCAAGTATCCAGTAGCATAGCGTTGCCCTCACTGAGGTTCCGGGTTTTTAGGAACCCGGTGGTGCCAGGGGATAACACCCGAAGACCTCTGAGTTCTCCCTTGTTCCGGACCACAGAAACACTGAGCCTTCTAGTCGCAGTCAGAGATCAAGTTTTATTGGTAGCTACCAAGTAACAGGTGTCCTAGAAGCACGACAAGCACGGGTCATGTGTTCTCAGGAGACTGTTCGTTTTTACAGAACCAGCCTTCTCCTTATATACAAAAATAATAGCTGCAAGCAAGAATTCTTGAGTTCATGATATGGCTATACACATATTTCTACAATAATACAAAAGAGCGAAGTCATGTAGGCAAGCCCGTATTTTAGATGTCCAATTCGTGATAGATTACCTAGCCAGGCCCGGAACTCCCATCAGATATCGGTGAAACCCCAATAAAAGAAGGCACCTCCTAGTCATAAAACTGGCCATAAACAGGGAGCGTGGACAGGTGTGTATGTGTGTAGAAAACATGATCTGTAAGGGGTGAATGGTTTGTGGTATGTTGTGCATTGATGCTATCGTGTTTGGCCACTGGGCGAGGAGCTGCCCAAACAGGTTTGGCTGGAGGCAAGGGAGTCAGTTGGGACAGGTCAGGGGGAAGTCAGGGAAGGTGGACGTGTCCTTTTAGATCAAGCTCGACCTTTAATTGACTTATCATGAGGGCAAGACACAAGATGGATACCGTTTACAAAATGGAGTCTGAGGGGTTGGGACGGAAACTACGATTCGGGGGTGTTAGCATGTCTTGATTCCTATGCAAATGCATAGGAATGATGTCCTAATCATTATCGGTTCGTCGATACCAAATTCGTCATGGTACGTTGATGTTTCGGGATACGGGTATCGGACCTCGATACCGGGACAACAGTAGGGTCCAGAATTTCAGAACCACAGACCCTCCTTTTGCCCTCATATAAGGCAATAATCCGAGTCTAAGTCTGTATGAAGGAATTCGTGGAGATGCTGCTGTAGAATCATTCTGTTGCTCAGTTCGTCCCTTGACACAGGCTTCCGTACACATGAGGTAGCACAGAGGCCGCATAGTGCAGGAGCGCACTGTACACACAGGCAGAACATAAACAGAAGTGCTAAGATCATCCCAATGAAGATCAGTGTTTTCCATCCCCAGGTGGCGATCAGTCCCCAGAACCACCCTAGTAAGGACCAGTCCCCTTTTTCCACGTGAAGGAAACCAGATATCTCGTGTAACTTAGAGATGGCCTGGTACACTGTCGGTGCGTTATCAGGGATGAAAATGCAACAACTGGATTGGATCACTCTACACACACCACCACGATCGGCGAGTATGATATCTAGGGCAACTCGGTTCTGAAGGGTCATAAGTCGATCCGACTGAAGTTCGGTCGTCAAGTTGCCAAGAGCTCCGGCCGTTGTAATCACGGCGGATTCAACTATCCTCGATAACTGGCGAATATTCCTGCTGTTCACCATAGGCCCCCAAAATGGCAGAAAACCCTTTGCGAAGTCAGCGAATTCCTGACCCGCGGTGTCGTCTTTACTCACGACACCTCTAGCTGTCCTTGTCCGATGGTAATCTGCTCTGGCCATGTAGGTGGGAGGCAGCAGAAATGCAATAAAGCATGTACCTGAGAAGTCAGGGGGCAACCAGGTGTGAGCTTGGTCATGGCAGACGAAATACGTGCCTTTGGCTGCTAATAGTATAGGGGAAGTTCGAGAAGCGAACACATAGGTTTCCGTGCATATACTCTTTCCTAATTGTGCTTTGGGATCCCTGCCGATACCTTGTAAACATAAGTGACCTCGGTTGGGTACTATCCAAACTGGGCGGGATTTCTTTGCTGTCTGGCTCTTACTCAGGTAAACCCCATGTTTAGTTACGTTCCAACGAGTGTACGGGGTGAGTTCATCTTTGGGAATCGTAAGATAGGTGTCGAACTCTCTACTCATATTTCTTATCCCTGCTATTAGTGCCTTGTTACTGGAATCACTTTCAGTAGAATGGGTCGGGTATGGTTCTAGGGCGAATAGGAACATGGTCTGGAAAGCCCACAGAGAACCATAATAACTGAAAGGCAGGATGAAGTATGGGATACCCTTATCCGTTGTGTGTGGCATGAGTCCACATATCCAACAGTTCGATGTGTTCATTATGGACTGGTGTTGGTGTAGGAGTTGAATGAATGAGTTATTTACAAATTCGAGTCTTCTGGCAGACTCGTGTTCAGGTAAAGGGTGAAAGTAGTGTGGAGAGATAGTAGGAGGAGGCTGTGGCCGGGTGTTATTTGAAAAAGTAACTTGGAATACGAATAGAGTATAACCAGTTAAAAACATCGTTATGCTACACAACATTAAAATACATGTTATCAAAAACCTTCTTTTGGCCAGTACAGTGCATAATTGTCTTTCAAAGTTTGGGAATTTGGCAGGTCTCTTTACCCTAGGAAACTCCATCCTCTAGTTGCTGCCCGCGGTGGTAGGTTGGTTCTGCCAGGGGGTGCGCTCTGTTCAGTCCGGGGTAACTCCCTTGGACCAACCAGAACCGTTGACCTAGACGTCCCCAGTTGCACTCCCCAGCCTTCAACCGCGACCCTAGCAGCAGAACCGGATGGCGGTTTCCTGAGAGTGAGAGAGAGCTGAAAAATCAAAAATAGTTCTTGGGGGGTAGGGAAAATCACATTCGTTTTTTTTTTTTTTTTATTAGTCTCTTTGTCTTGACCTTAGATTATATTGTTGTTTCCCAGGTACGGTGTGGTCTTCAAACAATGTCTCAGGTTCGGTAGTGTCCAACTGCATAGACGGTGGCACAAGTCCTTGTAAAATGTGATCACTCTCCTTTTCGGTACCAGTTTCTTTTAAACGTGCATCGCTGAAAGGGATGAAGCGAGGTATGGATTCTGTCTCGGAGTCGGCAATTCCTTCGTTGACCCACCGGTCGTATGGAAGGGGCAGAGGGACCCGTTTACAATGGGTCCCGTGCACCCAGTTCTTTTTGCCTTCCACCCGAACCGCTGATCTCGTGGAAAGAAGTACCAGGTAAGGTCCGGTCCACCTCGGCTGTCCGTTGTTTGTGCGCTGGAAATTCCGCACCAAGACCCACGTGCCGGGTGTGATGGAGTGACCTGGATCATCAGAGGCTGGTGGAGAGGAACTGTGAACCTGTTGGTGTAAAACACGCAATTTAGTTGTCAATTCGCACAAATAGTCAAGCAGTACGGGGTGCTCTATCTCGCTGAGTTTCTTTGGCCTTGGCACGCCCCAGACGTTGGCTGGGCGGCCAAACACTATTTCGTGAGGGCTAAGTCCTAATCTGGAATGGACGGTCATTCTGGTTGACAAGAGTGCCAGGGGCAAGGCGTCAGGCCATTTAAGACCTGTACAGGCTTGGATCTTGGCTAATTTGAGCTTTAAAGTGCCATTGTAGCACTCTACCAATCCAGCTGATTGGGGGTGATTCGCAGAGTGGAATCTTTGTTGGATGCCTAAACACTCACACACTCTCTTCATCACGCGTCCTACGAATTCACTTCCATTATCACTCCAGACGATTCTAGGCATGCCGAATCTCGGGAAGAACTCTTTGACCAGAGCTTTGGCAGTTGATAAGGCAGTATTGTCCTTAAGGGGGTACGCTTCCACCCACCTGGAGAAAGCGCAGACAACAACGAGCACATACTTCAGATTGAATGAAATCGAGCTGCAAAACCTCGAACGGATACGTTGGAGGCGCAAAATGACCAGCTGGAGTTGGGGTTCCCCTACCGGGATTGTACTTCAAACATACCATACAGTTTCTGACCACATTCTCTGCATATTTCGGAATATTGCTGTTTTGCCATACTGGGGCCAATACTTTACAGATTCCTTTCGAACTGATGTGCGCAAATCCATGAGCCATTGTTACTACTGCAAGTACATATGCGTTAGGTAATAGCCATCGCTGGTGTTCTGACAATTTGACCCAACAACCATTCGCATCTAACCTACCCTTACTTCCTCTCCATTCATTCACCTCTTTCTCAGTTGCCTCGGCTTGTATAGATTTCACGCTTTCGATGGTGTCCTCACACATTCCTACATCAGTAATCCATCTAGCGGGACCTACAACATACATTCGACTCATTGTGTTCCTTGCAGTCTCTTTTGCAACCTCATCTGCAAATGCATTCCCGCGACCAACATCATCCTGAATCTTTTTGTGTGCACTGCATTTTACAATGGCGACTTGTAGTGGCAAGGTCAGTGACTGGAGGAGCTCATTAACTAGCTGACCATGTTGTATCTTTGCACCATGTGACGTAAGAAATCCACGTTCACGCCACAATCTCCCAAAACTGTGAGCCACACCAAAGGCGTATTGGCTGTCAGTGTACACATTCACTCGCTTTCCTTTCGCTAACACACATGCTCTGGTAAGCGCAATTAGCTCTGCAGCTTGTGCAGAATTATGGGAAATGCGCGCGGTCTCTATAATGGTGTGTAATGTCGTTACGGCATATGCGGCAGTCGTATCACCATTCGGCAGCTTGAAACATGAACCATCAACCCATAAAGTATCGTTGCATTCAGGAAGGGGAGTGTCCTGTAAGTCTACTCTCCCTTTTGTCTCTTCTTCTGTCCTAAAACAGCAGTCATGGTTATCAATCTTGTCTGTTTCTGTCGGAATGGGTAATAACGTTGCGGGATTCAGTGTATCGCACCTCTTTATGTGGATGTGACTTGCTAGCAGCGTAAGTTCGTAACTGGATAGTCGAGCGCTGGTAAGGTGTTGTGTCTTCGTCCTGTTTAGTAAAATGTCTACTGCATGTGGAACCATAACAATCAGAGTATTATTCATGACTAATCCAGCGGATTGCCGGATGCAGACAGCTGCTGCGGCGGTAGCCCTCAGACAACTTGGTAGGGCTTTAGCCACAGGGTCTAGAGTTGCCGAAAAATACGCGCATGGGCGCTGTCTGTCCCCAAAATGTTGTGTTAAAACTGATAATGCACAACCTTCCTTCTCATGGACATATAATGTAAAAGGCTTACTGTAGTTGGGGTTTCCCAACACAGGAGCCGAACACAATGCATCACGCAACTCGTGGAAACTCGTCTGGCAATCTTCAGACCAAGGCATAGGATTTGGCGTGTCTTTGCAGAGTAGTGCCAGCAAGGGTTTAGCTAGTAGTGAGAAGTTCGGTATCCATTGTCTACAGTACGATGTTATGCCCAAGAAAGCTCGAACATCTCTCTGTGTTCTTGGGGCACTCAGTTCTGCAATTGCCTGTATTCTTTCTGGTGTCAGTCTCCTTCCCTCCTTCGACAAGATGTGACCTAGATAGGTTACTTCTTGTCGGCAAAATTGTAGTTTGGAGAGAGAGACTTTGTGCTTCATATCACATAAGTGATGCAATAATGATAACTTAGCTTTCTTGCAAATCTCTTCAGTGTCTGCAGCGATCAGCAGATCGTCTACGTACTGAATCAGAGTTGAACCATTCGGTAGAACAATCGTGTCTAGTTGTGTTTTCAGGGCCTGACTGAATATTGAAGGGCTTTCGCAGTAGCCTTGAGGAGCGCACTTGAAGCGGAAGCTTCGTCCTCCTAAATTAAATCCGAAAATATCTCTACTCTCCTCAGCAATCGGGATGCTGAAGAAAGCGTTCTTCAGGTCGATCACCGAAAACCAATTTGCTGAAGCTGGAACCATCGTCAATAAAGCAGTAATGTCGGGGACAACTGGAAACTGTGGGATAACTATCTTGTTCACTTCTCTGAGGTCGATCACGAACCTGTACACAGGTGGCTGTGAAGGATCGGTACGCTTTAAAACCGGTAAGACTGGACTGTTACAAACATTTCCTGTTGTTTCTTCGATGACGTCTTTATCAATCAGGTCATAAACAATCGTCAATAACGCCCTTTCACATTCGCTGGATATTTTATATTGGGCAATACGTGGCAACCTAACGTTGGCTTTCAACGTTATGACATACGGTGCTATCTCCAAACGACCTACATCATTAGAACCATTAGCCCAGAGTACATCAGGAAGACACGACAATTCAGTTGCAATATTTTCTTTTGACACATACATTGGAGAAACGACTTTCTTACCTAAAGTAAGCTGTACTCCCAAGGGATAACAGTACAAAGTCGCATACAACCTCTTTAGTAAATCCAAACCTAACAAATTTTCACCGCAACCTGTTGTAAGAATGAGGGGTGCTTCTAATTCGCATGGGCCAACAGAAAGGGACATAGGACTAGAGATCGGGTTTCTAACAGGGGCGCCAGAGAAACCTACTGAGACATTCATTTCGCCAGACAAAGGTACGCCAGGAAGTTTCGAGTGCATGATAGAACTTTTTGTAGCACCAGTATCCAGCAGAAATGGCTCTGACACTCCTGAGGCAATCACCTCGACATAAGGTCCATTCTGATCTACTGGAACTGAAACAACTCCCTCTCTTTGTCCATGGCTGTCCTAGCAATCATTACCCTCATTTTCGTGTTCGGTGTAATAGTCGTCAGCATAGTACTGAGCTGACCTAGATGATGCATTATTCTGTTGGTCAAAGCTGTTCATCGAATTCTGAGGCGGAAAAGAAGTGGTATTCTGGGTGAAATTTCCACGGCCCCTACCTCTAGGGGCCTGTTGAACACCTCTTCCCCTTACACCTGAAGCACCGCTCAGACGTCGCGCAAGAACCGGACAATTACTTTTAAAGTGACCCTCTTCCTTGCAATACGCACATTGATTCGGGCCATACGCAATACGCTGATGGGAAAACTTGTTTCCTTGCGCGTTTCTCGAATACTGCTGTTGTTGTTGATAATTGGGCTGACTAGCCGTACGAGGCGGATAAGCTTGCTGGAGAAGAACTTTAGTTTTTAAATCTTTTGTCTTTTTGTCGACTTTGTCTAGCTCGTCTTTGCGCCTATTTTCATAGTACTGGGCTGTAGCTAAAATTTTAGCTGACGTAGAGACAGCCCAAGCACTCTCTGAATCCTTCAGTTTTGTACACAGTTCAGGAATTAAATTATGTACGAATTTGTCTACAAACAATCTTTGACCACCCTCGGTAGCCATATCCTGACCACTATGATCGGTGAAAGTCTCCTCAAATCTTGTGAAAAAGTCAGACACATTCTCATCTTTCTTCTGCTTGCACGCAGATAGCTTGTCCCAGTTTACGCATACCTCGGGCATTGTCGTTTTCATGTACGCGATAATTCTACCAGGAAGTTCAGCTATTAACGGCTCAGGTTTAGAACCACCAATTTGTCTAGCATCTATGGCGGCAATGTTCGCCCATGAGTCACCTAGTTCTTGGTCATGGTTCGTATGACGGATTTTGCTCCATAAAGGATGTGGAACAACGTTCCCGAACAACATGTCTATATCCGCTAAATTCATTATACATGAGCTTGCAGTTTGCGATAACTCCTTATAATACCCAGTCGGGTTTTTACGAGGATCAGGCAGTGTTTGTTTGAGTGCTAAGACTTCAGATCGTTTCCAGGGGACATGTACCCATACACGCTGGAAATGAGGCAGAATTGGCGGTACTACATTCGCGTCGCCTTCCCTCCAAACCGGAGGAACCTCTCTCATGGGGTACTGTCTCGCTCTTTTCCCTCCTGGTGCATCGTCTTCGTGACATGATCTAGAGACGTTTCCCTTACTCCTATAAGAGAGCAATAACTCTATTGCTTTCTCAACATCTGCACCTACAATCATACCTTCATAGAACTTAAAGCGTGTACGCCATAGTTCGTTCATTGTGTATGTGGGATCATTTGTCTTCACATCTTCGCCCAGATATACACACATTTCTTCGAATACGTATCTCTGAGTGGGTGCATTCCATTGACGGAAAACTTCCATAACAGACTGAACATCATATCTAACAGTATCCGTAATCCATTTACGGGCTAGTTCATTCAGCACTTTTCTTTCCTCGTAATCAGGCAGTTGACTACGCAACTGTCTATGTTCTGTTTTAGGGGTCGTTTTAGGCGACCCGAAGAAAGGTGAAAGCAGACCAGTGACGGTACCTGTCACTCTTTGTCTAATAGAAGGAGAACCTTGCGGAGGAGCAAGTGCATCGGAAAAAACAGGCTGAGGCAAAGAAGAAATGGAGGCCATAGCAGAGGAAGTTGAAACAGTGACAGACGTAGTATCATAGGGAACAGTTGGAGCTGTAGGCAAAGTGGTAGAAGTAAATGGAGTATGTAGCAAAGATAGCGGCCTTTGAGAAGGCTGCGCCGGAGAAGTAGAAACCAGCTGAAGAGGAGCTGGTGTTCGTGCAAGAGCTGTGTTACGTGCGCCGGGGCGCGGTATAGTAAAATGCTTTGGTGGTGCGGTAGCGTCTAACGCATACGGTGGAGGTGAGCTTAATAAGTGGGACATTAATGGATCTTTCTCGGATCTCTCCTCTTGATCTTGTCCCTTATTTGGTAACATCGGGTAGCATTTATCTACTGCTAGTTTCTTGCTCCTAAGCAATTGTTCGCTTTCTTGCTCTTCCTCGTTATCCCTGTATGCAACGGCAGCTTGCACCATTGACATACCTCTTTTATTCCTTTTTGCTAATTTTATTTCTTTCTGTTTGGCTTCTTTGCGCCATAAGCGGAAAGAGTCAAACATCGCCGGCCGGGCTTTTCTCTTAAATAATTTGACCTCTAAGTTATCTAATATTTCTGAGTCGAAACTACCATATTGGGGCCATTTTAAAACACCATCCTTGCGGGTGTATTTTATCCACACTTCATTATATGTGATAGGACCTACGCCGTGCTTTACATAGAGCTCGTATGTTGGAGTTCCAATCGGAGGAACCGGACAGGAATCCTCTAATCGGGAGTCCTTACTGCAACCAAGACAAAACAAGTTTCCAAGTCTGCTAAAACCAGGCATCTTTGCTCACTAGTCTAGCTTCAAACTTCAAAGGATTATCTGTTACGATATTTCTTGTGAATACACAAGTCCTTCGGCTTTGGGGCTTGCAAGTACCAAATCAAAGCGTATCTCAAGGATACCAAAAACTAAGGACAAACTAAGGACTGGGAGACGCTCCACTTATACTTAACTGAAGTATTTGAAGATCGGTGACGTCGCTAGACTCGTCTATCGTTTCGCTCTACCAAGGATCACTGGGTCCAAAACAAGGCGATAGTCAGGGCAGCAGTCCTTCGTAGCCGTCGGGACGCGGGGAACCTGGCAGCAAAGACCTTCGGAACCACGTCGACATACAGGGGTCGCTGAAGTGGCTGGCCGTCTTCCGGAATTTTCACACGAAGCTCCTCACGAACATCTGGCTTGGACCGTCGCCGCTTGATACCGCCCCGAGTTGGGCGCCAACTGAGGTTCTGGGTTTTTAGGAACCCGGTGGTGCCAGGGGATAACACCCGAAGACCTCTGAGTTCTCCCTTGTTCCGGACCACAGAAACACTGAGTCTTCTAGTCGCAGTCAGAGATCAAGTTTTATTGGTAGCTACCAAGTAACAGGTGTCCTAGAAGCACGACAAGCACGGGTCATGTGTTCTCAGGAGACTGTTCGTTTTTACAGAACCAGCCTTCTCCTTATATACAAAAATAATAGCTGCAAGCAAGAATTCTTGAGTTTATGATATGGCTATACACATATTTCTACAATAATACAAAAGAGCGAAGTCATGTAGGCAAGCCCGTATTTTAGATGTCCAATTCGTGATAGATTACCTAGCCAGGCCCGGAACTCCCATCAGATATCGGTGAAACCCCAATAAAAGAAGGCACCTCCTAGTCATAAAACTGGCCATAAACAGGGAGCGTGGACAGGTGTGTATGTGTGTAGAAAACATGATCTGTAAGGGGTGAATGGTTTGTGGTATGTTGTGCATTGATGCTATCGTGTTTGGCCACTGGGCGAGGAGCTGCCCAAACAGGTTTGGCTGGAGGCAAGGGAGTCAGTTGGGACAGGTCAGGGGGAAGTCAGGGAAGGTGGACGTGTCCTTTTAGATCAAGCTCGACCTTTAATTGACTTATCATGAGGGCAAGACACAAGATGGATACCGTTTACAAAATGGAGTCTGAGGGGTTGGGACGGAAACTACGATTCGGGGGTGTTAGCGTGTCTTGATTCCTATGCAAATGCATAGGAATGATGTCCTAATCATTATCGGTTCGTCGATACCAAATTCGTCATGGTACGTTGATGTTTCGGGATACGGGTATCGGACCTCGATACCGGGACAACAGTAGGGTCCAGAATTTCAGAACCACATCGCCACCTACGATGCTGTCTCTGTACTTCCGTACCATTTAGGTGCGTCTCCTGTAAGAGGGCTATATGGACGCGGTGCCGTTTAAGGTATGAATAAATTTGGTACCTGCGTGAAGGTGTGTGCATGCTACATACATTCCACGTGCCTATCTTTATCACTGACATTGCAATTTCAAGTGACCCCCACGCACCCCCCACGGCCAACCCCACAGCAGTCAGCCAGTCCAGCGCTCCCCCTACCCACCCCCACATGATCGCCAAAGACACATCAGCAAGCACTTGCAAGAGCTGCGCAAAAGAAAAATAAGAATGCAAATGGAATGATGCATTAAACCAAAGAAACCACAACAAATAAGTAATGCCAAAAGGTCGACAGCTAAACATGCCGCCGTCCAAACTCTCCAATGAGGTAACAAATGTCTAAGTCTAGGGGGTTGCTGCGCACTTGGCACAACTGTGGTGTCGCGTCTGTTGTGCAAGCAGAAGGAGCGCCCCTCTTCCCAGGCAGCCTGTTTCAGCCGTAACAGACACTAGATGTTCCAACCAGGAGCCTCCCGGTTAGTAAGGTACTTATCTTAGGGCCAGAGGTTCTACTTAAATGTCAAGCAGTCCCTACAATTCTTCACCCAGCTGGTGAAGAGCCAGGACATTTAAGCCCAACCAGTCGCTAGGTAGCACCTACTAGGACTCCTCTCCTTCAGAGGTCAACCAGCACAATGTTAGTACTCACTGCGCCCCGCGTTGGTGACAAAGAGTCCAATGTATATCCAGCTGCGGTCGCCACCAGGACTAGGGGCCTGATCGATACCAGGTTGGGCAGTTCCACAAAGGCACTCTGGATCAACCAAACAATGGCAAATAGTTATATCATCCGATCAATGAATCAAGTCTGCTGTTTGCGGAGTAACGTCTGGCTGTTCCATGGACATCTGGGAGTCGGGCAATCCATAGATGTTTTCATCATCGCTGGGCAGCTCATGCGGGCTTGCATCTAGGGCGGCCTCTGTGCTCGGGGAGCCACTGAGCTCCGCCACCATTCGGAGGGCATCTTGCTGTTCACTTTGAATAAGTTCCGCAGGCGGGCCTATCTCCGTCGCTGTCCGTAACCCACGGGCCGGTGACATCCTGTTCCTTTGACGGCATCGGGCCCCCTGAAGCGCGGCAAAGATGAATTCACCGATGTTGGTAGGGATTCCGCAGCCATTCCACCGTCTAACCATTCCTCGGCCTCCTCCGGATTAGCAAAGAAATGCATTTTATCTCGTGCCACCACCCGCAATCTGGCAGGAAAAAGAAGGGAGTACTTGAGGTCCAGCTGACGTAGTCGTTGCTTGACTGCTAGGAAGGAGTGTCTCTGGCGCTGAACATGGATCGTGTAGTCTGGGAAGAACATTATCTTGGCATTTTCAATGCGGACTTCCCTGAGTTGTCTGGTTTCTCTCAAAATGGAGTCACAATCGCGATAGTTCAGTATTCTGAGAAGCATTGGTCGAGGGTTAGATCCCGTCGGGAGTGGCCTTGTTTGTACACCATGTGCCCGCTCAACGACGAAGTGTGGCGACAGCGCGCCGGCCGGAAGCAGGTTTTTCAGCCAGTCCTCCATATGTGTCACGGGCTCCTTCCCTTCCCATCGTTCCGGCACACCAACGACTCGCACGTTGTTGCGCCGTGCCCGCCCTTCCGCATCCTCGGCTCGATCCTGCAAGAAGTCAACTCTGTTAAGGAGGTCCTGCACCTGCTTGTCAGTCTGAGTGACTCGGGGCACGAGATCCGCAACAGTGTCCTCCAAGGCAGTGGTACGGTCAGCCAATTTCTTATGGTCGGCACGTAGGTGCGTTAGTTCGATAGCCACACCATCTATCTTGGTTTCCAGGAGGTACGGGTGAGTTGTACCGATTCCTCCAGTCTTTCCATAGCTGCCAGCATTGTGTCAAGCTTTGCCTCTGTCTGGTCCAGATCCGCTGGTTTTGTAGGCTTTTCCATCCTCCCCTTCATTTGCGTGCCTCCAGTTCCAGTCCTCGCCCTGGTGCCCCCAGACATGAGCGGCTCGGCAGGTAATGAGATGGTGCCCAGTGTATCCGTGACCAACAGTCTACAGAGCTCCGGCCGGCACCAGAGGCGATGAGAGAGGGCGGGCACCGGGGCGTGAGGGCCGCAGGGGAACGACCCCGCCAGGCGAGTCAGGTATACCGTGCCCCGACGGTCCGCCACTGGTACGTGGTGCACCGGCCGAGGGGACAGTCAGCATCCCTGTCTTGAGGTGGTCGGCACTCCACCTAGCTCCTGCTGCGTCACCACCGGCGCCTCCGGGGAGTAGCGGTCAGTGTCCCAGGGTGGCCACGGTGTGTGTGGCCGATAGTGCTAATGCACGGGTGTTGCATGGATAGCGTCCCCTCCACTTGTCCTCCCGGGCGGCACCGACCTCATGTGGTGCTCCGCAACTCTTACAACGCGCCGCGCCGTCCGGGTGCCTCAGTTGGGAGCACCACGTTTCAAATCAGGGGGGCCTTCAGTTTAGGCATCAGCAAGGTGAGTGGCTCGATGTCAGCATGCCTCCGAGTCGCGGTGACAGACACCCCCGCCGCGGACAGTGACTCCGGGCCGACACCGAACCTCCATTTACCAGGCCGCGTCTCGGGGCCTTGTGGGTAGTGGCAAGCCTCGGCCTCTCGTTGGTGGGCTCGCCGGGCAGGCAGCAGTGGGAGCAGCAGCGCGACTCGTGGAATCCTCAGTGCGGTCAGAGATATTCCTTCGGCCCCAAAATTCACAGAGCTGTAGGCGATTGCTCGCTGCTGCATCTCCTTGATTTATGGCTGGTTACGGATAATTTTGGCTGATTTTTGGCCTGGGGAAGGGGAGCTCGGATCGGAGCTCTACTTCAGTGCGTCCGTCACCATTGCGTGCTTAGCCACGCCCCCCAGTTCACCTGGTTATCATATATCAAAGTGTATATTGTCTTTCTTCGCTGCATTTTAATCTGTTGGAAAGGTAGTGCGCAGATGTCTCATATCTGACAATCACATGCCAAAGACAGCACTCCTAGAAAAATCCTACAAGCCAATACTGAAATGCTACTGCCCAATTAAATAGAGCTTATGGGATCAGCGAGCAGACCTTCAGAACTTTCTTATAAGCTCAGGCCCTAGACACCACTGGTGGATGAATGAGTCTCCTGCCCCACAGGTACCAGCTTTGTAAGTACATGGGACATGAACATTGTGAGGACTGACATGGGAGGGCGTCACCCACAATTTGGCAAATAGTAGAGCACAAAGGGTGCAAGATGTTGTTCCCACTCAGGACTCATTTGTATCCCTCTTCAACATCTAACTGATTTACCGTCTGCATGATTTTCTCCTACATAGGAATGAATGCTGTATACGCCTCTCTCTTTGACTCATTCTCACTCACAATATTAAACTTTCTCTTTATAGATTTCTCTTTTTTTGCATGCCCTCTCACTTAGTGCTCTCTTTCATACCCATCAGTCTCTCCCCATTTCCTTTTTCTACATCTCCCTCTTCCCTGTCTCCTTAGTGCTGCTTCTCTAACCCTTGTGCTTATTTTCCTATTTGATCCTTCTTTCTTAACTTCTCTATACCCCTCTCTTGCCCACCAACGTAAAGAAAAAGAGCGCATTGATGCAGCCAGCTCCTTTTTATTAAGCCATGTTGCACATGAATCCAAGCTACTTTGCAATATGTCTAAAGAAATGTGAGGGTCATGCAACATGAGGGAGGTGAGGCGGGAGTAGGGAGGGAGCAGCAACACAGAGGACAGTGGGAGGAGGGTGGGGTAAGCAATATGTGGGAGATGCGGGAGAGGAGAGATGGGGCAGTGACACAATGGATGGCAGGGGGTCCAGCAACATGAGGGAAAAGAGGGGGAGGAAGATTGGGGTAAGTGCCCAGATGGGGTAGGAAGGAGAGAGGGGCAGAGACCAGACACATGCACTCTTATAGAATATATGTAAAAATGTTTCTAAAAATTAACCTGTAGGAGCCACAGTGTCCGACAGTCCCTGACACACAGCCAGTGGAAGGACACTGGCCGCAGAAAAGAAGCAGCACTTGGTCCATGCTCCTCAGCAGGGACAAACACAAGGTAGCGCCTGGTGAAAGCAGGAGGCGCTGATCAATAGGAAGCAAAAAAACAAGAGTGACATCAAAGCCAACCAATGGTACATAAGGGTGGGCTTGAAGCCTGTTTAAACCTTTGGAAGCAAGGAAATAGGAGTGACATCAAAGCAAGCCAATGTATGTTGATGTAACCTTTATTGTATGATTAATAAAAATCTTTACAATTTAAAATGTTACAGTAATTTAAGTAGTAAAACACTGGTGGATAAAATCAATAAAACCCAAAGCACGTTAGAGGATCAAAAATACAATTAGCAACCGTCTTAATAAGAACAAGTGTTAAAGTGCAGAACTTGAAATCTGATAGACCTGGGGGAAACAGAAAATAAGGCAGGGTTGAGTACATGCAGATAGTACTTAAAGTGCTTCATAAGAATTAAAATGCTTACAGTCCTCTCCAAGCTTTCGCCAATCGCAACCAGATTACGAAGATTGACTGGTATGATGCCTATGCTGGGCATCAGAGCCATGTGAAGCAGTTTAGCATATTTTGCCGGCAAGGCCATACAGTGCTTGGAGATCCTTGCTCTTTTACTAAAAAATGGCTCAGCCAAGCAGGTGGGGTTCAGTTATTTGTTGATTGATTGCCATTCCAATGCCTGCTGTCTCTAGATAAAATTACTGCTACTGATCGCCTCTTCTGAGCATTTCTTCGTAATACTAAGGTATTTGCCGAATTTTGCCAATTCCATCGGCTCCGTAAATTTGTAGCCTCATTGTAGCGTTTGAGTGCCATGGGCGAGAAAGAGTGGTTTTAAAAGTCTAGAGCATGATAACAAAAGTTAAGGACAACAGCATAGCAAATGGTTAAACCACTCGTATTTATAATAGCACAGTCAACAATTTACACTTTTTGTGAGGGTCTGCCATTTTGGATCTACTTCCTTAGTTTCTAATCCCATTAGCCTTGCAAACAAGGTTGGTTTAAGGCAGCCTTTATGAAGCAAACTGGAGAGATATGGTTGTGGACTCAGGCAACGCAGTTGTGCACTGACTTATTACAACCGCACTGCTTGTAGGATTCTTGATTCATTGAACTTGTCTATGTTGCTTGCCTTCGATAATGTTTTGGTTTGTTTTTTCAGGGCAGTTTTGAGTGTGGCTCACGTGAGCTGTAATCTATTTAATATAGTCTGATCAATTTGAAGGGTGTCAATTGAATGATGTAAATAGTGCGACCAGGGATTCCCATACTGAACAAAGATGGTGCTGGAGGGCAGCTTTCATTATATTGGGGATGCCTTAATTACTCTTTAGTACAAATTTATAAAGGACACCATGCTTATCCACGTTTGGGCCACAAGCCTGAATTCCAGCCTTATCAGGCAGCTTTGAAGCTACGATGGAAGTCTAAAGACCCTTTTGTAAGCCTTGACTTGGTATTTTTCCAAGATGTGAACTAGCTCACCCGGGTAGACCTCCTGGCCATAGTTAATCATTGGTAACAGGGTTGCAGCCAGTACGCATCTTAATGGACCAGTGGATGGGCATTCCCGAGAGTTTTTCAATTTCCATGCACCAATTATTATGGACTGCTTTTGTAGCGGCATGTCCCAGTTGCTTGTTGGGCCCTTCTTTAGAAGTTAACTAGACGACAAAATAATTGTAAGCGTTTACTATTTCTATTTGTAGAGGTACCAGGCTCCATCTGTGGTTTGGCTTTTTGATAGGTTTTCCAAAAACAAGTATGTTGCTCTTTGAGGCTTTTGCCACCAGTTTATTGGCGAACCAATGGTATGTAATGATAAGTAATGGACTGGCTCTAAGCCTGTTTGCAGATTTCATTATGTTTTTTACAAAAGATTTTGCAGAAAGTGCAAGCACTATCTCCGGCGAAACCTTAAAATCACAAACCCATGAAAGAATTAACTCTGGCTACCAACCTAAATACCTAAAAACCTCCAATTTTCTGAAGTTGCAGTGCTAGGGGAAGGGTAGTGAGTTTAAAGTACATAAAGTAATCAATTAGTGCCCTGTTTGCTTTCTATTCCTGCCCCAGCCTTCATAACCCCTGGGAACAGGAGTAACGAGGGCGGTGAGAGAGGTACCAAAGGTTATGGGTTGAGTCAGATCATATCTGAGCCAACGCATCAAGCAGACCACACGCTGGATGGTATTTTTACCAACAATCAACACATTGAAGTGGAGAGTGTGCGACCAGTAACTTGGTCAGATCACTCCGCAGTCTATTTCAATGTTGAGATCTCAACAACTAGCAGCTTTTGCAGAAATAGATCTTCCTTGGCAAATCACGTCCTTGGAAACTAACCCAAAAAAATGATTTGATCACAGGTTTGGTGAGAAACCCCCCAGCTATAGCAGACTCCAACGTTGCAGCCAGAAACTTTGAAAACTGACTAAGTCATGCAGTACCAGGCTGGCACCGGAAGTGACTAAGCATCCTGGGAGAAGGCAAGCTACGTATGCGGCTGAGCTCAGACAAATTAAAGTCAAATGCAGACGTAAGGATCATATTTGGAGATCCGACTATGGGATGGAACATAGAAAGGACTATAACACAGTCTTAGAGGAATATAAGATTGCTATAAAACAGGCTAAAACTGTGTATTTTATCACTAAAATTCAGGAGGCCACTAAAAAAAAAAAACTAACAAAAAAAAAAACCTGTGACTGCATTGTCAAAGTGCCCGCGAGACACTTTATTTGCGCCTGATCAAAACTTTGTGGACAAAATTGCTACTTTTTTTCAAAACAAAGTTCATACAGTCTACAACGAACTCCTGAACACAGCAGATGCCCCTGGGGAGACTGGAGGATATTGCAACTCAGTGCAGTTTATCACGGTTCGCAGTGTTAGGGGAAGAACAAGTTGTAGAACTGCTGTTACAAACTAAGTCCGGCTCCCCCCTAGACTCTTGCCCCCCTTACATTTTACATCTGGCTCCTGAGGAGGTCAATGCGTTCCTGACCCCCCCCACTAAATGAGATTATGAGGTCAGGGGTTTTTACACTGCTTTGGAAAAAAGCCTGCATCAGACCTATTCTGAAAAAAGCCACGCTTGATCCCTTGGAGGCCAAACATTATCGCCCAATATCCTGTCTCCCGCTACCCTCTAAGATCCTGGAGAAAGCCATGAATTTGGAACTGACTGAGTATTTGGATCATAATAACATCCTTGACTCCACCCAGCATGGCTTCAGGTCTCGACACTCTACTGAGTCAGCCTTGATTATGGCGACAGAAGAGATCCGCAAGGTGATGGATGGAGGGGGTAGGGTCGCTCTTATCCTGCTTGAGCTGACCGCAGCATTCAATATCATAAACCATGCAGTACTGCTGCGGTGGTTGAAGGCAGCTGACATTAGGGATAAGGCCCTAACCTTACTTACATCCTTTCTGGCGTCTAAGTAACCACTTATTCACTGGGATGGACTTTAGTCAGGAAAGTTCTACCTCCCATGTGGAGTTCCTCAGGGATCGACCTTGTCCCCGACAATGTTTAATCTGTATGTCGCTCCACTAGCTAGACTAATAAAAGACCATGGTCTAATGCTTGTGTCGTATGCGGATGACACCCAGTTAGTGGTGTCAGTTGCGCAAAGTGTGGACATGACAGCTGAACGGTTCCGCAATTGCCTCACGGAACTGATGGCATGGATG
Source organism: Lissotriton helveticus (assembly GCF_964261635.1). Taxonomy (NCBI): domain Eukaryota; kingdom Metazoa; phylum Chordata; class Amphibia; order Caudata; family Salamandridae; genus Lissotriton; species Lissotriton helveticus. The sequence goes on along the minus strand of NC_136068.1, from coordinate 1,393,366,775 downwards.
AATTCCAACTTTATGAATCTTAACACTGAAAAAACTGAGGTTGTCAAGTTTGGTCAGAAAACCTCTGCATGGAGCCCACTATGGTGGCCCCCCGAAGCCGGTATGTGTCCTGTCCCTGTGTCCAAGGCCAGGAATCTAGGCTTTCTGATTGATAAAGATCTAACGCTCGCTCCACAAATTATCCAAGACTCTTCGGCCTGCTTTTTTACGCTGCAAGTTCTGTGTAAAATTCTTCCTTTCATCCCTTTTTCACTAAGGAAAATGGTAGTCAGAGCCTTAGTTCTGTCAAGAGTAGATTATTGGAACGGTCTAAACTTGGGAGCAGGCACAAGGCAGAGTCCCAAACTTCAGTCACTCCGGAATGAGGCCGCTCGGGTACTGCTTGATCTACCCAAACATCATTCTACGTCCGCTAGTATAAAGCAGCTCCACTGCTTTCAGTTCGACGGCGAGTGGATTTCAAGGCCCTCTGCCTAGTGCATAAAGCTCTGTATGGAGGTGGAGCGGCGGATATACAACTCCTATTTCCCCGGTATGTGTCACTACGCTGTCTAAAGTCCACTAATGCTGGACTGGTACGCGTCCCCAAGATAAGAAGAGTCAGATGGGGAGGAAAGGGTTTCTCATACCAAGCGGCTAAACTATGGAACTCCCTCCCCATACAGATACGACTAAAGTCCAGCAGAACTCTCTTTAGAAAAATGATAAAAACATGGCTCTTTGCCAAGCTTTAGATCTATTAACGATGCCTGGTTGCACACACCTCAGCGCCAAGACGCCTCAGCAATAGTGCGCTTTATAAATATTCAGTCAGTCAGTGAGAGGTAGATGCTGCAACCTTTGGACACGCCTCACTGGCCTTCATGCATCCATGCATAGAGACCAGGTGGTCCCATTCCATGTGTGGCATTTCCAGACTTTTGAGCCGACAGTGCTATGCATGGTGAGGATATAAGTTAAGCCACAAATCCTAGAGTGCCTAGTGAAGGTGTTATCCATGGATTTTAAAGGCTTAGGGGGAAGTTAGAAAGGAGGGCGTGGACGGCAACCTTCCACTATGAGGAACTGCAGCTAGTCAGCCGAGTAAATAGGGAAGGCATTGCAGTGGTTGGCGTTTCCTCCTGTCCTTATTCTTTCAGGTGTTAATAATACATTTCTTATCAAAGCAGTTATGGAGTCAAGTGACTTCACCTACATTAGCAGAATTTTCAAGATTCCCAGGATCCTGCCTGAGTAACTAATCCAGTCCAGGTGTTCAGTTTGCATTGTGGTACTTGTAGTCCGCATTTTATAACGAGATACCGAGGACTACAAGTAGCAGTCAGCAAAGAAAGAAAACTGGATTGGATAAGTTCTCCTCCATACATGGGTCTGGTCAACCGGTGAGACGTCTCGGTACACGTATGATACAGGTAATATTTGCTAAAAGCTAAATTTTATAACCGTGCTAAAGTAGATTTTGTATAGCAATGGTTTTAAGTAACTGTGCTAAATTAATAAAAACTTGAAACTTGAAACTAGATACGGGTAAGAGAAGTAAGGTGCCTCCAGAAATAATAGCTTCAGAGCACCACTGGAAAACAATAACATTGCTCCCCTAACTAACCTCAAACATTGCAACAGATCATTCGAAAAAACAGTACTGAAGGGAGTTGCCAGCATTGCTATCTTTCATTCATGAACGTGTTTCCGAGGAGCGCTGTTAGTTGGAAGCACAGAGCGCTCAGAGCAGGCGGGCGGGCCGGTGATTACTGGCGCTGCCTGACAACGCCTCTTTACTGGAAGCGCAGCTGAAGCAGCACTACGGGGAAGGAAGCGCGCCTGCCCGTCGGATTTGCCGGCCTGCACCGTCCAGGGAGAGCCGACGCCTCGTTGTGGTTTATCGATAGATTACTGCAAGTAAACACGCGTCACAGGCAGGACGTTGAGGCGGCGAGTAGGTTTCTTTCAGGATCTTTGGTGTAAAGTGGGCTGACTGCTGCGTCCGGTCCAGCTAATAAGCTGCTGTGGCGTGGACTAGAAGGGCCCGACTCATCAAATGAAGAACTCTGACCCTCAGACGCCACAAATCAGCCTAGCGTTCCTTTAGTGCCTAAAAATGAGTGACATGGGACATCCGCAACACCTGACATACATTTCAGATTGGCCATACTTGGGTAGCTAGAAATCAAAGCACTCGAGTGTAAGGACTCAAATCAGAGCTATTGCATGTTTTAGACTAAATAATACATCACAGCTTATATTGCTGGGTTCAAATATCGAAGCTAATCTTTGCTAAGGTTACCAGATGACTACGTGTCTTCAGGTAAACATATTGTAGTTCTTGAAGTGCATGTCTCTATTTTCAGGCACGTCAGTTGAATTGGCTTAATTGGTATGAACTAAGACTACACATCCCAGAATCCACCTGAGGGCAGGTAGAAAAAGAGATCATGTACAAGGGCGTAGACTTTAACATTATCACTAAAGGGGATCGTTAAAACGTTCTTCCTCCAGCTTTCAGACAGATATTAAGGCTAGAAAAGATTAACAGAGCAGATGTGTGAAAGACCCGAGCGATGATTTTTCCTCTTTTGAAAAGCAAAATATTGATACTCGGCTTTAGGACTATGGAACAGGTGCGGCTGCAGCGGGCGCAGGAGGCGCTGTGTTTAGCAATGACCAGGGCCGGCTTTAACACTGGCGGTGCCCCCCCCAATGACCTCCTCTGCCATGGATTTCCTCACTAGCACCCTTTAACAGTACCCCTAAGGTCCCCATAGCCACTGTCTCTCAGATTAATTTACCACTCATACCAGTCTAAGGTGTCAGAGCACTTTACATCACACACACATTGCACAGAGACAATCATTTGTGTAAATCACTGTATAGGAAATGTTACATCAGAAAGTACTACAAGGTGTACAGTAGGAGTGAAATGTCATCAATACTGGTAGGCAATATACTTTGAATCCTTATTCTGGAAAAGTACAAATTCAAAATTTAAAACATAACATAATTTTTAGGGGTTCTCTTTAATAATAATAATTGTTTTCTACCCAAATAACCCCTTTTGGCAAGATTCGGATAATAATAGACTGGGCAAAAAAACATATAGTGCTAATATATACCTCACAGTTTGCATGCAGCTCTTTGATGACAGTTAAAAGCTCAATGTTCTATATTAGGATTTTGACTTTTAAACAACAAGTAACACAAGTAGCTCTCTTATGTAAGCAGTAACCCACTGACCTATTTCCATTAGATGCACTTTGTTATCTGCATGTTACACGTTATTAGAAGCAGGCATTTTAACCCTCTGCACTATCTTAGGATGAGTCAAAACTTCCACTAGACAAACCTTCGGTCTTTTTCCAGGAAGGTGATTAATCACGGAAGTTATCCTGACATTTTAATTGATGCCTGATAATTGTGAAAGGCCAGGAACACGGCAGCAGGAGTTTTTAAAATGAGAATATACTTGGAAAAATGACACCTCCATCCCAAGTCAGCGCCCTCTGTGCGGCACCGATCGCACCGCCCTAGAGCCGGTCCTGGCAATAACTAACCATTTAAAAACACCTGGTGCGTCCAGCTTTCAGGCAGCAATAAAAATGTCAACATAACTCTTGTGATAATGTTCCTGCTAAAAAGAGAGTTGAGTTGTGTCTAGTGCCAGTTTTGACTCGCCATAAAGTAGTGCAGAGGATTAATATGTTAATATGCCTGCTGCAAATATCCCGTACAGTGCAGATCACAGATCTGTAATCTATGTGGATAGCTGAGTGGATTACTGTTTTTGTCACACAGATCATTTTGTTATTATAGTTCATAAGATACAACCCTAATATAGAACAGCCAATGATACGAGCTGTCATCAAAGAGCTACATCCAAACTCCATAAAATAGGTTGGGAATTTATGTTTTTCCCCCCAGTCTTTCATTATCTATTCCTAATGTTGCTAAAAAGGGTTTGTTTGGGTAGATCTACATTCTTATTAGTAAAGTCAGCCTTTACCAGTGCTTTAAAACAAATGAAATATATATGAGAGCGGGACTATGGAGAGATGAGAGGTACATTTACCCGGTTATAGTGAGCGAATCTGAGGCGGAGGTCATGGGCGAGGGGCAGTGGCGTAACACAATCCCCAGCAGGCCCCGCACTGCGGGGCCTAAGCTCCAGGGGCCCCCCTCAGCACATACTCAATCCCGAGAGCTTCTGATTTAGTCCAGAGGTGGCCCCTCTACATACTTTTAAAGGGGCCCTCTCAAGTTTCGTTACGCCAGTGGGGAGGGGTGGGCGCCAAAAATAATTTTCACACCCAGTGCCTCCAGAGCTGAAGCTGGCCCTGCCAACACTTGTGTGGTTCTCAAAAGATATGTAAAAGAAAACCTGCAGGCAATCACCATTCCACACATACCTTTCGAGTTAAGTCTAAAAGGCTACCTTGAAAATTTTCAGGAACAAATCCTGACCATGGTCAACTGTTGTTCCCTCTTTTAATTGTCACTCACACCAATCATGCCTAATGGTTTATAAATGATGTATCAAATCTATTAAATGTGCATCAATTTAGGGATAGCTTGAGGAGGCCTTACCAATCTTGCAAGGGTTTATGTGATCTACAGAGAGAGATAGTCAGCCATTGGTTGTTACAAATTCCTTTCACGAATTGATAACCCCACGTTCATCAGCCATTGGTTGGCTGCATGTAGCGATTTGTTATCATGGTGAATTTTTCCTGTTCACAAACATGTGACCATTTCACAGGTAGAGTAGTTGAAAGAGGCCTTATAACGGGGAAATTACTTTTTTTTATACATGTTTTAATGGTTTTTACAGGTTATGACCAATGGCGGTGAGCCTCAAGGCGGAGCAGGGCAACTCTGAAACCTCTGCAGAGGAAGGAGCACAGTAAGCTCTGGAGCTGTATGACACTGGGAACACCTATGAGGCATGTGAATGGCATGCACATGTCAAGTCACATACACAAGATAATGTTTGGCCTCTGCTACACCCAAATAAATTAAGGGTGCATAAAATGATTTGCTGTTTAGAGACCCAGTCGCAATCAAGAATTTGTGTAAATGCACATGCGGTTTATTGTTTTCCAAGGGGAGATTATAATTAAGGCTCACAGTTTTCCATTTTTACCGATAAATACAGACAGAAAACTATTTATTTTCCTGTCTGTATTTATTTCTAAATACAGAAAAATTCGGAAAATAGCCCTTTTTTGGATGATTTTTTTTCTGTCAATCACGAGTGCCAGGTCAGTAGGTGACCACATTGAGTGATAGAGGAGATGAAAAAAGACAGTAGATGTCCTTATTAAGTTTAATTAAGTGCAGATCTACAATTATTTATGCCATTCTACAATGCAAGTGTTTTCAGAAATAGCTATTGCATTGTATTCTGCTGAAACCTTTTCGACATGCAAATGTGAGTAAACATTTATCAGTTAAATGGATGTGGGAAAATACCCATTGCGGATTCATTTATACAGAAGACACACTATAAAAATGGATGAATTCTCAAAAAATTAGCAAAAACTAAATATGGATAAATACAGACGGAAATGTCAAAAAATAAATACCATAAAACCGGGAGCCCTAATTATAATGCAAAATAAAGATTAGTTTTTACAATTGTACTCAGTCCTGAAGCTTTCACGGATCTGGTGGACAAATACTCATCTTGTGTTGCAGAAACTGCTGGTGTGATTCGAGCCATTGGCATCAGATAGAGACAAGAGAATGTCTCAGCTATACTATGGGTCCTAGTCACAAAGTTAATTTTACATGTGTAGACTTAATCGCTTGTAAGTCTACATTTACTTGGAGAGTTATACCTAGGTATAGATTTAAATGTCTTCACACACTCGAGAGAGAGAGAGAGAGAGAGAGAGAGAGAGAGGAAGCGAAGACTCCAAATTCAGAATATTAGAGTATAAAGTTACTATTAGTAGCTTTCCATCAATTGGTGGGGATCTTGACAACCAAGGGTGGGAGCGGGGTGAGGTGGTTTGCCTATCTCTCTATGAGTACGTTTAATGACTTTTTTAAAAGTAATTAAAATATTTTAATAAACAATGTAAATGCAAAAACATTTGAAATAATCAATATTAACCTGGAACTTAAAAAATATAAAGTTACCACAATTAACCCCCCTGAAATTACATTTGTACTACATTATACAATTATTTAACTCTATTAATTTGATTTATAAATATTAATTTATCACATTTTATTTTGGTTTAATTTTTTATAAATATGGTTAAAATGTAAGTATTTAATTCATTTAAATACTATATATATTTTTAGAATAAGTTAAAAAGTTTAATGTAATCAATGATTAAAAAAAAATAACACTTCATTTTTATCACAAAAAAGACACTTAATTTAAATTTAGAGTGAATATAATTAATTTAACTTTAATTCATATGAGGTATTAGTTTAATTTCTCGCCTTTATTGTTTTGTATAAGAAAATGTTGCAATACCAGTGGTTGGTCGTTTGTGGTGCTTTACTTACAAGTGTGAGCCTAAGTACATTTAAGTTTGTTTTGATGTTATTAGGGTTCTTGTACATTTAACATATCCCTCCATAAATTACTCCTCAATTTTTCCTTTATAACACCTATTTTGTAGCCATCAGTCCCATTTTCCAACCACTCCCCCCTACTTCATCCTGCATTTCCAACAAAAAGGTATTCCTACGCTGCAGAGATCTTTGTACAGAAAAGATAAGAGAGACCGAGGCAGAGATCTCCACCCGTAGATTTGAGAACTGCAATTTGTAATAAGTAAATAGTACTCCTTTATGTACTCCAAAATGCAGTTTGCTAACCAGATCCTATATGTCCGGGTGCCATTTGCAGTTGATAGTTCAGTTAATGATGTTTGTCATAGCTTATGGATATCCAGGTATCTTTTTTGCGCGTCTGATTTTGTTGCATGCTGATGACAAGTATTTGTGTGAAAGTTCTTGGATTTTTCCCTTCAGAGTGTTATACCACTTCTCGTGCTGGGCTTACAGAAGGTATCGGTGTTTGAAAAAGTTACTAAAGTATTGAAGCACTAGGGGGAGTAGCGCATTCTTCTAGCTCAACTTAGACAAAACATGCATTGACAATATCAATCGATTTCATGACAGTCTAGTGCATTCACACAAAGATACACAACATGTTAATACCCATGCACACAGACATTATATATGAATTCTGACATCCGTTGTCCCTAAAGGGATTCATAAACATACAGAGATCAAATAATATAAAATGCACACTACCAGAGACACAGGCATTCAAGCACACTCATTCACCAATGAACACAGAAACTCATTGCTATGCATTGAATAGCCCACAGAACAAAACGTGAGAGTAATCAAGTCATTTATTACCTATCCAATGTAACTTCTTTGACTGTTTTACAATTTTAAGAGCTGAAAATTGACACTTGGCAACCACTGTCTTTCTCACGCCTTGATACTCCCTGATACATTCTAAGCAAGTCTGCTTCTAGGGCGGTGCGACTGCATCGGGTGCTTACTTCGGGTGAGGCGTGGTGTTTGCCAGTATATTATGGTTTGAAAAGCACCTGCTGCTGCCCTCCGGCCTCCAGCAATTTTCAGACAGCTATAAAAATGTCAAGATAACTCCACTGATTAATGTTCTTCCTAGAGAGAGATCATAGGTTTGTCTAGTGAACATTTTGACTCCTGGTAAGGTAGCGCAGAGGGTTAATATGCCTGCTGCTAAGAATGTGTACCATGCATATAATGTAAACAGGTCAGTGAGTTACTGCTTTTGTCTGGGAGATACTTTTGTTACTTGCAGTTTATAAGTAAAAATCCTAACATAGAACAGTGAGCAATTAGCCGTCATCAAACAGCAACATGCAAACTGCAAGGTATGGATTAGAGCGTTATGATTTTTTACCACATCTTTCATGATCCTAATGTTGGAAAAAAAAATAATTTGGAGAGAAATCAATTCTGATTATTAAAGAGAACCCCCAATCATTGAGTTACATTTTCAATTCTGATTTTGTGCTTCTCCAAACCAAGCACTATATCACCCATACTGTCTGTCTATCAGTATGGATGCCATGTGACTCCTAACTACATTTTGTAGTCTTATATAACATTTCCCATACATTGACTTACACACTTATGATTGATTGATTCTGTGTATAGCGTGTGATGTAAAGTGCTCTGACACCCTACACTGGTATGAGTGGGTCTATAAAATGTGCTAAATGCATCTGAGAGAGGGTGGTTATGGAGACCTGAGGGGCACTGTTAAAGGGTGGTAGTGAGGGAATCCATGGCAGAGGTGGTCATTGGCAGGCACCAATAAACATTGTGGCACGGAGCGCCACCAGTGCTAAAGTCGGTCCTGAAGAGGCACATGTTAGTGATTGTCAAGTGTTAACACTGCAGCTAGTGATAACTTTGGAAAAGAGTAATACATTTTCAGCAGATGCTTCGAGTTGAAGCACAAGTTTTCTTTGTATATCGAAAAGGGAGTCATTTCTTGCTTAAAATCTCCCCCTTGTGGATTGCCACAGTCATAATAAAAGTATGCTACTCAATTTGAGACCTGCACTCAGGCGTATAAACTTACCCTATTATTTCAAAGATCTTAAAGTTGGAGATCATGTTATTCGAGCACCACACCGGGTTCATTGACGTTCCACTAGAAGCACAACCGTTTGGTTTACAAGATCTTAATAGTATCTGTCAGTAATCGCAAAAATGGTTCAAAATGCAAAATCCTATCTTGTTCCTTCTAATTCCTGTCAAGTAGACGCATCGTTTCATCTTGCTGTCTAGGCCATGGGTACTCACAAACATTTTCTCGGGGCCCAAAATGTACAGTATGGGGTGTGCTGGAGATCCCCACAAATGGCAGGGCAACCCCAGAGAGACAGGGCGAGGTAGGGAATTATCATAGGTTCCAAGATTTCAGGTGGATTTTGTGTGACATTTCTGCGGTTACAGTGTGCATATAACAGTAATTACAATTCTCACATGTGTGACAAGAGGTCCATTCGCTCTGCAGAGAGGATACAGATTGGTAGTTGAAACAGCTTTATGTCTCACCAGTAGGCACTGTGAGAAACTTTTGCTAACTTAAGCCCGAACTCCAGAGTAAATCAATCATGCACTGTCCTGCACACCCACCTATAAAATGAATTTGTCCAGATACTACAGTGACACAACATTTGAAAAAAGTATGTACTCTTAGGAATGCAAATTCAGGTAAAACGGAAGATTAAGTAAAACCCGGGGCGGCTCTTCAGCTAAGGCGGGGGGCATTGCCCCATTGCTCTGTTAGCAGTTTCAAAAGGAAAAATAAAATGACAGTAACACAGTTATTATCATTTTATTTTTCTATCCTGGCTCAGCTGGGACGGGCTGGGCTGTCACAGGAGGAGTGGTAGACACTTTGCGCATAATGGTTTGGCAGGCTGTCGTGGGCCGGCCAAACAGTCATGCGTACTTAGCTTGTTATGCACCGGGCTGTATTCACAGCCTGGGTGGAGAACATGCAGAGGCTCCCAGTCCCTGTATGAGCACCAAACCACAACACTCAGGCCAATCACAATGCTGCTCTTATGGTGACAGCAGCATTGTGATTGGCTAGGGGAGCTTCCGGCCTCCTGCTTCCTTCGTCGAGGACCAAAAGGCGGTAACTGGCCTGAAGGTAAGTGGATTTAAATTGTTTTCACCCCCTCCCCTCTCCACATCACCCCTATAAAGAATCAGCCGCCACTGAGTAAAGCAAGGTCGGAATGGGAGGGAAAATAAACCCAGGCTAAAAAATAAAAGTGGGCACATTAACAAATCAGATAGCTAAAAAAAGGCCCTTATTTGCAAACTGGCATCATTATGGGTGTTTTGCAAGGTATGGGAGCCGAGCGCACTAAGGCCCTGGGAGAAGCCCGACAGGATCGGGCATCCATAGGAAGTGGGCCGTGGGGGGCGGGACTGCGGCAGAGTGACAGGCAGGCAGCGCACAGGCAGAGGGGTGACTGAGACACTAACTGCGCATATAAAATGCCGGAATAGTCCAGATTTAGACTGGCCCGCACATGCGCACAGTTTAAACACCCCCCCTCTACAACAACTACTAGACATAGGCATAGACCCGGGGCCCCGGGTCTCAAAATGGGCAGAAAGCAGTCTGCTCTTAGCCAATCCTGGCGCAGTGGCGCTGCTAACTCTGCACCAGGATTGGCTGCTGCAGCAGGATGGTTAATGTCGTCAGTGATTTGCATTAGCGGGAACCCCTCAGTCACCCACGGGCAACGGTGTTGCTGGCATCGAGATCAGGACCTCAGGAGGGAAGGAAAGTGCTGCAGAACCGACCTCAGCGACAACAAGGTAGGGTGATCTTGCGGCTTCACCCCAATCAAATCTCCCTAAGCCTAAGGTGACATGACCAGTCCGTGTGGGCGTGACATTTCACACAACCTCGAGTCAAAACTCTGTGCAGACATGACTCGGTGCAAACACTGCTGCAGGTAGACAGGTCTCTCCACCACACGCCTAACTCCCTGCACACAAAGAAAATGACGTAGGCTCGAAGGGGTCGGACCGCCTGCCTGGACCTGCTTAAGCAGCCTGCTTTGCTATCGAGTAGCACGACCGGACCGCATCCCCCCACCCACGTAAGTTTTTGACCAATCCATCATTGAGTTTATTTATGTTACGGAACGTTATTATCAATGCACCTAACATAACCTATGGCCATGGTTTGGTGTAAGCAGGAGGCACCGAGGCAGCAGTTCCTGCCTTTTTTTCACATTTCAGGGAGGGTGCATCTGTAGCTGATCTGCATTTAGGAGGGAACCGGGTGATGGTGTTCACCACAATACCTGCTGTCTTGGTGCAACTTTTGGACAGGGGTGGAGGCCTTCCCACCTCCCTCCCGTCATTCAATCACTGGAGTTAACTAATTTACTGTTCCAGGCTTGGTTGGGGGCTACACCACTGGGAGGGGGCTGAGGAGGAATCAATTGACAGTTTGCTATGGCGCACCAGTCACTACAAACTGTATGTGCTCACTAGGATCTATGCAAAGGGAGAGTGGAAGAGACTTTGTTTTACCTCCTGAATGTTGGACTGAAGCTCGGAGGTTCAGCACGGATGTTCACGTTTGTCCTTAAAAGGTGAAAACAATGACTTTTATTGATTCTGGCTAATAAGTAATAATTTGATTTACATGTAATTACAGCTGCAAACTGTTGAGCTGTGACAATGAGTGTCCGGCTCCGGCTCTGTTCCTCTAGCTGCTGGGCTTCCAAGACTGGTAGGGAAAGCCAAGCGAGCTTATAATGTGCATAGAGAGTGGGCACACACACACAAATAATGAAATGCCCCTTCCAGAATCTAATCTTGGCTCCATTGGAAGCTGGTGCGCTGCGGTCAGAGCCTGCCGGTCGATAAATACCACACAAAAGAGCTCTTTAATAATGTAATACCTGCACTTTCACAATTGCTTTATTAACCTTCCTGCTTTCTCAAATTTGCTTGAAAATGCACCATTTTCCACTATTTTTTCAAAATTTTCTTGGGGGGAAATCCCCGAAACCTCCTTAGGGGGTTCGGGCTCGCTCGCTACGCTCGCTTGCTACGGTGCAGTTTGATTAGCAGTTTCCGCCTTACCACTTTCAAATGTCACCAGCCACCACTGGATAAAATGAATTACCATTTTACTTTTCATTGCTCCCAGCCCGAGCAGTGTTTGGGGGCGGGCTGCTGCTGACTGGCATCAGGGGAATGGTGCTTCCTCCACCAGTTTACACTGTGTATATTTCTTTGGCTGGCCGGCTGTCTTGCAATCGCCACCCTTAGCTGTCTTACTCAGCTGGGTGAAGAGCAGGCACAGACCCACTGTGCCTGATGGAGCATCGAGGCAGCCTGCTCCAGCCAATCCTGGTGCTATTCTCATGCTGCTCATCTGCAGCATGAGAGCAGTGTTGGGATTTGGAGAGGGTTAGCTGAGGCTCCAAGAGAATTCGAGGTGATGAAGAAGTGAAAAAGCGTGGGTAAGTACATTTTTACATTTCATTTTTTGGCCAAATGTCCGAAACTTGCATCTCCTTCAGCCTGAACTCCGGACCTCTCAGTCACGATCTGTTATAAAATCTGCTAACGAGGCATGATTGATAGCTTTTTAATGTGATCCTAAAGCCATTGTGATTCATCACTGTACCTGCACCTGGGTTTGGCACTGGCTGTACAACCCTCCACTTTTGAGGGTCACCGGCCTCTACTGCTGTCTTCCAATTGGAGGGACGCACAATCATTAAAGCATGCAAAGGATGCTGAAACACCCCAATGGGTGCATGTAATGGGCCTGTGACCAGAATTTTAGGCCACTGTAAATTACAGTCTATGTACTAATATCAGGAAAATCAGTGGTAAAAACGGCCGACCAGTCCTAAAAAACGGCCCACAAGTAGCCATAAAAAAGGGGCCACATACTGACATGTCAGACTAGTCTGTACGCCAGTCTGTCCCTGGATGAGCGAGAGAGAGAGATTCTTTCATTATTGTTTCCGGGCGAGTAGGGCAGAAACAATGTACATACATTGTATACATCTGGGCCCAGAGGAGGTTTTCATAGCAACCCCTGTCACCTCTGCTCTTGGCCTGGCACAGACTGCATTAAAATTAAACGAATGCGAGCTGTCTGTACTCAAGTCTCACTGAAAGCAAAGCACCTTAGAGCCATGCTCCGAGGAGCTAAATATGTGTGGAAAATGGATTGTAGTGCGGGAATGCGGTGAGATGAACTAAAATGCGTTTCACTGACCCCTGATGCATTGCACCTGGCAGGGCTGAATTATGAGGAGAGAAAAGAAGCACACACCTTTTCAAAACATTATGAGAAAATGCTTTGTTTCAAATCTTTTTGCACAGTTTGCAGCAGCCTATCTTAAACTGTGTGTAGCCTATAAATGTTTCAAATTTTGCCGCCTATGTTGTGTGTAATTTTTATTTAACATATGCTTTGCACATACACAGTGCTTACTGACACAAGATGAGATCCTATACCATTATGAATATGGATCAGTTTTCCCCACTGCACAAAGCAAAAAAAGTCAGTGACCCTCCTGTTACACAGACATCTGAAGTTTGAAGTGATACAACTGAGATTTCCTATCAAAACTATGCCTTTTCTCATATTAAAGGGCTGCATTTCTTCTGCCTGCTTATGTGTAACATTGCCATGTTTGCTTGTGCCTACATGTGACATTTTCATACTTTAAGTGTGATACCTAGAGTGACACTTCATCATAAAATGTATAGATCAAAGCAGAGAATCAGCCATAATGGCAAAAGGTATTACCCTCAGAAATTTATTCAAGCAATATTATTGCTCCATGCAGTATCAGCAACATCCCAAGCAGTAAAATCATGCCAAAGAGGTTAACACGAAGCTAGCTGACTGCTCCAAAGCTCTCAGGTTTACCATTTTCGAGGAGCTCACGCACAACAGGACTTTTCTTTGCACTCTTTTCCCTGTACTCTTGAATTTATAATGAAATATAAATGATTGCGGGTGCCAGAATGCAAATGAAATCTACTCACTAATCCAACCCAACCTTGTTATACGTCTCTTCAAATTCCCATACTGTTTCTATGCCTTTCCACAGTACAATCAACTCACCATTCACCCATGAGGAGGCGTTCCTTGATGACAGTACTACTGGCTGAAGAAACCAGCATAGTAACAAGCATTTTCAATGCAATAGGTCTCGCAGTTGTGAGAGTTTGAGCTATTGGCATTGTAAATGGCAATGCCTTTTATTTACGTGTTGGTTTTTAAAACATAAATAAAAGGCATTGTCATTTACAATGCCAATAGCTTAAACTCTTGCAAATGCGAGACCTATTGCACCTTTTGGGTGCCCCTGTAAAAATGTTAAATTCATTACCACTATCAATGCGCATCGAATCTACTATTTTACATGTAAATCACAAATGAAAACCTGTTTGTTTTCATTATAATTCAGAAGCTTCAGGGAATCAAATTATAGGTATTTTAGAGCCAAGAAACCTTGCTATAAGAGTGCTAGACAAATACTTCTAAACGTAGCATACCTGTGGCAGAGGAGGTGGTGGCGGATTCAAAAAGAGGCCATGACAAATGGATGGTGTGAAATGAGTGAAAAGAAAAGTCCACCTTTGTAGAAAATCCCAAGAGTCTTTCAAAATCTTCCGTCACAAAATGTTCACCAGCACATTGGAATGACTTGAAAGAAAAATGCCACTTTGGCGTGAAAAATACTTGGGCCTTGTTTTCCCTGCTCAATTTGTAAAGTGTATCATTTTTTCAAGCACAAATTTGTGAAAGAAAAGCCCATTTTCCTTTTCGCCGGTCTCAGAGCCACGCGTTCAATGCCTCTCGGTGAAATGTTGCCGCATAATCTCTTGAGCTGAGATTCAAAACCAATACTTACAGTACATTGTAATCCATATGTCATTTTCTATCACGGTCAATCAGTCACTGTTAAAATGAGTTAAATGCGTGTAATTTCAAGTGCCCGCCGGGCCGCCGCGCTGCCTGCGACGACCCGGAAGCGGTTGGGCAGCCGGCCAATCCCATCGCGGCCCCAACCGGAAGTCCCGCCCCATCGCGGCGAGAGAGCGAGAGCTGCCCGAGGAGCCACGAAGGCTCCTGATTGAGTCCCGGTCCCGAGATGGGGGACCGGGTGAAGAGCGGCCGGGCGCATGGGGAAGGCGGGGCTCTCATGTGGTGAGAGAGCCCCGCAAAGCGCTACCGCCGCCCGAAAGGCAGAACCGCCGCCGAGCACCGCCAGAACCGGTAAGTGTGTTGAGGGAGAGGAGGGGTGAGTGGGGGTGGGGTGTACGCACGTGTGTCTGTTTGAGTGTGTCTGTGCGTGCGTCTGTCTGTCTGTGTGCGCGTGTGTGTCTGTTTAAGGGGGGGTGCGTGTGTGTATGCAGTGTGTGTATGGCTGTGTATGTGCGCATGCGTGAGTGAGGCTTTCTTTGTGCATGGGAACATGAGGCACGGTGACGTGCGCGCTCACGAGCTACAATCTCGGCTACAAAAAGCGCGTGGCACTTTGCTGTCCACATTCCCCCAGAAGTAACAACATAAGTTGTCTCGCCCTAGACAGCAAAGCTTCGCTTTGCTTTCGTCTAGGCGAGACCTAAAAAAATGTAAGCTTGCAACATGGTCTTCTAATTCTGGGCTTTGATGCTACAGTCATTTTAGCTTGTTTTATGAGCAGGAGCACCCTACTCTTAAAATATGCAGAACTGACTATTGAAAAGAAGCACAAGATCAACAAAAGCTGTGGCTTGACAACAGGAAAAACAAGCATTCGCATAGCAACTAGGTCTCGCCTTTGGGACCTCATAAGTATTTAGGAAATGCAGCACATTATATTGGGTACTGTACTATCAAATGATCTTTTGCGCGTAAAACAACCGGGTGCATGAAGCTGAATATATCACCGTTCTATTGAACAGCGTCGGCCATGTCACATGTGAGTGATCACGATAAAGATTGCAGAATCCGTATGCTTCAGTTCCTCTATTTGCAGTTCTCCTACCTAGTTCTGTCTGTTACTTTATTTGATCAGCTCAAACTGTTTTAACATGCCACATTAGTTATCTTATCATGCTCACCCACGAGCGAGCATCCTATATTCTCTACACGTGTTGCGCGGCTGTACTGGGTCAAACGTGGGCAGGGAGTTGCATTTTGAGTATGCGCAACAATTTTTTGAAACTTTGCAGATTGTTGTTGCACTTACTATATCATAGTTGTCTGTAGACCCGTGCAAAATTTACAGTACGGAGGTGTAACTCATAGGGCGATGTGGGTATAATTGTTAAGCGAAATCAACCATGCGCGTAATTACGCACTACCCCCCCAGGGCGAAAACGACCAGTTTGCATTGCTTTGTGGGTATTTTGCACCTATTTTTGAAGGTGGCATGAGTTATTGTGTCAAACATAGATACAAGGATAAACTGCAAGCTAAAATTTAGCTCAAAATGCCGGTTTTGCATTTTGGTTGCACTTAGAATTTCGCAATCCACTGGAATCATAAATTATATTTCATTAAATAACCACATGGTGGCGCTAAAGACAAACAAATAGGGCCCTCTGTTGGTTTGTTTATTATTGTATTGTATTGTAATTGCATTTATATAGCGCTTACTACCCCTGACGAGGCGTCGGCGGGTAGCACAGTACTCCGGGACCCATAGAGGATTAGTCTTGTATTAGTATAGTGAAACATGCAAGTACATTTTAAGTGGTGGATAGGTTAGTCAGTTATTTGGATTCAGAATGATAGCAGAAGGATAGAGGTGGAAAAAGGTTTGTATTTATATAGTGCTTGTTGACGCACGCTATTCAGGAAGCCTACAAAAGATTAGTGCTGAATTAATATGGTGAAATATGAAGTAATTTCAGTGGTGGATATTAGTCAGTTACTTGGAGCGAGAAGGATAGCGGGGGGATAAAAGTGGAAGAAAGATTTGCATTCATTTTTTTTAAATAATTTTTTATTGTTTTCAATAACCAACAACCCTTATCTCCTTCACTTTTGCTTGGCCATTTCGCAGATGGCCTGTTAGCTCGTACACATGTTATTCAAAGCTGTACAAAGAAACTTCTAGCCCAACATTCCTATCCCCCTCCCTCCTACCCCCACACCCCCTGTCAGTGTGCCTTGGCCCAGTCAGTCCCTCCAACATCACCCAACCCATCCTATATCTAAGGATGCCACATCAAAGCATAACGGAGAACCGGTTGGGAGTTCCGATAGTCAAGCATTACCTCCCTACGTCTTCGCAGGGATCCACTAGCACCTCACACCTGGAATGGGAAATACTGTCCTCCTCCCTTAGCCAATGAGACCTGCCACCCCTCCTGTTGTCCCTCATGGGTCAGCCCCCCTCATCCGCTCCCCCAGACCTGACTCCGCAATCTCTTCCTCCCCCTCGTCCTCTCTGTCTGAAACCTGGAGCTCCGCCACCAGAGCACCCCACATCCTCGCTATCTCCAGCGCCTTATCATTAGCAGTACGCCTAGCTAACTGCATGCAAAGTGTCCCCTCAGTACCTGCCCAATGTAAGAAACTTGCCCTCCACCTCAGATAACTGGGTCCAGTTCTCGACTTCCAATGCATGATGAGTTCTCTCTTCGCCATTATCATCCCCAAATCATAAAACTTGCTAGTAACTTTAGTGCGGGGGGTATGCGGGAACCAGAGCAACAGGCAGGTCCCCATCTCTGCATCTATCTCCCGTCCTGTAACCCGAGCCTGGCATGCCATCACCTCCTCCCAGTAGGACCCCAGCCCCATACAAGTCCAAAACATATGTTTAAAATCGGCCCCATCGGCGTTACATCTCGGGCATGGTGAACTGGATCCCCCAAAATACCCCAACATTTTTACCGGGGTCAGATAGGCCCTATGTAGCGTAAAAAATTGGACCAATTGGAACCTGGCGTTGCGCGTGCCTTTCCAGGCCGACGCAGTAATTGTGGCCACGTTGACTCCGGGATTGGTTTACCTATGTCTGCCTCCCATTTGCCTTTTAGAGTGTCAAGGGGGGGAATCCGCTCAGTCGACAGCCGTCTGTAGAGGCATGTGACAGCCTTAAATTTACCAGCCGCCATGACGACATATTGACAGCCCAAAGAAATCGGTGGTTCTAACAACCCTGTCTTCCACTGCTTTTGAATTCCCGCCACGAGTGCAGCATGCAATAAATAGTCACCCCTCGGTAATGCAAAGGTGCTCTGCAGATCCTGAAAGGACAACAGGGCCCCATCCCTATACAAGTCTCCCAGCATGAGGACCCTCAGCTCCTCCCAAACAGCCAGAGCCAACCAGTCCCCTCCATGCGGTAAGGCCGTGCACATGCCCAGGGGGATCTCCGGGGCATAGGGGCAAGGAAACCCTGCTTGCCTCTGGCTCCGGCTCCAGCACGAGCGAAGGGTGCACTCCTCAAGAGTAAGCTGATCAAGCCCCACCTTCTGCTGGAGAATTATAAACGATAGCACATGTCTGGGAATTATCCTACCTTGTGGACCCTCCGGTCCTCGAAACTCCAGCGCTACCGCCTGCGTGAGCCACTGCAGCTGCGCCGCCAGGTAGTACCACTCAAAGTCGGGGACCGCCAGTCCCCCCTCTGCACGCGGTCGCATCAGAATATCCATTGCTACCCGCCGTCTGCCTGAACCCCAGACAAAACCAGTAATCAGGGACCTGAGCATCCAAAAAAAGGACACAGGAATCCACACCGGTAACGTTCGAAAAAAATAAAGCAAACGCGGGAGTGCCACCATTTTCAGCAGCACTACCCTCCCCGCCACCGACAAGGGAAGGGTTCGCCAAAATTCCATACTGCTTCGGAGGCCCCTCACCACTCCACCCACATTGCCTTCTATTAGGTCGGGTTGAGTGTGATATACACGGACCCCCAGGTAGGGCAAACATCGAGGCTCCCACTGTAGATCCCCCAGTGCCAACAGCATCTGGACATCCCGAGCCAGAGGAAATAAACAGGTCTTACTCCAGTTCACCCTCAATCCAGAGACACGGCCAAACTCCTGAAGCAAATCCTTAGCTCCACTCAAAGATTCCTCCACAACCGCCAGGTATATCAGTAAGTCATCTGCATACAAGGAGATATAATGAACCTCCCCCCGCAGTAAAAGACCTTCGTAAGACCGTCCCAGTCTGGCGTGCGCCGCCAGCGGCTCAATCGCCAAGGCGAACAATAGCAGCGATAAGGAACAACCCTGGTGGGTGCCTCTACATACCTGATACGCCGCTGACACAGTGCGCCCCGTGCGAACCCTGGCTGTGGCAGCGTTATACAACAGCGTTGTCCACCGCACAAACTGATCTCCCAAACCAAAGTCCCGCAATACTCGGAACAAATAAGGCCACTCCACGTTATCAAAGGCCTTCTCAATGTCAACCGATAACACCGCTGCTCCCGGTCTCCTGTCCCTGTCGTCGCCCATGACCCTAATCAGCCGACGTATACACGTCGCGGTATTCCTGGTGGGAATAAAGCCCACTTGGTTCAGGTGAACCAACGCAGTCATGTGTTCCAGCAGACGCGTCGCCAAGATCCTACTCAGAATTTTATAATCCACCGTGAGCATGGAGAGTGGCCGATAAGCCGCCCTGGAGCTGGGGTTCCCTCCTCTCTTCAGTAGTGGGACTATGATCGCCTCCCTGGTGGTCGTTGGTAGCCTGCCTATTTCCCATGCCTCTCTATACACTGCTTGTAAATGCGGCGCAAGAAGGTCTATATACGCCGCGTAGAACTCTACGGGAAGGCCATCAGCCCCCGGCGTTTTCCGTCTAGCCATGTGTTTAATTGCTGCACGGATCTCCCCAAGCGAGATATCCTCTCCCAACGCCTTTTCATGCTCCGGGTCTAACCGCGGGAGCCGCGCTGCGGTCAAGAAGTCTGAGGCGCCACCTGGGAGGTACCGCATTGAACTCTGATAAAGTGATAAAGCTGTGTATAATAAGCAAGGAACTGGTTATTCATTTCGGCTTGCGAGTATACTAAACCCCCCGTCTGCGCGGTCAGTGACAAAATCGGGGAGCCCCGGATCGCTGGGTTAGCCAGCCAGGCCAATAAAGATCCTACCCTATCTCTCTCAGCATGGGCTCTCACAGAATACTCCTTATAATCAAAACAGCGCAACCTTTCAACCTGTACTGCCACCCGCTCGCGTGCTTCCACCACTGCTTCCTGCCCCTTCTCCCTCACATGACTATACTTCTCCGCCCGACAGAGGCGGGCCTCCTCTTGCTCTATGTCACGTAGCAACGTTTTATGGGTTCCCGCCATTGAGGAGATACACACCCCCCATACCACTGCCTTAAAGGCATCCCACTCCTGGGCTCTACCAGACGCCGTCCCCGCGTTTTCTAAGAAGTAGTGTTCAATACCAGCTCCGACCTCCGCTCTAAAAACCGGGTCCTCTAACAGCACTGGGTCGTGGGAATCACCTGACGCTGCCTGGACCACCGCACCGTTACCAGGCAGGGATTGTGATCAGAAATAGTTCTCGCCAAATACTCACTATGAAATGTGAGCTCCTGAGCCCCTGGCGAGCACAAGACACTGTCTAATCGTACATGCAAATCATGCGGCACTGAATAAAAGGAATAATCCCTAACCGTGGGGTGGTGAGTTCGCCACACATCCACTAAATGCCAGGCAGATTGCCATTCTCGTCGTACCTTAGCCAATCTACGGACCGCAGACTGGGCCAGTGGCGGGTGAGAGCGGTCCAATTCCCTGGAAGGGCGCCAACTTCCCCAACGCACGCGAAAAAAAGGCTGAGTGATCAATATTCGGGGCGTACAGGCTACACAATGCCACATCTCTCCCATCTAACCGACCCATCACCGCCACAAACCTCCCTTCTGGATCAACCACAGTAGTCACAGGTTGGAAGGGAACACCCGCCCGCACCCAGATCAACGTTCCCCTTGCAAACGCAGAGTATGTGGTGTAAAACAATTGACCCCTCCATCTCCGCTGCAGTGCTTGCCCCTCAGCTTGATCAATATGAGATTCCTGCAGGAAGGCCACCTGTACACCCCTACGTATTAAATATGCATGCACCTTGTAGCGTTTTGTCATGGAGTTCAGCCCTCGCACATCCCAGGTAATACACTTTAATTCAAGTCGGGTCCCCATAGCGGAGCATGCAACAAAACAATGGTCCCCGAGGTCTAACAGGCACACTGACAGTCCTCTGATCCCAGAAACATTCCCAACAAACCCCCATCCCTCCCTCCCCCAGAACAGGTGCCAAACCGTAGTAACCCATCCAAACCCACTCCCGCCTAGCGGGCTTCTCTGGTAGCTACCAGAGTCTCACAATTTAACGTGAGGTCCAGGGGGCGACTCTACACCAATTCGAGCTGGGCTACGAAGTCCTGAACCTTCCTGTCCGCTCTCAGCCTCCCACATGTCTTGCCCCCTGGGGCCACCCCGACCCAGATAAGCCCCCATTCCAAACAACCACCTACCACCTCCCCCGGAACAAATAAGACCATGGAACGGGCCCCTGCCAGCATTATTGGAGCACCACCACCCCCTCCCCGAACATCCGCCGCCATCGTAAATGTACCCTCTTACTACTTGCAGACTGGGACCAGGAGTGTTCATTCGTCCAATAGACCATCAGCTGTTCCTGGAGTGACATGAGGCAAGTTCTGGGTTCCTTCCTCCGAACCTTCAGAAACCAACGCCTCCGATCCCAGCTGAGAACCTGAGTCTGCCACCGAGGCAGCAGCCGCCGCCCCCGATATGACAGAGACCGCTTGCAGTGCCGCCTGTCTTTCCAAATCTGTCTGCGATGTGGATAGCACCTGGCTAGCTGTTGGGCGTTTCCTGGTTCGTCGACTCCTACGGGATTTCGGTTGGTCCTCCGCTTTCCCATCTGCTCCTCTATTACCGTCAGTCCCAGCACGGCACAGCTCCAGCCAGTTCCATGCTTCATCCGGTGAACTATAGAAGGACGCCCTCCATCCACCATCACTTTCAGGAGGGCCGGAAATAGAAGAGAGTACTGTATGCCCTCATCTTGGAGGGCCTTCTTAACCGCCAGAAAGTACGATCGGTTGCGCTGAACTTCGTAGGTGTAATCAGGGTAAATGGAGACAGAGACATTGTCCACCTGGTAAGGGCCCACTGTCCGTGCTTTCTGCAAGATAGTGTCACGATCTTTAAAGTGTAATAGGCACGCCACCACAGGACGCGGGAGCCGGACAAGAGCAGGCGGACGTGCTGGCACCCGGTGGGCCGGCTCCAAGGTGTAGAATTGCGACAGTCCATCCGGAGCAACTACATCCCGCAACCAGGCCTCTAGATATGTTACCATACTGTCCCCTTCAATTTTCTCGGGCAGACCAACCACCCGAATGTTATTGCGCCGATTGCGCCCTTCGGCATCCTCTGCCCTGTTCTCCAAGTGCTGCACTCTCCGCAGCAAGTCTCCCATAGCTGCATCCGTCGCTTTTTGGGCTGGCTCCAAGACTTCCAGGGTCAATTCGGCCTGTTTGACTCGGTCCGACAATTCCCCATGGTCCGCCCGCAGCAACCCCAGACTCGTGGACACCTGCGCAATGTCTTGGCGCAACGCATCTTTCGTGTCTGCTATAGCCTTCAGGATTTGATCCATCTGTTGCTGCTGCAGCCCCGCATGCGTCCCACCTGCGGTGTCCTGGTCCAGAGTCTCCGGCGGGTCTCCAACGGGGTCAGGCGGCATCAGTCCCGGCTTCGGCTTCGGCTTTCCCATTGTCAAGCCCCGACTGCGAGTCGGGTGGCACTGCGACGCCTCAGGACGCAACCGACAATCTCCGTCGCAGGTGAGTACCCCCAGGTAAGCCAGCCGTCTCTTCCCAAACCAGCACCCCAAGGCGTACCTTACTCGGCCTCCAAGGCTGGGTGCCACCGATCCGGCCAGCTCCTCAGTTATCCAGCCAATTTACTCCTGTACCACAGCGAGCACTTCCAGCGCAGCCTCCGCAGTCCCTCAATGGGCAAGCTTCGTACCCTGTAGCCGCCGCCACTCCTCTCTGTACCGGCCGCCCAGGCACACTCCACAGCGACAATGACCCGCAGGGCTGGGACATCTGGCGTCACACCGCCGTGCATCCCCTCTCTCCCAGTCGGCTCGGCCACATCTCCAGCTGCGGGAAATCAGGCCGGAGGCTCTCCAGCTATCCAAAGGCCCTATGCCCCCAAAGGCCGCTCCGACGGTCTATCCACTCCTCTCCGTCTGGCGACAGGTACTCAGGGTCTCCACAGTCACTCTCAACCCCTCAGGATGGGGGGGACGGGTGAGGGGGCGACAAGAAAAAAACGGGGGGGGGCGACGAGGGGGCGCTCCCTCCGTGCACGCCAATCCACAGGCTAACCTATGCTCCCCCACCTGTGGTGAATCTAGACTCCCAGTCTTCTCTCGACGATGGGTCCAATGAGGCCACGACGGTGAAACCCCTCCACAGGTGCCCTGCTACAAATTGCCCTGGTGGGGAGAGCAGCTCCACAGGTTCGCCGGCGCACCCACTCTGCAGGCCCCCGTCCCTCGGCCGCAACGCGACCACTCCGGCCAGCGCGAAATCGGCACCCCCAGCTCCCGCACCAATATTCTCCAGCAGCCAGGGATCTCGTCTCCAGTAGCTCCGCTCCAGACTCCGGAACTATAAGTAGAGATCGCCGCCCGGTTACCGCCTGAAAGCCGCGAGTGCGGCACTCCGGTTCGCAGCGCGGCCGCCCCCGGCCCGTCCACCACCCGCGGCCTGCATCCACTCGAGGCCGGTGATCCGCAGTGCGTTCTAGGCCCAGGGAAGATGGCCGGCGCCGTCCGTGCAGGCCGGCAACGGAGTCCGCCACCAAACCGGCAGCGCTACCCCGATCAGCCTGCAAATCGCCGACGGGGTCAGCAATACGCCAGGGGGCTCCCTGATGTCACGGGCAGCCCCAGGGCGAGCAGGAAATCAGGATGTCAAGCGAGGCGAGCGCGGAGCTCTTTGCTCATGCAGCCATACACGCTGGTGTCCAAGGCACGCCCCCAAGAAAGATTTGCATTCATATAGCACTTGTTATCCCTGATGGGTGTTGAATTGGTTTTCTCGCGAGTAGCACGCCACTCCGGAACCCATAAAGGATTACTGTTGAAAATTAGTATAGAAAAAAAAAAATGAAGTAATTTGAGTAGTGGATATGCTATTCAGTTATTTGGGTAGTATATTAGTATAGTTTAATATGGAATTTGAGAAGTGAACATGTTAGTCTGTTAATTTTGATTGAAAAGGATAGTGGAGGGATAAAAGAGTGAAAGATTTTTTATTTTATTCTTATTCTTTTTTTAGGTCCTAGCAATAGGAGGAGGCTTTTGGATGAGTAAAACGGAGTTTTGGAGGGGAGGACTCAGAGGAAAGAGTTTAGAAAGGTTTGTTTTAGGGGATCGGTATAGTAAAAGAGGTGTCAGATGCAATGAGGGGTAGAGTAGGAGAGAGTCTAGAAGGGTTATTTTGGCAATCATAGTAGTGGTATGGGGTTTGAGATAAATGAGAGAGTGGATGTAGAGGATATATTGAAAGATGTATAGGATGAGAGATAGGGCATTGCATTGGAAGGAGTAGTAGAAGAAGTTTGAGATGAGTCAGAAGGTTGGGCTAGAAGATATATTGAGCGAAGTATATGCTGAAAAATAGGGTAGTGCATTGGAAATGCTAAATTAGAAGAAAGTGATAAATATATAGATCCATAATTACATTGAAAGTATATGGATACATAAAGGAGGTAAGTATATGTAGATTAAATATATTGATAGAGGCACAGGATGAGAAATAGGGTAGTGCATTGGATATGCTTTTTCAGGAGAAAAGTAACAGACACACAGATCCAAGTACATGGAAGGTACATGGATGCACAATGGAAGTATGTACATGTAGACCAAAGATGATTTTTATATATTTATTATTATTATTTTTTCTCTCAACAACATTATTATTTTACATGTTAATACAAAGTAATGCACAAAGATAGGTACATATCTATAGTGAAAAAAATGCTTGTATACAGAGGGATATGCTGTAAATTTCTCTTTGCGTATGGTGCTTATGTGGGTAAGAGCCAAATCTTGAGTATTTTTCGGAAGATAAGGTGGTTGTCGGTGGACCTTAAATTGGGGGGTAAAGAGTTCCATAGTTTGGCTGCTTAAACAGAGAAGGATGTGCCACCCATGATTTTTTTCTTGTATGGTGGGATTTTGAGGCGAGATGCTCCTTTAGAGCAGAGGTTCCGCTGTTGAATGAGTTTGGTGATTTTATTCCTGATGAAGAGCGGTCCCATTCCATGTATTGCTTTGTGGGTGATACAAAGCAGCTTGAATGTGGATCTTCTGGCAATCGGTAACCAATGCAAGGCAGGGGAGATGTGGTCTCGCGATTTGATATGCAAGAGTAGTCTGGCAGCCGAGTTCTGAATCCGTTGTAGTCTTTTCATGGTCATTAAAGATGATCCGTGGTAGAGGCTATTGGCGTAATTGAGTTTGGACAGAACAAGGGAGATGGTAGCTTGGACCTTGTGTGGAAATCCCAAATGAGGGTAAATTCGTCGCAGCGTCTTTATAGTAGCAAAGCTTGATCTTGCTAGTATATCTACTTGGGCATTCATCGACAGCTTGGAGTCCATGGTCATTCCGAGGTTTCTTACTTCCTTCGATACTTTAGGCATTGATCCCAGTTCATCAGACCATGCAGCAAGCAGGTTGTAATGTTTCCAATTGCCACACGTGAGTATTTCAATTTTTGAAGCATTCAATTTGAGATGGCTCAAGGTCATCCACTGATCCACGGCTCTGAGACAGCTGAAAATTGGTGATTTTCCAATGTCTTTGGGGCATTCCAGTTGAAGGAGAATTTGTGTGTCATCTGCATAGTTATAGCACGTGAGGTGAAATTTTTTGATCAGTACTGGTAATGACTTCATGTAGATGTTGAAAAGCATGGGCGAGATGATAGAACCTTGAGGGACCCCTGCTTTTGTGGAGTATGGTTTGGACGAGAAAGGTGGGGTATGGATGACATTAGTTCTGTTTCCAAGGTAGGACGCTATCCAGTCTAAAGCAGTTCCCTCTATGCCGGCTTCATAAAGTCTTTGTTTCAGAGTGTCATGGTCAACCGTGTCAAAGGCAGCTGAGAGGTCCAAGAGGAGTAGCGCAGCAACCCCGTTGCGGTCAACTGTATTCTTTAGGTCATCCCAGATGGCAAGGAGGGCAGATTCATTAAATGCTATCTGTGCTCTTTTTTCCCCTCTGTTCTGCCATCCTTTTCTCTGCTGTGTACTGTATTTTTGCATTTGTATTTGGTTTTTGAGGCGCTCCTTTTGCGCCCCTGCCCTCTGTGCCACCCCACTCCCCGCTTCCCGCCGCTGCTCCCCCGTGGCCCTGCCCCCTTTTTCCTTCTGTTCCCCTGCCCCTGCCCATTGGCCGCCCCGCTCCTGCCTCCTAGCTGCTCCTCCCTCCCACTTTGCCTCTTATAGAGGCCGCGCACCGCTGGCGCGCCGAAGGCGCACCAAAGGCAAGCCCGTCCACGCCTGGACCACGCCCAGCGTCAGACCCCTGGACCCCGCACCCCCCGCAACGCCAGACTGCACTACGACTCCAGCACCCTCCACGCACTCAACACCGGACGAGACCACCCCTGCTACCGGGCCACCCCGAAGCGCACCCAAGACCCTTCGCCTGCCGGAGCTGCAGATTCACCAGCATCCAGCCCACCAAACCACCTACCAGAGAACCCAACCACCTCCGCTGCATCCTCCTCAACACCCGCTCCGCCCGCAAACACGTCATCGAACTCTGGGACCTCCTAGACTCCACCGCCCCTGACGTCGCCTTCCTGACGGAGACCTGGCTGAACGCCACCTCAGCACCAGACATCGCCATAGCCATCCCACAGGGCTACAAGATCTCCCGCAGAGACCGCGCCAACGGAGTTGGAGGGGGAATCGCCATCATCCACAAAGACACCATCAGAATCTCGACCAACACCAACGACACCCTCACCACCGCCGAGCACATGCACTTCCAGATCCACACCGACCCCAACACCACCCTCAGAGGAACACTCGTCTACAGACCTCCCGGACCACGACCACAGTTCAGCACATCATCGCCAACCTCGTCAGCACCCAAGCCCTCGCCTCCACAGACGACATCCTCCTCGGGGACCTGAACTTCCACCTCGAGAACAACAATGACGCCAACTCCACCACCCTGATCGACAACCTCGACAACCTCAGACTAAAACAGCTAGTGACGACACCCACCCACGCCGCTGGACACACGCTGGACCCCATCTTCTCCACAAGCCCCCACGTCTCCTTCAACCACACCACCGAACCCCACTGGACCGACCACAGATGCATCCACTTCACCTTCAGGAAACCCACTACACACCACCGCACCCAACAGCTGCCATGCCGCTGCTGGGGCAAGGTCACCAAGGACCAACTGACTACCACCCTCGCCCTGAGACCACCCACTGACCCCACCGACCCAGACACCTCCGCGACCAACCTCAAACAGGGGATTAACGACTGCCACCTTCTTTCACCGCAAGATCACTGATATCCACGACAGCTTCATCTCTGACACCCCCACACCCACCACCAAGGCCACCACCCCTGCGACCACCATCTGCACCAGCCGCCTGACCGCCTGGTCCAACTTCAGCGACGAAGACACCATCAAAACCATGAACTCCATCCACTCCGGATCCCCATCCGACCCCTGCCCTCACCACGTCTTCAACAAAGCCAGCACAAACATCGCGCCCCACCTCCGAAAGACAATCAACAATTCCTTTGAGATAGCAACCTTCCCGGAAAGCTGGAAGCACGCCGAGATCAACGCCCTTCTGAAAAAGGCCAAGGCGGACCCCAAGGACCTCAAGAACTTCCGGCCCATCTCCCTGCTCCCGTTCCTGGCAAAAGTGACAGAGAAGATCGTCAACAAACAGCTAACCCGCTACCTCGAAGACAACAACATCCTGGACCCTTCCCAATCCGGTTTTCCCAGCAACCACAGCACCGAGACCGCCCTCATCGCCGCCACTGACGACATCAGGATCCTGATGGACAAAGGAGAAACAGCCGCCCTCATCCTCCTGGACCTATCAGCAGCCTTTGACACAGTCTGCCACCGCACCCTATCAGCACGACTCCTCGACGCCGGAATTCAAGAGAAGGCCCTGGCCTGGACCACATCCTTCCTCTCCGGCAGAACCCAGAGAGTCCGCCTCCCACCCTTCCGCTCGAAATCCACCGAGATCACCTGCGGCGTCCCACAGGGATCCTCCCTCAGCCCGACGCTGTTCAATATCTACATGGCACCGCTCGCCCACGTCGCACGACAACATAACCTTAACATCATCTCCTACGCCGACGACACCCAGCTGATCATATCCCTCACCGAAGACCCCCACACCGTCAAAGCCAACCTCCACAGAGTAATGAAGGCCGTAGCCGACTGGATGAAGGACAGCAGACTGAAGCTAAACTCAGACAAGACGGAGGTCCTCATTCTCGGACCCATCCATCAGCCTGGGACGACTCTTGGTGGCCCTTATCGCTAGGCACAGCCCCGGAACCCACAGACCACGCACACAACCTGGGGGTCATCCTCGACTCTACCCTCTCCATGACCAGGCAAGTCAACGCCGTCTCCGCATCCTGCTTCAACGCCCTCCGCATGCTCCGCAGGATCTTCAAATGGATCCCCCCCCGACACGAGGAAAACCGTCACCCAGGCCCTCATCACCAGCAGACTCGACTACGGGAACGCCCTCTACTCAGGAACAACAACCAAGCTCCTGAGACGACTACAACGAATCCAGAACGCCTCGGCGCGACTGATCCTCAGCGTCCCCCGACGCAGCCACATCACACCCCACCTGAGAGGCCTCCACTGGCTCCCCGTCAACAAGAGGATCACCTTCAAACTCCTCATCCACGCAGACAAAGCCCTACACAACACCGGACCTACATACCTCAACAACCAACTCAGCTTCCACACCCCCACCCGAAGCCTCCGCTCAGCCAACCTCACCCTCGCCACAGTCCCTCGTATCCAGAAAACCACCGCCGGTGGCAGATCCTTCTCCTACCTCACCGCCAAGACCTGGAACCACCTTCCCACCAGCCTACGACCGACTCAGGACCTGCTGGCCTTCAGAAAACTCCTCAAGACCTGGCTCTTCGATCAGTAGCGGCACCCCCTGCCCTCCAGCGCCTTCTGACCCTCACGGGTATATAGCACGCTTTATAAATTGATTGATTGATTGATTGATGGATGTAAGGTAGTTTTAGGTGAGTCGCTTAGCGTTGTTTTATGTTGGAAGGCAAGCAAGTGATGGTCTGACCATGTGACTGGAGTTATAGTTTGAAAGGTAACTAGTTCAGTATTAGCAAAAATGACATCTAGGATATGTCCAGCGATGTGTGTCGGATTGTGGACAATCTGATGCAGGTTCAATGCATCTAGGCCGGTGATTATAGTTTTTGGCTGGGTCATATTGGGTTTATCAAACCAAATGTTAAGGTCACCCAGAACGCATAGGTTGGAGTGTATTGTTATCAGGTTTGAAACTGTGTCTAGAAGTGCGTCTGGGAATGTTGCCTTGCTTAGTGGAGGTCTGTAAAGGAGCAGCAAGTTACAGGAGGAAGACAGTGTTGGATTGCATCTTGTTATGAAGTACTGGGTTTTTAAGAACCCAGCGGTGCCAGGGAACACACCCTAAGACTTCGAGTCCTTCCTGTCCCAGACTACAGAAACACAGAGTCTTCTTGGTGAAATAAAAGATCGAATTTATTGGCTGCAGCCAGTAACAGGTATCCTAGAAGTACAACACGGTGTATATTCTCAGGAGACTGCTCAACTTACAAAGCCAGCCATCCCTTTTTATACAAAATATTATGCTTTAGGCAAACATTCCTTATTCTACAGTTGACCATTCACATATTTTCAGGACAAAGAAAAAGCAGATTCATGATGAAAAGCCCATTTTCGGTTTGTCCAGCCCACAATCAATTTCCCGGCAGGCCCAACATTTTCATCAGATATCGGACGGACCTCTAATAAAATCGGGCACCTCCTCCTCGTAAAGCAGGTCATAAAGAAGGAAACAGAGACAGGTGTGTGTAAGATTAGGCAAGGTTTGTATGCAATGAAAGGTTTATGGTATGCTGTGCCTTGATATTAATCTCGATCGGCCACGGGGAGAGGGACTGGCCGAACAGGTTTGGCTTCAGGCAATAGAGTCAACTTGCCCAGGTCACACAAAAGTCAGCAAAGGTGTTTGTGTCCTTAAGACTCGTTTTGGCCTTAGTCATCGGCCTATGTGAGGGCAGCCACAAAATGGCTTCCATGCACAAAATGGAACCCGAGCGTTCAGGACGAGATCCCTGATTTCAGGGTGATCTCTCCACTCGAGTGTGACGAAAATGCTCGTACATAGTGTACTCGTCATTCTCGGTCCGCTGATACCAAAATCGTCATGATACGACGATGTTTATGACACGGGTCCAGAATTTTCAGTACTACAGACCCTCCTTTTGCCCTTACATAGGCAATCAACCTACACTCACGCTAATCTGAGTCCAGGTCTATATTCATAAAATCATTGAGATGTTGCTGTAGCATCATCCTATTACTTAGTTCGTCCCTCGATACAGGTTTCCTTATACATGATGTAGCACAGAGGCCACATATTGCAGGAGCACACTGTACGCACAGACAAAACAGGAAAAGAATGGCTAATGTCATCCCAATGACCATCAGAATCTTCCATCCCCAGCCGGACAACAGTTCCCAGAACCACCCCATCAACGACCAATCTCCGTTGTCCACATGAATAGATTCAGAGATCTTATGTAGTCTGGAAATGGCCTGGTACACTGTCGGAGTGTTATCTGGAATGAAAACACAACAACTTGATTGGATCACTTTACATACCCCACCTCGGTCTGCAAGTATGACATCTAGCGCAACTCTGTTCTGAAGGGTCATAAGGCGATCCGACTGGAGCTCAGCAGTCAAGTTACTAAGGGCACCGGCAGTTTCAACTACGGTGGATTTAACCACCCTCGTCAATTGCCTTGTGTTCCTGCTGTTAACCATGGGTCCACAAAACGGCAGAAAACCCTTCAAGAAATCTCCCAATTCTTGTCCTGTAATGTCTTCTTTACTGAAGACACTTCTAACTATCCTTGTCTTGTGGTAATCAGCTGCAGCTGTGCAGGTGGGTGGCAACAGGAACGAAACAAAACATGTGCCCGAGAAGTCAGGGGGCAACCATGTGTAGGCTCTATCATGGCAGATGAAATAGGTACCCTTAGCTGCTAGGAACGATGGGGAAGTCTGAGACGCAAAGACATATGTCTCAGTGCAGATACTCTTCTCTAACTGAGCTCCGGGATTCTTGGCATTACCTTGCAGACATAGGTGACCCTGATGGGGTACAATCCAAATCGAGGATCTCTTTGCTCGCTGGTTTTCACTCAGAGTAACTCCATACCCGGTCACGTTCCATCCAATATACGCTAGTGTCTCATCTCTCGGGATAGTCTCATAGGAAATAGCTTCTCTAATCATATCTACTATACCCTTAACTAGAGCACTATTCTTTGGATTATCTTTTTCAGAACGTAGGGGGTGGACTTCATGAGCATAGATAAACATCGTTCTGTATGCCCATACAGAACCATTGTAGCTAAATGGCAGGACCAGATAAGGGATACCTTTATCAGTAGTATGAGGCATAAGACCACACACCCAACAGTTAGTCGTGTTCACTACTAATTGGTGTTGGTGTAAAAGCTGAACGAAGGAGTTATTGATAAACTCTAATCTCCTAACGGACTCATGTTCAGGTAAAGGATGAAAAGAATGTGAGGAAACAGTAGAAGGAGGCATGGGCTGTACAGTTGGTGCAAATGTCACTCGAAAAGAAAATAAAACATATCCTATTAAAAACATCATTACACTAAGCAACAAAAAAATGCAAAATATCAAAAAGCTTTTTCTGGTCATCATTACACACATTTTGGTTTTAAAGTTCATCTCTTTGGCAGGTCTCTCCATCTCGAAAAACTCCATCCTCTAACCTTGCTGCTCGCGGAGGTAGGGTGTTCCGTGCTAAGGAATGCGCCTGTCAGTCCAAGGGAAACGCCCAAGAACCAACCAGAACCGTTAACCTTGTGTCTTCGGCTTGCACTCCAAAGACTAGTCGCCCGCGACCCTACAGCTGAACCCGGATGGTGGTTCGAAAAACAAAAATAAAAAAGTTTCTCAGATGAGAGAGCTGCACTTTCAAAAATAGCAAAGAAAAGGTTTTATTTGTCCATAGTTCTCGGCCTCAGATTATAACGGCTCTTTCCAGACAATGTCTGGTCTTGGAACAACAGTTCAGGTTCGGTAGTGTCCAATCGAATTGACGGTGGCACAGCTTCCTGCAAAAGATTGTCACTTTCACGTTCAGATTTTGTTCCTTTTACACGTGCATCGCTGAAAGGCAGAAAACGAGGCACAGTCTCAGTCTCAGAGTCAGCAATACCCTCCTGGACCCACTGGTCGTACGGCAGAGGCAAAGGGACCCTCTTACAGTGTACGCCGTGGATCCAGTTCCGCTTGCCATCCACTCGCACGGCGGATCTCGTTGACAAAAGGACTAGGTGGGGGCCGGTCCAACGGGGCTGATCGTTCTTTGTCCGCTGGAAGTTCTTAACCAAGACCCATGAACCAGGATCGATAGTGTGTCCTGGAGTTTCAGAGACCTGAGGCAGAGTATCGTGAACCTGTTGGTGTAAAACACGCAATTAAGCCGTCAAATCATACAAATAATCAAGCAATACAGGGTGTTCAATCTCACTGAATTTTGTCGGCCTAGGCACTCCCCATATGTTGGCCGGGCGGCCGAACACGATTTCGTAAGGACTAAGCCCCACTCGTGAATGCACAGTCATTCTTGTCGATAGGAGTGCTAATGGTAAGGCATCGGGTCATTTAAGGCCAGAGCTTGCTTGTATCTTGGCCAGTTTAAGTTTTAGAGTGCCATTATAGCACTCTACTAGTCCAGCTGATTGGGGGTGATTTGCAGCGTGGAATTTTTGCTGGATTCCTAACCCTTCACATACTTTCTTCATCCCTCGACCCACAAACTCACTCCCATTATCACTCCAGACCATTCTCGGCAAGCCGAATCTAGGGAAAAACTCTTTGACAAGGGCTTTAGCTGTAGATAGATAAGGCAGTGTTGTCTTTCAAGGGATATGCTTCTACCCATCTCGAAAAGGCACAAACAACAACGAGTACGTATTTCAGATTGTTGCACCTTACCATGTGGATGAAATCTAGCTGCAAAACCTCGAACGGGTACGTTGGAGGCGCAAAATGACCAGCTTGAGTTGGGGTTCCCCTACCAGGATTGTATTTCAAGCACACCATGCAATTCTTGACCACATTCTCTGCGCATTTTGGGATTCTAGCATTTTGCCATACTGGAGCCAACAGCTTACAAATCCCTTTCACACTGATGTGAGCCATTCCATGGGCCATTGTAACCACTGCAAGCACATATGCATCGGGTAACAACCATCGCTGATGTTCTGACAATTCAACCCAACAACCATTTGCATCCAATTTACCCGTACTCTCTCTCCACACACTCAACTCTCTCTCTGTAGCTTCAGCTTGAATAGACTTCACACTCTCTATCGTATCTTCACACATTCCAATGTCACCAACCCATCTCGCAGGGCCTGCAACATACATTCGACTCATCACATCCCTCGCTGTTTCTTTTGCGATTTCATCAGCAAATGCATTGCCACGACCAACATCATCAGTAACCTTCTTATGTGCACTGCATTTTACAATCGCAACTTGCAACGGCAAAGTAAGTGACTCAAGAAGCTCATTCACCAACTGACCATGCTGTATCTTGGCTCCATGCGAAGTCAGAAACCCACGTTCTTTCCACAATCGTCCAAAACTATGGGCCACACCAAATGCATACTGGCTGTCAGTACATATGGTCACTTTCATTCCTTTGGATAACACACACGCTCTTGTAAGTGCAATCAACTCTGCTGCTTGAGCTGAAATATGTGGGATACGTGCAGCTTCAACAATCGTATGCAAAGTCGTAACAGCATATGCCGCAGTCGTATCACCATTCGGAAGCTTGAAGCATGAACCATCCACCCATAATGTACCATCACATTTCGCAAGAGGAGTGTCCCTAAGATCTATTCTCCCTTTCGTTTCTTCTTCTGTCCTAAGAAAGCAATCATGCTGTTCAGGAACCTCTGTCTCTGCTACAATCGGCAACAACATAGCTGGATTCAATGTGTTGCATCTTTTTATGTGCACATGACTCGCTAAAAGTGTCAACTCGTAACCTGACAATCGAGCACTAGTTAAGTGCTGTGTCTTGCTCCTGTTTAACAAAGTGTCCACTGCATGTGGAACCATTACAATCAACATATTATTCATCACTAAACCAGCAGACTGCCGAATAGAAACAGCTGCTGCGGCTGTGGCTCTCAAGCAACTTGGCAACGCTCTAGCTACCGGATCCAAAGTCGACGAAAAATACGCGCATGGACGTTGCTTGTCCCCAAAAGACTGTGTCAACACTGACAATGCACAACCTTCTTTCTCATGGACATACAGTGTAAAAGGCTTACTGTAGTCGGGGGTACCCAACACAGGAGCCGAACACAATGCATCACGCAATTCGGTAAAACTTTTCTGACAATCCTCAGACCATGGAAGGGGATTCGGTATATCTTTACAAGTCAATGCCACCAAAGGTTTGGCCAGTAAAGAAAAATTCGGTATCCATTGTCTACAATATGACGTGATACCCAAGAAGGCACGCACTTCTCTCTGTGTCATTGGCACACTCAATTTTGCAATTGCCTGAATTCTTTCTGGGGTCAGTTTCCTTCCCTCTTTCGATAAGAGATGACCTAAGTAGGTCACTTCTTGTCGACAATATTGTAACTTTGAAAGGGACACTTTGTGATGCAAATCAGACAAATGACGCAACAATGATAATGTTGCTTCTTTACAAATTTCCTCAGTATCTGCAGCGACTAGCAAATCGTCAACGTACTGAATAAGGGTAGCGCCATCAGGTAGAACAATCGTATCAAGCTGTGTTTTTAAAGCCTGACTATATATTGACGGACTCTCACAATAGCCTTGGGGAGCGCGTTTGAACCGGAAGCTTCGTCCTCCGAAACAGAAGCCGAAAATATCCCTACTCTCCTCGGCAATTGGGATGCTGAAAAAGGCATTTTTCAGGTCAATCACTGAGAACCAAGTGGCGGAAGCTGGAATCATCGTTAATAAGGCAGTAATATCAGGGACAACTGGAAACTGTGGCACAACTATTTTATTCACCTCCCTAAGATCAATCACAAACCTGTAAACAGGTGGCTGGGAAGGGTCAGTGCGCTTCAAAACAGGCAAAACCGTGCTATTGCAAACGTTGCCTCTTGTCTCCTCAATTACATCTTTTTCAATCAAATCATAAATGATCGCCAGCAACACTTTTTCACCTTCACTAGAGATCTTGTATTGGGGAATACGTGGCATTTTAACATTCGCTTTTAATGTCACAACATATGGCGGTATTTCCAAAAGACCCACATCATTAGGGCCAGTAGCCCAAAGAATATCAGGAAGAAGCGACAATTCTGCCGGAAGTTTGTTCTTCGACAAATACATTGGGGAGACCACTTTCATACCTAGTGTAAGTTGTACTCCTGAAGGAGAACAATACAAGGTTGCATACAATCTTTTCAACAGATCCAATCCTAACAAGTTCTCACCACAACCCGTTGTCAAAATAAGCGGTGCTTCCAATTCATAAGGTCCAACAGAAAGGGACACAGGACTAGAAATCGGGTTCCTAACCGGGGCGCCAGAAAAACCTACTGAAACATTCATTTTCCAGACAAAGGTGCGCCAGGGAGTTTAGAGTGTATAATAGAACTCTTTGTAGCACCAGTATCCAACAGAAAAGGCTCTGACACACCTGATGTAATCACCTCAACAGAAGGTCCACTCTGATCCACTGGAACTGAAACAACTCCCTCTCTTTGTCTATGGCTGTCCTAGCAATCATTACCTTCCATATTCTCATCTTCTGCATAGTAGTCATCAGCATAGTACTGAGGCGTCCTACCAGACGCGTTATTCTGCTGATCAAAACTATTCATTGAATTCTGACACGGAAAGGAACGCGCGTTCTGGGGGAAATTTCCACGTCCTCTACCTCTAGGTGCTTGTGGAGCACCTCGACCTCGTGCGCTAGAAACACCATTCATACGCTGTAACAAAGCAGGGCAGCTACTTTTAAAATGACCTTCTTCTTTGCAATATGCACACTGATTAGGGCCTACAGGAAAACGTGGTTGAGAAAACTCGAACCTTTGCGAGTTTCTCTGAAATTGCTGAGGTTGCTGATAATCACGCTGACCACCACGAGGTGGATAAGCTTGCTGTAAAAGAACCTTCGTTTTCAATTCTTTCGTTTTCTTTTCTACTCTATCTTTCTCGTCCTTATCTCTATTTTCGTAGTACTGTGCAGTAGCCAATATCTGTGCTGATGAGGAAACGGCCCAAGAACTCTCTGAATCTTTCAATTTCTTACACAACTCAGGAAGAAAATTATGTACGAACTTGTCAACGAACAACCGTTGACCACCTTCTGTACTCATATCTTGACCACTGTGGTCGATAAACGTCTCCTCAAACCTGGTGAAGAAATCAGACACGGTTTCCTCTTTCTTCTGCTTACATGCAGACAATTTGTCCCAATTCACTCGCATAGCAGGCATTAAAGTCTTCATGTAAGTAACGATCTTGCCAGGGAGTTCTGCTACTAAAGGCTCAGGTTTAGCACCACCAACTTGTCGGCCATCTGCAGTAGCAATATTAGCCCATGTATCACCTAACTCCGGCACATGATCTGTATGACAAATCAATCCCCACAAAGGCTGTGGAACCACATTTCCAAACAACATGTCTATGTCAGCTAAATTCATAATACATGAGTCTGCGGTCTGTGATAGTTCCTTATAATACCCTGCAGGATTTTTACGGGGGTCAGGCAAAGTCTGCTTAAGGGCCAAAACTTCAGCTCGCTTCCAAGGAACATGTACAAAAACACGCTGAAAATGTGCTGGTACAGCATCGACGTGATTAGCGACATCAGCTGCAACGGCTTCCTTCCATACCGGAGGAACCTCTCTCATTGGGTACTGTCTCGCTTTCCTCCTAACAGAGGGATCAGGTTCAAACAACGACCGAGAAACCGAAATGACAACAATGTCGCGACTGCTCTCTCAACATCGGAACCCACAATCGTTCCTTTTGCAAACTCGAACCGTACGCGGCACAACTCAGGTGGGTTGGGCTCCAAATCATTTTCCTCCAAATCCTCACAAAGAAAAGCACACATTTTATCAAAAACGTATCTTTGCTTCGGTGCTTCCCACTGATGGAAGACATCCATAACAGATTCTAGCTCATATCTTGTGGGGTCTGTAACCCATTTATGTGCTAAATAATCCAATGTTTCCCGCTCTCTAGAGTTGGGCAGTTGACTACGCAACTGTTTGTGCGTTGAAACAGGGGTCATACTTGCTGCCCCAAAAAGAGGAGATAGGAGACTAGCGACAGTGTCAGTCATTCTTTGTCGAACAGAAGGAGAAGTTGACGAAAGAACAGGAGGAAAAGCAGAGTGAGGCAAGGCAGATGCAGATGCAGACACAGAGGCAGTAACAGGAGGAACATCAGATGAGGTAGTTGATGTAGTAGGCAAAGTTGTAGGAAGTACAGAGGGAGCAGGTAGCAAAGTCAGCGGCCCTTAAGGAGGCTGAGCCGTAGCAGTAGGAGCCAACTGAAGAGGAGCTGGCGGTTGTGGAAGAACCTGAGGCACAACAACCGAAGGTTGCACAATTAAATGTTGCGGAGGTGCAGTAGCACTCTGCGCATAGGGGGGTGGCGAATTCAATAAATGTGACATTAAAGGATCTTTCTCAAGTTCCTTTGCTGTACCCTGCTGGAGAGGTGACAAAACTGGATAGCATTTATCGATTGCCATTTTACGTTGCCTGTGCAACTGCTCACTCGCTTGTTCTTCTTCATCATCTTTATATTGCATAGCAGCTTGCATTATCGAGATACCCTTTTCTCTTTTATTCCTTTTAGCTAATTTAATTTCTTTCTGTTTGGCTTCCTTTCGCCATAGGCGGAAAGAGTAAAACATCGCCGGCCGGGCTTTCTTCTTAAAGAGTCTAACCTCTAGATTATCTAATATCTCTGTATCAAAACTACCATATTGGGGCCATTTTAGAACACCATCTTTCCTGGTGTATCGGATCCATACTTCATTATATGTGATGGGGCCCACGCCGTGCTTTACATAGAGTTCATAAGTTGGAGATCCAATTGGAGGAACCGGACACGAGTCCTCCAATCGGGAATCCCTATTACAACCAAGACAAAACAAATTTCCAAGTCTGCTAAGACCAGGCATCTTCGCTCTCTAGTCTAGCTTCAAACTTCAAAGGATTATCGAAATACGATAGTCTCGTGAATACACGAGTCCCTCGGCTTTGGTACTTGCAAGTTCCAAATCAAAGATCCCAAGGGGATACCCAAAAACTAAGAACCAAAACTAAGGACTGGGAGACGCTCTACTTATACTTAACTGAGGTATCGATGACGTCACCAGAAGACTCGTCTATCGTTTTGCTCTACAAATCATCAAAGGGTCCAAGACAGGGCGATAGTCAGGGCAGCAGTCCTTTGTAGCCGTCGGGAAGCGGGGAACCTCGCAGTAAAGACTTTCGGACCACGAACGACATACAGGGGTCGATGAAGTGGTTGGCCTTCCTCCAGAATTTTCACACGAAGCTCCTCACGAACCTCTGGCTTGGACCGGTACCGCTGAAATAGCCCTACGTTGGGCGCCAACTGAAGTACTGGGTTTTTAAGAACCCAGCGGTGCCAGGGAACACACCCTAAGACTTCGAGTCCTTCCTGTCCCAGACTACAGAAACACAGAGTCTTCTTGGTGAAGTCAAAGATCGAATTTATTGGCTGCAGCCAGTAACAGGTATCCTAGAAGTACAACACGGTGTATATTCTCAGGAGACTGCTCAACTTACAAAGCCAGCCATCCCTTTTTATACAAAATATTATGCTTTAGGCAAACATTCCTTATTTTACAGTTGACCACTCACATATTTTGATGACAAAGAAAAATCAGATTCATGATGACACGCCCATTTTCGGTTTGTTCAGCCCACAATCAATTTCCCGGCAAGGCCCAACATTTTCATCAGATATCGGACGGACCTCTAATAAAATCGGGCACCTCCTCCTCGTAAAGCAGGTCATAAAGAAGGAAACAGAGACAGGTGTGTGTAAGATTAGGCAAGGTTTGTATGCAATGAAAGGTTTATGGTATGCTGTGCCTTGATCTTAATCTCGATCGGCCACTGGGAGAGGGACTGGCCGAACAGGTTTGGCTTCAGGCAGTAGAGTCAACTTGCCCAGGTCACACAAAAGTCAGCAAAGGTGTATGTGTCCTTAAGACTCGTTTTGGCCTTAGTCATCGGCCTATGTGAGGGCAACCACAAAATGGCTGCCATGAACAAAATGGAACACGAGGGTTCTGGACGAGATCCCTGATTTCAGGGTGATCTCGCCACTCGAGTGCGACGAAAATGCTCGTACATAGTGTACTCGTCATTCTCGGTCCGCTGATACCAACATCGTCATGATATGACGATGTTTATGACACGGGTCCAGAATTTTCAGTACTACAGATAGAAGAGCCTCACCATTCTTTAGGGAGATGTTGTCAATTTTAGTGATATGTATTGTTTGCCTGAATACAACAGCTAGACCACCTCCTTTTTTGGCTATACAATTTTGGGTGATTATTTGATAGCCTAGAGGAATGGCTTCATGCAGGACTGGAGCCATATCTTCTCCCAACCATGATTATGAATAGTATGTCTGGTTTTGCATCGGTGAGAAGGTCGTAGATGTGATGCTTGTTTTTAGAGAGGGATCGAGCATTTATTAGTAGACAGTTCAGTGAGTGGCCTTTGGTGATAGTGGGACTTTGTTTGGTAGAAGAGTGATCAGTATTGTGTGGGTTTGTAGCAGGTGTGTTATTAGTGCTGGTATTAGCTGTATTAGGATAGCAATCGTGTAGCTGTTCTGTATCGTGTTCCTCATCCAGCATGCTAAGAAGGCATTTTGATGGGTCTTCATGTGTATGTTTTGGAGATGGTGTTTGAGAGTGAGTTGGAGTGCTGTGTTGCTTTTGTGGTGTAACATTGTTGTGAAGTAGACATGGGGAAGCAAAGTTGTGACGTGTGGCATGTTAATTATATTTTTTGTGTGTGTTTAAGGTGGAAGGTGTTTGAGTCAGGGGAGGTGGTGTAGCATGTTGGTCATGTAGTAATGTTCTAAATTGTCCAATGGATAAGAGGCAGTTAGAAGAAAGTGCTGTATTGCTGTAGCTGTGTTAGGTGTGGCGGAAAAGTGAAAGCTTGGCATTGAAGTTTGTTCCTTTGTGTGGTTTGAAAGGTGGGTATATTTTTGTATTTTGTGATGGTAAGTATTATGAGGTGTTGCGCTTTGAAGATCTTGTTGTGCTGGTGTGTGTGATATGTTTTGCTTTTGAGGAGTAGTGAAAAAGGGTGCTGATGTATATGTTTCATGCAATGGATTTGGTTGTGCAGTATTGTTTGTGAGAGGAGGATGTGACGTAGAGGGGGTGGTGATGTGTTTATGAGTAGAGTGTATGTTGTGTGTAGGAGTGAATGAAGTAGAGGTGAGAGTGTTTATCTTAGACTGGTTTGTTTCAAGAGTGGTGGTGTGCAGTGTGTGTTGTGCGTTAGTGTTATTATGGTAGAAGGGAGAGGAGAGTGTTTGTTGGACAACTGATGGAAGGATGATTATACGTTTGTTAGTGATAAAAGGTGGTCTGTTAGGTGTAATTACAGCAGGGAAGTATGTCTGAATGGGATGTAGTTATGTATGGTGTTGGTTGGCGTTGTGTTAGTGATGAGTGTATTGGTTAGTGGTATAAGATAGAGTTGTGTACTGTTTGTAGGTGATGGTGGATATGTGTGGTAGTTGGGATAGTAGGGTGTGTAGATGTGGTTTGGTTGGGTTTGTAGTACATGCTGGTACATTAATCTGTGCATAGTGTTGTGCGTGGTGTACATTTGGTGTGAGTGTGTTGCTCTGTTTGTGGATGTGGATGGTGTGGGCTGGGTATTGCTAAATGAGAAAAAGATCAGCATTTCTGGCCCTAGTCCCGACCAGTCTTGAACAAGCTCAAACAGGTAACTGCCCTTGTCCTCTCTGCCCGTAACAGGCTCAAACAGGCAACTGCCCTTGTCCTCTCTGCCCTTAACAGGCTCAAACAGGCAACTGCCCTTGTCCTCTCTGCCCTTAGCCTTGATGCCCGGGCTGAGACGCCCTAACCCTGACCTTTTTTATAGCCCTAGTAATCAGGTGACCCCTTCAGCCAATGGGAACCCTAGCCCTAACACTATTCAATCACAACACTAACCCTAAAATCTAGAACCAATAGGAGACCAGGAACTTACAGCCAATCTTAGCCCTAGTCCAAGCACCCAATCAGTTCAAAAACCCTGATCTCTATGTCAAATAAAGACCCTAGCCCTACCAGTTGTCCCAATACAAGTCCATGCAACCAATGGCACAGGTAGCCCTAGTCCCTACTTCCAATAGAAAGCCTAAGCCTACTCTAAGTCCCACACCTAGTCCAGCAACCAATCACACCAGAAGCCCTAATCGCTACTTCCAATTAAAGGTCTAACCCTAGCCCTAGTCCCACCCTATTCCCAACAACCAATAACATAGGAAGCCCTAGTCCCTACTTCCAATAGGAATCCTAACCCCAGCCCTAGTCCCAACGCTACAATGATTGAATCACAGACGCAGAAACCAATCAGAACCCTCAAATACCCAACCAATGAGCACATTAACCCTAATCCAATAGAAACACCAGATACAACCACCAATCAGCGTAGACATGTACCAACCACTAGCAGACCATATAAGGTCCCAGCGACCCCAAGGATTTGGAAGCTGCTTCTCCTGTTCAGAATCTCCTAGGAGACAGACAGGCTCAATCCACACTTTGGACTTCAGCAGGTAAGGGCCTCACTAACTTGAAATCTAACAATACTGTTCGAATACAACTTTACTCCCACTGCTGGCCAAAAAACGAAGTGCACAGGCCCTAGTAAAACACAGTTTAAACAGCTCACAGAAGCACCCTCTGATGTAGAAAAATCCCTGTTGCTTGGGGGGGGAGGCAGGGGGGCTGGTTTCACTGGCTTGTGAACACAAAATGGTGGCTGGGAGTGCACTGTTTTAACATACAGGTCTTAGTAGGGAGCAAAGGAGAAATTTGAAAGAAAAACAGAATTGTCACCAAGGAATGAGAGGGAAAAACTACAGAGGTTGAACTGCAAACCCCACAATTCAACACACTAAATAGAGGCAATCATGGGCAGGGAAAACCACAAATTTAAAACACAACACAGGTGATAAAATATGCAATTACAGGCAGGCTAAAACTACAATTTTTATCTGTAACAACCACAGGCATAGACCGTAAACACAGAGAGTGAAAATTGTTTTTAAACAACTTTTTGCCCACTGCAGCTGCCGCCCTGCTCGTTCCCAAAGGCAAAACACCATGGGAGTGACCATTTCAAAAGAGGTAGGATGCACCCACCTTTACCCATTTGAGTGCTTTCATTCTTGAAAGACAAACACAAAAGCCAATCCAATGTGTGGGAGGAGTCAGACCCACACAGAGTAGTAATATGAAGCCTCGCAGAGCAGCGCATAAGCGCTGCTGGGTTCGACCTAAAAACGGAGTTCAAGCAACTTTATTTCTGTGCAGCTATTTACATATTCCCAGAGAAAGGCCAGCGGGCCGCAAGAAAAGGTCTGCTGTGCCGCAAGCGTCCTGCAGCCATACATTGAGTAATTGAAAAGTATGACATTGACAATTTCATGCTGTTGACATACCTATAATTATAAAAGATAACTGCCAGCCACATGGCTCAAAAAGCACTCCCTACACTTCAGAAAAGTTCATTCAGGCAAGGCAAGTCAGACATTTATCCTTCTGAAGTTGATCCATTTAGTAAATTAAATTAAGATTAAAAATTAAT
Organism: Lissotriton helveticus; assembly: GCF_964261635.1. Lineage (NCBI taxonomy): Eukaryota > Metazoa > Chordata > Amphibia > Caudata > Salamandridae > Lissotriton > Lissotriton helveticus. Next base: position 1,393,323,918 of record NC_136068.1, on the reverse strand, counting down.
CTTGTGAGTTTTGACACACGCAGCAGAGGGCAAAAGAGACATTACACATGTCATGCACAGAAGACATGGCTTCCTGTTGATGCAAAGTTTTTCTAAAGTTTCCATGTCTCTCTCTTCCTGAATGACTGAGACAGCCACACGACCAGTGTATATGTCATATTTTGAGACTCCCTGCGTGTCCTTTGCCGTGGCGTAGCTAGCCTTTGTGGTGCCTGTGTTGGTGACTGTGTTTGCCGCCCACGACGGGTGCACGAAAGAGCATGGGGGGACGGCCCGCCCTTGCTACGCCACTGTTTGCGTGGACACCCGAAGCAAAGATTTTAAGAAAACATGGTTTGACCCGACAGTCAGGAAAAGTGATAAAGGTCAAAAGCCCTGCCTAATGTCCCTACGACAATCACATTGCATTTTCCTAGTCACACCACACATTTCAACGCATCAATTAAATCAGCTCTCCATCATAGACAAACTACTCACACCCACCTCGACACACATCCTTGACAAACATCATCATTTCTAAAGGATACAGCGTACAGCAATATACTGAACACAGATCACTGGAAGAAGCCTCGGGATCATACACAAGCCCTTCTGCACCATGAAACCCCTTGCCTGCTACTTCCCTGACTCTGCCTCTCAGATAAACACCTTTCACCCAATCTAAAAACCTCCCAGAGCCAATTACAGACCTCATCACCACTCCATTCACCTACCACCCCAACAATATCTTCCTTGAGATCTCAGCCAACTGAGAGATTCCATCTTTAATACCATGCAAGGGCAGTGCTAACTCATCTCAAACACTGACATTATTCAGTACACCAGTGAGCCAACCCACTAAAAAAAGACATTCTTGATTGTATCATGCTCGCCATTATGACCCTTGGGCCCTGATTCATAGACTGTATATGTAGAGTATATGTAAAGTAGTACTCCAAAATGCAGTTGTACTATATACTTCAAATGAAGTTCAGAAACCTTCAGGTGGAGTTCTCCACCTCTCCTATCTTTTCTGTGTGGAGATATCTGTACAAGTAGGTTTATGTTTTGTAGTAAATGTAAGAGGGACGAGGAGGATGTCAACTCTGAACCTAGTTCGGTGACTTAATAAGACATTGACAACTGCAGCCCTTGGGACTGTGCACTGTAATTAAAAAGCCCGCTACATACCATCGGACTTTGTTTTGATCACATTGCTGTGTGATAGTTAAATAAACTATTCTTGGGAGTTAAAAAATAAAAGACCACTACATAAATCTTATAAATTCTAAATAAATGCAAATCTCAGCCCAGACATATCAACTAGTATCAAACTGCACATCTCCCTTTGCTGTGAAACACAGTAGTAAAAAAAATCGCCCTCCAACTCAACAAACAAATCAACGTCAGTCAGATTTAACACCATGCTGTGGCTAAAAACAGAGACTATCCAGACCATCATTGGCAACTTACTTAATATTCAATCAATCAATCAGTGTTTTGTAAAGCGCACTACTCACCCGATACGGTCTCAAAGCGCGAGGGGCGTGGTGGGGTCTAGCTCCGTTGGGTCATTCGAAGAGCCAGGTCTTGAGGTTTTCCCTGAATTGGTCCAGTGTCGGACTTCGCCGGAGGTGGAGGGGTAGTTCATTCCATGTCTTGGCTGCAAGACAGAACTGACTCTTGCCCATTGGCCTTCAATATCATCTACCATCAAGTGGTATATACCATGGCTTTACCACACATGGCTTTTGACAATAAGAAACCACCGTTCTTCACTCTCTCCCTGTCCAACGGGCGTAATCTGTACATCGCCACATCCCAGCAGATATTATCTTCTCACACTCTTTTATTTGGTGCACATTTGGGTTTTCATAATAAATCATGACGGTAAAATTTACAAGCATGACTGTACATGATAGCCTCAACATGCAAGTGCATTGAATGAGTGAAACTTTGCCTCGACCTCACCCAAACCTGCATTCTGATCACTAATATCTCCAACCAAGCCTAGGTTTAGGAATGGCAAATTAAAACGAAACTGCATGGATTTACTTCACAACTCACGAAAAGTGTGAAGACACAGGGATACATTGGCAAAAGCGCAAGATTGCTTGATACGAGGTAACCCTTCTATGCAAAATAAAATATTACCATCATGAAGCAGAGTTTGGAACAACCATTCAAGCTCTGGTTGTCTCCCACTGGCCTTGTTCACCGTCCTCCCAGATCTTTACTTAGTTTCACTGAAAAGCTTCCTGCTTGCTACCAAACTATTAAATTGAGATCTAATGGAGTATGGAAGAATCACACCCAGGCTCACAGAGCTACACTGGGTTCCTATACATGCCTGCATAGTTTTTCAGAGCTTCTGCGTCTTTTTCACAGCAGTAACTACCAGCAAATCACACTAAACAATAAGAAATTACCAACTCAAATGGACAGGACAACACACAAAGTATTGACGTCAAAGAACAGTTATCCTCTATTCGCCTTAGTTTTTTGTTATTAATTCTGTTTGCTTTTACATTTTTATGGATGTTGTTTATCCTGTGGGTTGATTTCACCTTTTATAAAACATGTAATAAATATGTGAATTAATAAATAAACATACTCACGGATAGCACACACACACACAATTATTGTTGAGAGATAGGGAGACCTAAAGCTATAGAGTGGAGACCTAGATAGGAAACTGCTTGGACCGTCGAAATTGTTCAGTAAAAAAAACATAGTAAATGTTGCAAGATTAGGAGAAGTCCCTGACGTTTTCAAATTGAACTTTGTACAATTTAGGGCATAGTCACAAAAGCATTCATAAAATTTGCAGTCCTACAGGAGTACTCTTTTATGTACTTTTATATGTCTTTTGGAATCATAACCATCGTCCAGCTTCCCATTTTATTTGGCCTAATTGTATATGAATATTTACTGAATATTCACATTTTATTCCTATATTAAATGTTTTGGACAATTCATAAAGACATGCGAGAGAATTTTAAACAGCAATTCTGGAGCATTGCTTGTTGTAGTCCAAAATGGTTTGTGCCTGAATCTCTGGTTTGTCCTGCTGGAAAGCTCCGCAGTTCGGACTTACACAAGTTTGACCGGGAGCTCATCACAAGGCAAGTCAGTAAACCCTCGCCGAATCCAGACTGTATCCCTGTAAATCAAATGCTGCTAGTTGGCCTGCAACACTGAATGTGCCACCCACACAAGCAGCCTTTCAAAGGGATCTCAGACCTGCCACTGCAGTGTCTACGCACAGTTGTGACTGCGATGTTGATTTGGCAAGTGCACCCATTTGCCAGACCCTAACCCTCCTTTTTCTTACATGTAAGACACCCCTAAGGTAGGCCCAATCTACCCCTGTGGGCAGGTTGCTGTGTATGTGAAAGGTAGGACATATGCTTGTGTGTGTGACATGTCCTGATAGTGAAATATAGTGTATTTTGTTTTTCACTATTGAAAGGCTATCCGTCCCGTAGGATAGAATGGGAGATACTTTGTAACATCTTACAAGCATAACTTCCCATTAGGACAACCTCGAGAAATGGAGTTTAGTATGCCTGAACTCAGAATGTAAAAATGCATCTTTTAGTAAAGATGATTTTTATGTTGTGTGTTTGAAAACACCACTTTTAAAAAGTGGGTATATTCTTGCTTAGCCATCCTGTGCGCCTCTGCTGGGTTGTGGATTGACTGTCTGGCTTTGGAGTGACAGGGGCTGGGGATGTGCATTCACTGTAGACAGCCACTGGGCGGTCGAGGTATGTCCTGCCTTTCCTGGATGAGTCAGGGCTGGGCTGAAAACACCTGGGCTCCATTCAGAGTAGTAGGAGGAGTTTCACTAGCACATGAATAGGCCTGGTCAGCATTTAGAGTTGTGAGAGGAAATTTCCCTTGCACCTGAATAGGCCCCATCTCTATTGCACAATGATGTCTCTACCTCCTGCCTGGAAGCTGGGCCAGAGAGGACAGACCTGGTTTGGACTGAGCTGAGAATTTTTTGCCACAAGAGAACAAAGGAAAATGTGGTATAAATATTGTGGTCCAGATTTAGATTAATGCTGAACTAAGGAACCTGCCAGGAAGAAGAGCTGTAAAAGCTGTCAAGAGGAACTGCCATTTTGCTGCGTGCTCTGCTGTATCGGCCTGTCACTTGCTGCTTCTGTCTTGAGCAGGGAAAGGACTGAATTGTACTTTCATCATCCTGCTGTTAGAGTTTTCCCCAAGGGCTTGAAGTAGAGCTTGCCTCCTGTTGGACATATCAGGGAGATAAAAGGCTACAGAGAACTTGCTGCAATTGAGGAACCTGCCAAGAAGAAGAGCTGGAAGAACTGCTAGGAGGAGTACTGCCCCGTTGCTATGCTGTTGCTTTGTTGGGTTGGGTTACAGTTCCTGCTTCTGCCTTGGGCAGTGAAAGAACTGGACTGAATTTTCTTTACTTGTCACTGAGTATCTCCAAGGGCCTGAAATAGAGTGTGCCTCCTGTTCACGAAGTCTCAGGGACAGCAAAGACTTCACTTAACGTTGGGTACCGCCGCTGGAACCATGGGTTTCAGTTGCCACAGAGGGGGGGGGGAAGCAGCCGACGCCGACACCGTCACCGCTCCTGACTCCGTGTCCTGAAGGTACCGCAGAGGGCACCGTCTCACTTCGCACTGCAATCCTGGTCTCACTGACAACTATGACCACTGCCACTACCGAGCCGCTGCTTGTGCCATGACCTGTGGGCATCGCACTCCACACCGCCTCACTGCACTCCGCTACCCTAGTCTCATCAATGATGTGACTGCCCACTGACCCTGACACGTGTGACTGTACCGTGGTTTGGGGCACCGCTTGTAAGTTACACAGTGCCCCCTTCCACACCGCAGTTTGGGCCTACCGATGCCAGATCCCATCAACCGGCACTGTCGCTTGCACCGTGACCTGTCAGCACTGCCACAAGCACTGCCTCACTTCCCACCGTGGCCTTGGTCTCACCGACGCGGGTAGTCGACTGTCACTGAACCGTTGCCTGCACCGCAACTTGAGGGCACTGCACGCCGCACCGCTACGCTTCACATTGCAACTTCGACAGTTGCCATGACTGGCCCGCAGTGACGAGGTCGGCCGGAACCAAAGGTACTGTTTATCAGTCTGCTGACACTAACGCCGGTCCACACTGATGCAGTCATCCGGAACTGTTGGATTCTGTTGTTTTCATCACCGCTATAGGAATATAACTCACCATTTCGCATCCCATCACTTCGCAGCTTTTTACTACAAAGTTTTTACTTAGCAAATATCGTTACTACCAATGTTCCGTCTAATTTTTTTCTTCTGTGGGTGGCATTGTATGGTCTCTGTGCACTGCAGCTAATGTTATGTGCGCCAAGAACCAGACCGCGCGTGTGGGTTCAGCAACATATATTAGTGCAAAAATGAGACCAAACTTTTGCTTAAAAAGTGAAAAGATGGTGCATTGCCACACATGCAGCGCCACATGATTAATTAATTAATTAATTAATTGTGGGTTTATATAGCGCTAGAATCAACTCCCGGAGGAGTATCTCCGCGCTTCGACCGCTGGGGAACCCGTCCTGGCTCACCCTGAGAGATGGTCCCTAATGGGTATCTCTAAGGTGCGACCAAGCATCCCCGGCGGTCTGGGGGGGCCGTTGTGAAGATGAGGCAAGCTAATGCCCAGAGTTGCCGAGTGTGGTCCCTGACTGGAGTAGGCACCGAGGCGAGAATTATCGAGCCCGCTGACCCTGGTCCACGACCAGGGTCTTAAGGCATGTTTGCATTCAAATACACACACCTTGACATTAAATTGATTACCCAAGCAAGAACACTTCGGCTTTGGAAAAGCACAGCACGGTGGTACCAATATAAGATTTTTTATTAATACAAAAACATTTCCTTAAATAAAACCCCACATTTTGCTATTCTGTCTAAATTCATAAAGAAACCACATATCTAGGTATTTATCTAAGGATGTACGCATTCTGAACAAGGAAGACAACCCCAGACCCCCCCCCCCTGCTCCCCCCAACAGGTTCACATTCTACACCATCTATCGAAAGGCACACACTACAGCACACCATGCAAACATATGCACTTACCACACTGCTCCATGTACGGGGTGGCTGCCCTCTCAGCAGTCGATACTGCTGTCAATCACTGTGGCACACCATGGGGGCCGGGATTAATCCGAATGTGCGGTAGAGGGCTGTCACGTCAGGAGGAAAAGGAACTAGGCAGAAGCGGGACTCCTCTGGTGCAGCACAAGACTCGACTGGCTCATGGCGCCGGCACTCTGAAGCAGGGCACTGCATAGCTGCCAAGGTTTCAGATTGCTATGTGTGTCATTTTCATAAATTTGGTGTATTTATGAGTGACATTTCAACGACTATGAGTGACACTTTCTTGTGAGCAAAATCAGGCAATTTAAACGAGTGCAATTTACCACCCTTTAACAGTGAACCTCAAGTCTCCAGTACCACTCTCTTACATGCTTTTGTTTTGTATTATAGCGCTACTCTTACCATTGTAGGGTGGCAGAGCACTTAACATCACACAGAAACTATGAATCCCAAGTGTATAAATCAGTGTATAGCAAATGTTACATAAGAGGTGTAAGAAAGGAGTCATAGGGCATTCATACTGGATATAGTTTGAGTGCTTGATTGTAAGAAGCGCAAACTCAGAATTTAAAATGTGCCATTGTAGATGTGGGTTGGCTTTACTAGTAAGAATTCATTTCTACTCAAATGAACCTTTTTTGCATTATTAGGATAATTAAAAACCATGAGAGAAATCAACTATAACCTATACCTTTGAGTTTCCAAAGTGTTCAATATTGCGATTTTCATTTATAAATTGCTACTATTAAATGGATCTCTCTGACAAAAGCAATAACCCACTCAACTATTAACATTATATGCATTTCTGTGATCTGCATTGTGAAGGTGCTTTGCAGCAGGCATGTTAATCCTCTGCGCTACTTTGTAAGTAAAAACTTCCCCTAGAGAAAACTCAATCGATCCCCAGCAGGTCCATTAGTCACCAGAGTTATCTTGAAATGTTCTATTGTTGCCTAAAACTTGCTGGGTGCAGGAAACCAGGCTGGTGCCATGGGAATGTGGCAGACACATAGGCGGGCATGGGATATTAGGTGACACGAGGTCACTAAGGCCAGTAAAGGTGCAAAAGGAGGTGGGTACATTACCACCGATCCGGGAGAAGGCCTGGGTGGCCTGTGGAGATGAGTCTGCAATACCATGTGGAAACTGGTCGCGTCAAAAGGGGCATTCAGGTGAGCATAGAACAGCTGTGCACACCGATCATGTGTGACAACATCGGTGCGTAAACCTGTCGTTACCAAACATTGCTCCATTTGTGTAATTTGGACTGGGGGCAGGGTTGTTTAAATGACTCGGCGCTGTGCACTGTAGTGCATTTGTTGCTGCACTGAACCCCTTTGGATCTGTACCCCAATGAGGGAGTCTGCATCTTGAGTTTTCAGCTCAATGCTGTTTCCCCACCTATCGAGTCTAACACTGCCGAGCTCCCCTCCCATCTTCTCAAAGAATGCCCTACTGGCCGATGCCCCATCCTTCTACCAATGCCAGCGCTCCAGGAGCCCATCTGAAGTCAGAGAGGCTATGTGTGACTTCCATATGGGAGTTTACTGTTGGGTCTCAACCTTCGATACCCTCCATCTTCCTTTCACTTAACTGCTGCTCTCCACACACACTGTCAGAGTTCGAGTTCAACCCCCCCCTGATAAGAGGAACATGACATACTCTGTTTTTATGTGGAGAGGCGTAGAATCACACGAAGCACGAAGTCCTGAAGCGGCCGGCGGGAGAACTACATTTCCCGGCATGCCGAGAATCGCGGCGCACAGGAGACGCAGGGTCAGGTGCTCACCCGGAAATAAGAAGGCATCGGTGACCAGCGGAGGCGCCGATTATTCAGCTGAAACCGGAGACGTCGGTGTGGTAAGCCTTGGTAGCGGTAAGCCAGTTCGTGTGTTTCTCGTCCCTCATTGCTTTGGGGGAGATCTTTGTTAAACTTTGTGAACACGCAGGTCGCGTGTTGGAAAGGACTTCTGGTAACTTTCGGTATTGCCCCAGTATTGAACACGCAGGTAGCGTGTGTTTATGAGCTTCACGCTCTCTCTCGGCTGAGAGAGAGGGAATACAAGGCTCGGTGAGGACGTTGTTGTCACGGAAGTAGTGGCGAAGTGTTGCAAGACGGATTGCTGCAATATTCATGGCCAGAGATACGGGAAGTGCAACACGGGCATAAAAGACACTGTGACATTTTACAAAGCTAACAGCGTTAAGGAGTGATTAACACTGATTGCTGTCTTTTGTTTGTTCCCACAACCCTGTTTTGTTTTGTTTTCATATGCAGGAGAACCGAGAGAGGGGTACCTTAAGTAAGGGGTCCTGTGCTGATAGGTGAGCAGCTCTGAGACGGAATGCGTGGATTCATATGAATGAGCATTGTGGTCTTTCATAGCATCAGGGTTTCATGCTGGTTCCCTTTGTCTTTTCTACAGTGAAACAGAATCCCTGGTATCACCTCAAGTCTCTTCTCCTCGCATTTAATCCCTATTATATTCTCCCCACAGGTAGGAAGGAAAGGTTATGTAACTGCTTTTGTATTTAAAGAAGGAGGAGCGTTAGCAGTCAGTGGGCACGGGGGGGACTTCTTCTAATTGTCTGTTCATTTGTCATTTCAGATCTCCCTCCCCGCTGTTCCCTTCCTTTCCTTCCCTGGGGGAATTGCCTTTATGGTCTGTGTATACTTCAGACGTGGGGGTGGTTCTTCGAGGGAAGGGAGAGGTCTTTCAGCACAGCTCCGAAGAGATAGGAGCCTGACACACACTTCTAATCTTAGTGACAGTTTTCATGATGCTCAGCATCTCTATGTTGGGTGAATCCGCCCCTCTGTTTATAGTGCTCTACGTGAATGCTGTGTCATTTTAAAGTAAGCCACGTGTATTCCACGTTCAGTAGTGACAGAGGCATGCTCGTTCTTCCACGCGGAAACAAAATGAAAATGAAATACATTTTAACAACAACGCTGGAGCTAAATCTGGAATTAAGAACTTTCTGCCCGCACAAAGCACTTAATTATATGTCTGCGGCACAGCCAGATGGAGTACAAAACCGAGGACCCCACATAAAAATGTCCTACTTTCTTTCTTCCCTAATCAGTAAATAGGAGAAAAGTAACCCAGGCAATGATGTGAGTCAGACAGAGAATATCCTTCGAGCACCAGACAGACGCCCAACCACGCCTCCTCCACCTAATAAACCATATTGTGCCCCATTCTCTATTAAGACAAGAAATGCAGCACCAAATAGAGCGTGTGCTTTTAGGTGATTCTAAAAGCACACGCTGTGTTTGGTGCTGCATTTCTTTAATTTTCTCGAGTGCGTCTGTGGGGCTCATTGTTTGCTTTTGTTTAAAGCATTCATGTTAATCGCAGCTCCTGATGGGCTCTGCCATTAACACGACTACTTAAACAAAAGCAAACAATGAGCCCCACAGTCGCACTCGGGGGCACTGATGTGCGCGCGCGCTCAGGCGCGTGCGTGCGAGGGAACACTGGTTACTACGCAAGTTTTTAGTTCGCATACCTTTACATTGCAAGTGTTAATGTATGCGAACTAAAAACTTGCCCAGTAATAAAAACAGCCCTTTACCTCAATACTACACTAAATACTAAATACAAAGACACTACCCTACACATAACAAACTCTAAAACACTACCCAAACTCCCAAGTACTACACTACCCTACACTAATCAAACACCACTACACTACTCTAAACCCTAAATCACTATCCCCTGGATGACCCGCCCACTTCCCCCAGCCTGCTCCCGACACTCAAACACTACCCTGCACGACCCCCCAACACTACCTAAACCACTACCCTACACTACACAAACACCACATCACTACCCTAAACCCTAAAACACTGCCCCCAGCACGACCATGCCTCTATCCCCAGTCCGGTCTCTACACTGAAACACTACCCTGCATGACCCCCCGACACTACCCTAAACCCTAAAACACTACCCTACACTACACTAACACCACAATACTACCCTAAAACACTACCCCCAGCACGACCGTGCCCCTACCCCAGTCCTGTCCCTACTCCCAAACACTACCCCCAACACTACCCTAAACCCAAATACACTACTCTACACAAACACAACAGCACTACCCCCAGCACGACCCTGCCCCTACTCCCAGTCCGGTTCCTACACTGAAACACTACCCTGCACGACCCCCTGACACTACCCTAAATCCTAAAACACTACCCTACACTACACAAACACCACATCACTACCCTAAACCTTAAAACACTACCCCCAGCACGACCCTGCCCCTACCCCAAGTCCGGTCCCTACACTGAAACACTACCCTGCATGACCCCCGACACTACCCTAAACCCTAAAACACTACCATACACTACACTAACACCACAACACTACCCTAAACCATAAAACACTACCCCCAGCATGAACCTGCCCCTACCCCCAGTCCTGTCCCTACTCCCAAACACTACCCTTCACGACTCCCAACACTACCCTAAACCCAAATACACTACTCTACACTACACAAACACAATACACTACCCTTAAACCTAAAAAACTACTACCTGCACAACCCTCGTCCTAGGACAATGCCCCCTGCTTACCTCTCCTGACGTCCTCCTCATAGGTGAGGAACCCTATGCGGGATTCCTTGGCACCCATGGCTCCCTCACTCCATGACAACGGGGGCACCCTGTCACCTCCCCCTCCCTGGGGTCGGTCTCCTGTGAAATCAAAGCCCAGGCGCCTGCGGTACAGGACTGAACACGAAGTCCCAGGCGGCAGCATGAAAGGCTCGCTGACCAAGAGGGAGCTTCTGCCGACGCCTCCTTAATGAGGCAGTTGTCATTGCGCACCTTCCTGGGTGCGCTCATCCCGGTCAGCCTAGCAGCTTCTCCTTCTTGGGAGGAGTCTAGCCACTCTGAAAGAGCCCTGCAACCAGCGGTGAGTGACTGCAGTACCTTTAGCACCATTGTTTAGCCATTACAATGCATGCGTTGTTACAACGCATGCGATGTAACAACTTGCGTAGTAAAGGCTACGCGTTGTTACATCACATGCATTGTAATGCTTGCAAAGTAATAGTATGCAGAGTAAAGCCTCCGTAGTAATGGGTGATTACCCCGCGGAAGCACCGGATGGAGATACCGACTTCAAGGAACTGCAATTTTAAGTCATACTTGCAAAGTGCCTATTTTTGATTACTGTATGTTGGTCTTTTATCGTTTGGGTCTTGTATGCACAGATAAATATTGTTTATTTTTCTGAAACTGGTGTGGTGTGCTTTTGTAGTGTTTTCACTATATTACAGTTGGTTATGTGCATGCTTTACACACTGTCTCTGAGATAAGCCTGACCGCTCGTGCCAAGCTACCAAGGGGATGAGCAGGGGTTATTTCAGTAGTGTATCCCCCTTATCCTAACTCGAAAGAAGGGTCCCTATTTGGACAAAGGTGCAAACCATTGCCAGCTAGTGACCCCCATTTCTAACAATGTGGTACTGCACATGCGTCCCCCCAGAAATACTAGGGGTCAAAGCATCCCTACTCTGCCCCCTTATATGTTTTTTCATTCAACTTCAGGACATGGGGACGGAATCCAGGTTTCCTTTGATAACTGCAACATTTCTGTTCTAGTTTGAACCAGCCAATCAGATCCTGCGGGGCTGAGGCTCTGGAACATCCTTAACACCAACCTGGCAACTGAACCTTAAGTGCAGAAAACTTCTGAAAAGTGAATTTTTCCAGCGTATATTCAGTTGAGCTCAAAACAGCACTAGGTCAGCTCTGACAAATATTATACCTGGTTACTTATCTGAAACAACCAGGCTCAAACAGTTGCACCTATCCATCATTCTGGACTTCCTCTCTCTGTCAGTGCTCTACAGGAAACAAATAGAGAATTACAAAAATTATTATATTTATTATTATTAATATTGTTAGATTTACAAAATGGAATGGAAGCATGGAAGAGGTTTGAAATACATTTCATGTTAAGTACAAATATTTAATAGGTTTCTGTATGCTGTGCAGAATGAGACAATAACTAGGTAGAATATGGAGAATAACTATTTTTTGGATACGTGTCAACTGGACTGCATTTATTCTAGTGTGCAGCTAATAAACAATTACCTACACAATTAAAATTATTGTAAGCAAAGAGAGTCCAGCACAGGGAAACAAATCTGTTTTATGTGAATTACTTAACTTTGGAATGTGGCTGCAAGAGGAGATAGATTACTGGCTCCCCTTCATGTGATTGTGATCAAAAGAGAATCCTGGGTCCTATCTTCTTGTGGTGTATTCCTCAATGATCCAAAATGGAGTTCCTCCATTTCCGTATGTTATGAGGATTTGTAGAGCGCGCTTATCACCCGAGGGGTTTCCAGGAGCAGTTGTATGGCTCATTTACATTGAAGGAGGAGGACCTTGATTTGCTGACCCATCCATGTCACATCTGAATTGTTTCTCTGATTCAGCTCTGTGTGTTAGTTTCTCGCAACTTTATTTTGTTCCATATGTCTATTTGGCAGGATGACCAAAATTTCGGAACCTATCCAAAGCAGTGTTGTATCGGAATAGTGACTTGAAAATATTGTTTAATCAGAATATTGTAGTGATTATCAAAGGACAACATTTTGAGATTAAGTCTACATTTATTTAGTTAGAATATTAAATCCCACTTCTCTCCCCAAATGTGATTTCTGGAGTACTGTAAATATTTATATTTAATATTATATTTGACTTTGTTTGATTTTACTGTTGAACTTTGAATTAAATTATTAAATATATATTTTTTAAAGAACTGAAACATGTTGATATTTAATAGATTAATCTTTTCAATAGTTCACGAAATTATTAATATGTTTATATGCACATATCTTTTTTTGGTAACACACTTTTATCTATTGTATATTGTACATATTGTAGGTGATTTTGTTTAAAATAATGTTTCTTTAATTAAATATTGGGATTTATTATCAATTTTGCAGTCTCTGCTAGACAGCTTGACAAGTTGTTTTCAATATGTGGGCTTCAATCCACCCACAGGCTTACCATTTGCTCACTCCATCATCACTCTCATATCCTTTGACCCATTTGTCATGCATGCGTCATGCCTCTAATTGTGTTTAGCCCTCCCCCAGAGCATGGACCAAGTACTTGTGTCCATCCGCTGATCCCGTTTTAGGAGGTACTTTTTTTATTTTTGTTTGAGCACTCCACACTACTGGCCATGTTTTGTCTCCCACAGTCATTTATCGCCTGGTGCGTCTTTCCAAATCCCACCTGCCCCATCCCAACCCCAGCCAGATCACCTTCACATCCAAACAGCTTTTAGTGCCCTACGACTTATAAATAAAATAGGTCTCCCTATCCCTCCCACCCCCTACCACTCCGTTGTTGTCTTCAATCACCTTGTGTGTTTTCCATCTTGCTACCCCATGCCCCTTCACAAAAAGCGCTAGGATGGCTTGCGCTGGCGGCATCATAGCGCTGTGTTTTATTTACTTTAAGCTATCCTTGAAAAACATTCACAAAGCGAAATAGCTCACACAGAGCTATTTTGGCTTTGTTAGTGTTTTGTTTTTCAGATAACACAGTAGCATAGGGCCACAATGGAGAATTTGAAACTGTTGGGTGTATGCATAAAGAATCAACGTATGCGAGGTCGCGTAGCGAGCGAGCCCGAAGGCAATAAGGGAGGTTCGAGGGGTTCTCCCCCGTGAAGAAATGTTTTTAAAATTGGCATCTTTTTTGGTGCGATTTTCAGCACTATTTCTGTGATAAATGAACTAAAAATTCAGTCCTTCTAGGCATTCATTAAAGATAACTCATACATTATTTCAGAGAATTTCTGGCCTGCCAAGCAAGTCTGACTTCTGTAAAGGGTAAGCGTACTAAGCAAGACAGCTTTGGCTCTACCCTTTCCAATAGAAAACACTAGTTAGTGATGTGAACAAGTTCAATGGACAAACCTGGGGTCTAGGGAGATAATGGTGTAGGCTGTAGTCTCACAACCACCTAAAACTGAACCCACTGAAAACTGAATTTCTCCTCATTTCGCCACCTCTGACGTCTCCCTCCGGTACAAGAATGGCTGAACTGATTAGATGCCCTCAGCTGCAAACCAACCATCATCGAGTGCAAAACAACCCTAGACATCAGCTTTGATTAAAAACGTGAATATATGGCCCCACACCAACTCCTCCACTCAAAGTGGGTTCCCAGCTCAGAAACCTTAAAAAGGTCAAACTCTTCATCACTCAGCATGACTTTAAGAATGTAGTGCAAAACATATTCAGACTTGAATATGGCAATGCAACGCTTATCAGTACTCTGAAATCTCACCTGGTGCCTCTGAACGTAACCCTCATGTCGCTTAAGTGCTGTTTTTCAGGAATAAGGCGCTTTAGACATATCAGTTCTTCTCTCAGTCTCCTAAATTGGCTCCTGATTGAAGCAAGATGAATACTCAAGTTAGCTTGTCTTATTAAACTCCACCACCATGAGAAAGTTAATCCCTTTGTAGTTCAGACACTATTCAACTTGAGCCGCCAAGATTCAATAAAGAAAAGACCTCATGCTCCTCCTCTGGCTCCACCCCCAGTATTCCGAACTCACTAGTACAAGATGTTCACACCAACCACTCATCTGCCACTTTTCATGAAGAAGTTAAAGCCTTAAAAGCTGAAAAATGACCACTGTGAGCTCCTGAAAAATGTGTTTATCCACATTCACATCAGTAGCATAGTCTTACTGTCTAATACCTCAGATAAAGACATGCTGAGAGCAATTCCTATGCCTAGTGGACCATCTAAGACTAGACCTGCCGTGCAGAATCCTTCGGGACTCCTTCCCATTTGCGAAATGGTTACCACCTGCATTGACAAGGCGGTAAACTAATAATGGTTTGCAACCAGATTTCAGGCGCTAAATATTAATACATAACTTAAAGGAATCAGGATTTGGAATGGACGCCCTTTACACGCCTCTTCCAAATACCTATTGCGTATTTACTTACAGTTGCGGCTGTCAAGGAACATGGGTGGTGGGACAGGGGGAACAAAATATAAAAAAGAGAAAACAGTTGCCTCTGTCCTCTCATCCACCGATTGCCATCTCATCTCCATTGCTGCGACCCGGAACCAGGAAGCAGCAGGAAGATGCCGGACTCCCAGGTTCCCCTACGCCAATCACAACGCTGCAATGCAGTGTTGTGATAGCTCTGTTGCAGCCCCCATCAAAGGAAAATTCATGCTAAAAAAGTGTCTTTTAATCAATCCTATTTGCTTTTCACAGAGACTGTTGGGCACTATCTTCTTATTGACTATCACCTCAGACAAAGACATGTTAAAAGCATTTCCCAGTGGACCATCTATATTCAGAGATGTCGGGCAACGTTAGAAACGGGATTTCTGGTTGGCTAGGGCATGCGACTAAGCCAGGCAGAACCCACCACTCTAGTCAGGGCAAGGGAGATCCACACTGAAGATAACCCTGCTCACCCCCTTGGTAGCTTGGCACGAGCAGTCATGCTTAGCCCAGAGGCAATGTGTAAAGCGTTTTATATACAGGACCGGGCCAATCGGGTGACGGTCGTAACCATGTGAAGCACAAGTAGTAAATATCACAACCTGTACCTACTGGTACAATAATGACCTCAGCCTTATATCACATTAGCAGTAGGCATAGAACACATCATGCATAAATCACAATTAGTAGGGCACCTTAGTGACCCTTCCCAGGTGCCTACGCCAACTTCCCTTAGGTCCTTGCCCCCTCCTGGGACACACAGGTACCAAACCTAACCCACCTCTGGGGCTCAAATGCCCTCTGTCTAAAATGCTGGGGCGTTAATGTAGGGCCTCTCAAGTAGCCCTCTGGCTGCCAACACAGCGAAGATACTGCACAATGTGCTGGGTGCGTGGGGTGCAACTCACCCTCTCCTCATCCTGAAGCAAAATGCCCCCGTGTTGCAGCTGCCCGCGCTCCTGCAGTGCAGCTGGAGAAATGAGGCCTGGCACAACTGTGCCCCTTAAGGCCCTCTAGGACTCCTTAAGCAAAAGATGCCCCTCTCATATTGGCACTGGCACTAACAGTGCAATTGAAGCCCTGGGCGGGGACTTAGGGGACAAACATTGTCCCCAACGATGTAGCTGCCCACTCTCCTGTGTGGCAGCTAAGGAAACTGGAAACCAACCGTGTGCACTTGGAGCCCCACTCACCGGGGCTTTTCACTCGTGGGGTAATTCTCTCTGGACTGGCTCTGATCGAACTCCTCCCCTCGGCCTCACTCACTGGGATGGAGTCTCGGTTGTTTGCTTGGCCGCTCGCCAGCACAGGGTAGGCTCTGCCTGGCTTCTGCTCACAGGATAGAGCCGGCAAGGCTCTGATTCTGCTCCCACACGCAGGGCTCCCACCGGCATACGGGGCCCGTCTCCCTGCTGGCACGTCAGGCCTGGCTCCGGACATCTATCTTCTGGCCACAACCCCCAACCGGGCAGTTTGCCTGGCTGCTACAACACCACGAGCCCACGCCAGGGGCTCAAGCATACAGGAGGTCTGATGTGCTTCCAAGCCCAGGTCCAGGGCTAAGCGCTCTCCAGGAAACATAGTCCCCAGCTTATCAGGTGCAGAGCTGGGCACAGGCAGGCCAGCACATAGGGACCCCAGGAAGCAGCAGCTGGGTCCCATGGCGGTTCCTCCTGTTGCCCAGCAGGCCTTCTCCCCAGAACAGGTACCAGCAAGCACACCCAAATGGGCACACAGCTCAAGTACTTATACAGCTTTTTCTTTTGTTCTGCCCTGGCACATGGCTGGGGGAACCAGTCCCAACTGGTTCTGGGGGGGCATTACGGCACTCTGTTTACAGGGCTCTTCTTCCTCTTTGTCAGGTGGGGGCTCGGTCATCAGACCACCACAGAGAGGTGGAGCCAGCATTCACCCAGGCAGGCACAGACCTATTCAGGGTTAGGGGACTACTCCTCCCACTACTCTGAATGCAGATCTCTTATTCAACCTAGCGCTGACTCACCCTACCCTCCCTGGAGCCACACACACCCCACCAGCCCCTGTCACTCCAGAGTCAGACATGCAATACACATCAGGCAGGCAGACACATAGCACACAGAAATGCCAACTTCTAAAAGTGAAGTTTCTAAAATAGTGATAATAAATCTGTGCACACCAATGCGCAGCATTTATTATCACTATTCCAAACATACCAAACCTGACCATGCTACTCCTCTCATATCAAGAATTACCACTGAAACACTTTTCAGGGAATCTCTAATGCATTCCTACGAGAGGGCAGCCTTACAGCAGTGAGAAACCAAAATGGCTGTTTGTCACTACCAGGACATGTAACACACTTAATCCTTTCCATGCGTCTGACGGCCCCCAGCCGTCCGACGTCACAGTGGGCATGTGAGTCGGACGGCCCAGGGCTGTCCGAATCATGCACGTGTGGAATTCGCCTGCACCGTGGGGTAATTCCACGAGCGTTCAAGGGGTTAAGGTACATGTCCTACCTTTTGCCTACAATGCACCCTTCCCATAGGGCTAGCTAGGGCGTACCTTAGAAGTGACTGACATGCAGTAAAAGGGTGATCACAGATGTGGCACACACTTTAACAGCAGCATTAACACTGTGCCCACAGGCCCTGCAATGGCAGAGGCCTGAGAAAGGTTTGAAAGGCTACTTAGGTGGGTGGCGTAATCAGCGCTGCAAGCCCACCAGTAGCTTTTGATTTACCGGCCCCGGGTATATGAGATACCACATTACTGGGGATTGACAGGTAAATTAAATACGCCAAACAGGTGTAGACCAATCTTACCATGTTTACCACAGAGAGCACAGGCACTTTACACTGGACATCAGTGCTAAAGTGCCCATAGTCCTAGAATCACCAACACCATGCCAGAAAAAGGACTAGGAGGGAGGCAAAAAGTTCAAGGATGACCCTGCAAAAAGGGCCAATTCCAACACAGGGCAAAATATTTTTTTCTGCTACTACAATTAAATATGTTACCTTGCTTAAAATCAGGGACACTGTAGATGTGAAAGTACACTGTACAAGGAGGCCTATGTCTAGGAGTTTATACTTCATAATCACTCTCATTCCCTCCTACATTCCTTCACACCTCTAACGGTGGATATCCACTGATCTATTACAAAACCCTTTCCAGATTCCCTATTGCCTCAGTGTCTAGGGGTAATGTATGTATTCAAGTTCCCATGTCAGTGGGAAATGAGCCTGTACATGACTGTGTGTTAGGGTTTCTGCATATAGCAGCACTAGGCAAAGGGTGTGTTTGAGGTCGTCCTCCTCATGAAATGGTCATAAAGCAAGCTGCCTTCATGAATACTCAAGTCTTCATTCCAACTGTAACACATTGCCAAATGATGAGGTGTCTATCAATGTTTACCAGGAAGTTGCAGATTCAGTATAACTTTCTATGCAAGTAGCGTGGCTGGCACTAGGATTAATGGTGTCCTAGCAGAAAGGTGTTTAACACACAAACTACTTCCCCACTGTGCTTAATTTGAGCAGTGGGTTTCCAGTGCGTGGCACCGGCACTTAATTCTCAACACCGGCAATAATAATATTCCACCACATAGTGACGCCTTCTGTCTAATTTTGAAATGAGCACAACAACATTATTTTATAAGTCAAGAACATTTTAAAATGAATAATCCATGCCTACCACGCCATTCTTAAAGCTCTGGATGGCCTTGAATAGTCTGGCATATATAGCACATATATAGTTGAATAGCACTTGTATCTCATGACATTCAACTGGTAGGCATGCATCAAAGAATTTGGGGCCTGATGTAACAGCAGGCACAGTAAAATGTTTGGGTGCAAATTCTGCAACAATTTTTCTGACCTTGCAATACAACCTATGTACAAATAGGTTACATCCAGTGGTGGCTCCTCCGTATAACGGCAGAGGAGCATCGCCCCACTGCTTCAGAGCAGTGTAAAAGGAAAAATAAAATAATAATAACAGAAGTTATTATAATTTTATTTTTAGTGGCTCGTGGAGTGAAGTTAGGGCAGGCCGGGCTCTCCACGTCAGAGGGAGGAGGAGGGGCTGCTGCACCTTGAGTGTGCATGAAAGTTTGGTCAGCTGTCTTGGGCCGGCCAATCAGTCATGCGCACTTTACATGTTTTCCACCGGCTGTATTACACAGCCTGGGTGGAGAACAAGCACAGGCTGTCAGTCCCCATCTGAGCGCGAACCACGGTACTCAGACCAATCACAATGCTGCTGTCATGGTTACAGCAGCGTCGTGATTGGCTTAGGGATGCCTGAGAGCCTGGGTTCTTCCGGGAGCCAGAAGAGCAGTAGGATGGAGAAGAGGCTGCGGCTGGTGACCAGGCGCAGACGAGCAGGTAAGTCTTTTTTTTCTTTCTAAACTCCTCCTCCCCCGCCATGGTTCACTCCCAGCCACCACTGGTCACATCACAATATATTAATTTGCAGGGGGTCAAGAATGACCTACATAATGAATGGTGGCACGTAGAAATTGTCGCATGCCAGAGACATCAGATCGGACCTCCATCACTGCGTTTGCAGTATGAAATAGAAAACACTTTTTAAGGCTACATGTTTCCAATAACAGAACAGGCACTTTTTAAAAAAAAAAAAAAGATAATGTTTCCTGCTTGGGAAGGCATGTGGGGCGACAGAAAGTGGTCTATTCGATCACTGCTGCCCCGTCTCTAAAATAGTCTGACGAAGATGTCGCCTTTGAAAATCTGCAACCACTCCAATACCGATATTTCTAACTGATGTATGGCTTGCGGTTACAATTGTGGTACCAAGCCTTTAATAGATGGTATTACGAATTGCAAAATTAGAGGATGGTGCCTCAGCCATGCCTCTTCTTAATTGCGATTAGTAATAAATTGGAAAACTCCTTTTGCGACTTGGAAAAGATATTCTGTCTCACACAAGAGGGTTGTGTTTGGTACATTCTATTTTGTGAATCAAAGGGTTTCTGACCACAAACAGGAAATGAACATCAGGCCCCAGGAAACTAAACATTTTTCATTAAACTAAATAGTGGAAGAGTGTATAAAAATTAGGTCTGGGTGAAATTTTAATTACACCATAGAAATTGAGGTAATTTTGTATTACATTTTTGATGGGGAATTACCAAAAATTACGCGAATACACCAGCCCACATAATCATCTGTGATTTGGCAAGAAAATTGTACCGCAGGAGCAGAGGAACAACAAAGTGGCTGCCGGTGTTCGTGCTCTGTTGCATTAAGCACTTAGTTCAAAATGCCTCTTTGGGACGCAGAAATGCATTTTGCGCTAAGAAAATTGTGTAAATGCTGGATTATGCTCCTCGTGTAATTTTGATGTCTTTTCATGCAATTGAGCTACAGAAAATTAAGTACGTTATGCCTACCCCTAATATAAATGTGGATAGTTAATAATCTAGGGACTCATTATGGATTATAAATGGTAGTTTGTTAAGTATCTTCCATTGTGTGTTGGAAAAAGAATCATTTGCCTTGTATATCTAGCACAGAATCCTTTTCCTAACGCATTCCTTTTTTTCTTAGATAGTGGTGCAAAGCAATAAATTACAGCATTGGTCTACTGCTTAAAGCATTTCTTACAACTTACATTTTACACCTTGATTACTATTCTTTTTCTCGTACATACTGTTTTGGCATATCTCATTTAGAAGTAATAATATCTTTTGCATCAGGGAGAGTGGGCTCCTAAGGGTTAATGTTGGTGAGTGTGGGGTATGTGATAAAATGTATTGGACGGAATAGAGTACCCCAAATCATGCTCAAAAAGGGTATTGCAAGCCCCCATGAGTTCTGTACCCCTATAACTCCATGAGACAATGATCTACATGGTCCTGTACATCATTGTTGTGAAAACCTTAGTACATATGTTACTGCTCTAAAAAAAACTATCCTGCCTGCCATGTACCTATGATTCAGCTTTGACTGGATAACTGTTCATATTTCCACATGATGGCAACATGTAGATCAACAAATGCATCCTACCCAAATGAGACTGTAGCAGGCATTTAGGGTGGAGAGGATGAATGATCAAGCCACTGCCATTAAGTATTTGTTCCTGCCTGCTTCTTGATCACTTTTGCAGCCACAATTTGGGTTCGATAAGCTGGGGGAACCACGATGGAGAGGAGATAGGGATGTTTCTTCTCAGTAGGCACCATGGTTTGGCATCTCAAGGCACCCCTCCTAACAAGACAGAATCCTTTCCTGACCTCTTGGTCCCTAGATGTACGTTTGGTACGGAGTCATTTACAGACAGGTGCATTTGAATGAAACCCACTTATATACTCAGGTGCGAAGCATAGTCAGTGAGATTCGCGGGGATGTGAATCTCCAAGTTCCCATCTAAAAAAGCAGTGAGTTGCAAAGTGTAGGAATGGGATGACCAAGGTTTAGAATGTGCTGTTTTCACAAGGAACAGAGTTAGTTCTGATTTGCTTTAGGTAGAAGACTGTCTAGAGTGAGACAGTGGCAAAAAAGATGGGTTGGAAATAGTCACAGTTTTAAAATGCTTTATGCAACAGGTGTGAAATAATATAATAGAGCTCAAATGTAGAACTTTGAACAGTGTCAATACTGGTAATAAAAGTCACTGCATAGATTGCGAATGTGACTTTACCTGCTTCCTTCGATCCGGCACGGGGCAGGGGTGGGGGTTAGGAAGGGTGGGGGCGGGTGTGTTCAATCCGTGAATGCAGGAGCATTTGCATTTACAGGCCTATGGTGTTATTGTGATGCACTGCTGCCTGTATGTGAGTGTCAAGCTGAGGGGTGTTCATTTGTACACTGCTACGTGTGTTTGAGAGGCTGCTCTTAGACCTGCATACATACCAGTCAGTTCTTGCAGTCCGTGTGCTTGCAGGGAATGCGCTGTTGTTTCTCGGGAGCCTGTTGGGTTCGACTCTCTTTCTATGTGAGTAAAATGTGCTGCATAATGCTTCATAATTTGTCTTTTATTGCCGCATAAAATACTCAACTGTTACCTTGACACATAATTCGAGCCTTCCCTGTCGCATAATTACAGTGGCCCTGACTATTTTTTATCATTACTGTGGCTGTGGCATGAGTGTGTGTCCTGGCTGTTCTATGTGTATTCACAGTAAAGGTTTTTGCATGTGAGTTCGAACTATTGTGCACATGTGCATGCATGATGGGAACACGTGTGTGTTGGAGGTGTTGTTTGTGACACATGTGTATGTGGGTGGCAGGTTTTCTTATAGCGCCGTCTATAGCTCACATCGCAAACCGAATAGTCTCTCGTGGTCCTTTAGAGGGCACAAGCCATCAATAACAAACTCAGTAGCAGTGGCACCATTTTTACCGACCTAGTAGGGATAACAGGCTGAGCCTGCCCCGTCAGGATTGGGCCCGTGGTTTGATGGTGAATCTAGAGCTGGCCTCTAGGACACACGCATGTTGGCAGTTGCCTCACGTGGGTTTTAGGACAGTAAAGTACCTGCGAAGAACGAAACACAAACGGAGAACAGCACTTAAAACTTCCATCGAAAACCAAAAAAAAGCATTATAAAAGAGACCCACTTCTGGAATCCATGGATCAAGCAGTCACCAGTTGCAACTGGGCAGCGGGAACTTCCACCTGGGACATAACGTTCACATATATCAAGCAAAGCTAGAGTGCAGACTACGTCATGTAAGGCCAAGAGAGATTTCCCGCATAGACATTTTTGCACAAACCTCTTTAATACAAATAAATAACTACCATAGAACTATAAATGGAGGATGTGTGGAGGGGTGGGTTGGAGGTCAGCTTCTCCTTGAAACCGAAGCACACCGTTGGGAACCGTGTCTCTGTCAGCAGCAATGTGAAAGGCCATGCCCTGTGTGTAAGTGTGATTTACTTAGCTGTGGTCCTGTGGTCAGTGTTTATTCCTGTGGTATATATGTGTGTGGGGGAGAAGGGGCATGTCCATTGCACTGTCTCTAGGTGGTCTATGCAGGTGTTTCATTTGTGTCTATGGTGTGTTATGTGTCGGTTCTTGATAATGTTTATTGAGTGGATTTGGGCATGTGTGTGCGCGCACACACACCTTTGTATGTTAACAGAGCTGAGTATGTGTGGCGGGTAGTATTTGATGTCTGGTATGTTGAGTGTACTTGTTTGTTTGGTGCCTGAGATCTCAAAAGTGTAAGGGTGTATGCAAGCTCTATGTGTATCGTGATTGTGTTTGGATTTGGTGCATGCCAGTGTGTCTTTAGATGGGTGTATGGTCACTCTGCGATGTGTGAATTTGTGTGAGTTGGATGTAGGCCTGTGGTATGTTTGATGGTACATCTGAGTGCGAGGTGTATAGTGCACATTTTCAGTACTGTGTTTGTGATATTTGTACCACGGGCCAGTTGAGTCTGTGTGCCTATGCCATTTATGGTGGCAGTTGGGTACTTCAGTGGCTGTCCTGGTCATTGTGAAGGGTTTTATGTGGCAGGTTAGTTTTTAGTGGTTGTTGAGGGTTTGCTTGTGCTATGTTTGGTTTTGTGTGTGGTTGGTGAGCTTGGGAAGTTGTTAGTGGTTGGTGAGTGTTTGCTTATGCTCTCTTTGGTGTTGTGTGTGGTTGGTGAGTTTGGGTAGTTAGTGGTTGGTGAGTGTTTGTTTGTGCTATGTGTGGTGTTGTGGGTGGTTGGTGGGGTTGGGTAGTTGTTAGTGGTTGTTGAGTGTTCACTTGTGCTGTCTTTGGTGTTGTGTGTGGTTGGTGAGTCTGTGTTTAACTGGTTGTGTAGTTGGTTAGGTTTGTGTATGAAGAGACTAAATGTTGTGTTGAGCTACGTGCACTGGTTTTTGTGTATTCTCTTTGTTTCAAGCCGGGTTTGTTTCATTTTGTTTCATCGACTGGCCAGCTTCATCGAGCTTGGCCAGTCGATGAAGCGAGGAAGGGGAGGAGAGGTTGCAGCGTGGCCTCGAGGGCAACCCTGGGTGCCCCAGGAACAATCGAGATGGGCTGTTTTCATTCCACTTTGGCAGCCACTTACACAGAACAGGGGGTCAGGGCTCACGGTGAGAGCAAGGGGCCTGCCGGACACACTGGGAGGATGTGCCATCATTGGAGGTTGTGGCACGCACAACAGCTTGTGTACAGGCTTTCACCTGGGGCTGGTGGACGTGGAGAGCGCATGTGTTTACAAGATTGATCTGCTCACGGGAGGCAGCCCCATGGAACTGACTCACCCTGTGGCACCCCAGCATACACTCGTTGGCAGATGAGTGTGCCAAGGTCCAGTAAGCACTTCTAGGTGGCACTTGTTGCTGGGGTTTCCCCTTCAACCTACAGTACCAATAAACGTTAACAACAGCTATTTACCCGCCCTTTTAATAAACCACTTTAATGCCGTGGCACTGCTGGATCTAAGGGCAGTTATTTCTGCACTAGTGCGAGACCCAATAAGAAAGTGGCTTAGGTCATGGTTGCCATCCCTGCCTTAAAGTGGCAGTTGCTATTTTTTACTATGCCTGGCAACTGCAAGTTCTGCTACACTTTGAACCCAGTTTGGCCCTTGGGGGTCCTTTTGTTGTTTTTCCTCGGTATACGGCGACCTTTACTTTAGTCTCCATTATTCCTGTGACCTAGAATATTTACTGATTCCTCAGAGCACTTTTCTTTACCTTTTGACCTCTGAAATATTTACAATTTCATTTTACGTGCATCAGTTCAGTTGTTTTAATTGAAACCAACAAAAACGACAATGCCCAGAGTGCACTGATTCGTCAAACGAAATACCAAGAGGGCCAGCGTAGTGTCTTGGTGTCAGTATATACTACTCCTCTAGCAGCTGTGATGTCAGCCTCTTAACTGATGTAATAACTGGTCGGTAAGTAACAGACTGGCCAAGTGGCCCTGGCTCACAGATGTACTAACAAGCATTTGCAATTAGATAAGTCTCTCATTTACACGAGTTTGAGCTATTGACATTGCAAATAACAATGCCTTATATTTTTGTTTTCATTTTAAAAACATAAATAAAAGGCAGTGTCATTTATAATGCCAATAGCTTAAACGCTTGTAACTGAGAGGCCTATTGCATTGCAAATGCTTGTTGTTTTAGCCTTGCAGGTTTAGGCCATTGCAGTAATTTACTGTACTGTATTTTAGCGCTTGTATAGCACTTACTATCCCTATGTTGCGCACTGATGCGCTTATCCATGCAGGTAGCATACTACACCCTGTGGATTGTGTGGATGGAAGTGGGTTGTGTTTGATTTAGGCCATGGGTACTCATAGTACGGCCCGCGGGCCGCCAGCAGCCCGGCAAGCCTTCCGTGGGACACGCGGACTTTGCAGACATCGTACCTGTGCTTTTTTTTAAGACTGTCAGCAAACACCGCCGGTTGCAGCAGAGACAGGGACAGACAGAGACAGGTAGAGGCAGAGACAGGGACATACAGATAGAGGCAGAGACAGACAGGGACAGAGAGGCAGAGAGATGGAGAGGGAGACAGAGAGGGAGAGAGAGAGGGAGAGAGACAGAGGTAGAGAGAGGGAGGGAGAGGGAGGGAGACAAAGGGAGGGAGACAGAGGGTGACAGAGAGAGGGAGAGGGAGGGAGACAGAGAGAGAGGGAGACAGAAGAGGCAGAGAGAAAGAGAGACAGAGGGAGGGAGACTGAGGGGGGAGTCAGGGTGAGAGGGAGAAAGACAGAGGGAGACAGATGGAGGGAGACAGAGGGAGGCAGACAGAGGGAGACAGACAGAGAGAGACAGAGGGAGGGAGCTAGAGGGAGGGAGACAAAGATAGGCAGAGTGAGGCAGCCAGGGAGGGAGACAGGGAGGGAGACAGAGAGAGGGGAGACAGAGGGAGACAGACAGTGGGAGACAGACAGAGGGAGAGAGAGAGAGAGAGAGAGAGGAGACAGAGGGAGGGAGACAGAGGGAGGGAGACAGAAAGAGGGTGACAGAGAGAGGGAGACCGACAGAGGGAGACAGGCAGAGGGAGGCAGACGGAGGGAGGGAGACAGACAGAGGGAGGAGGGAGACAGACACCTCAATTTCTGTTATGTGGACCTTCTGTCTGTGTACATTTATGGTATATAAATGTTATATTTTACAAACTAAACACAGTTTGCTGTAATATAATTTCTGTTTGTCTGGCTAATCTTAAAAAAACCAAGGATGAACTACAATCCTGAGATGTATCTCTTTTGCCATCTAATTTTTAGGTATTTGCAATGTACAATGTTACCAATGGTGTGAGCCGTGATGACTTCATCAACCAATACAGTAAAGAGGCAGAGATGTGTTACGGGTAGAAAACACTTAGAGGGCATGTTTCCGTTGCTTGGCTTTAGGGTCATTTTGCAAGCAGACAAGTTAGAGGATTGGGCACATTTTTGATATGTTTCTAAAGTTTTCTTCTCACTTGTGCCTTAAAATGCTATACTTGGACCCCGTGTTTGCAACAATTAATATGTGGTGTAAAAGCCGCCATTTGAATACATTTTTTGAAAAATGTTCTTGCGGGGGGAAACCCCCCCCCCCCACACCGTTTGGGTGCGCTCACTTCCTCTTGCTCGCTTGTTACACTACAATAAAAAAAATTGCCACACCACTTTCAAAATCCACCATCCGCCCCTGGATGGAATGCTACCCTTAGCGATTGCCACTGGCTCGACTATTTGCAAGCACTTATCCCATCACCTTTTGAGTGTCCGATTGCCAGTATTATGCCTGGAAGCCTGAGACTAGCTCAGCATTCCAAACCTACCACTGCCAATGTTTGTGAATTCTAAAAATTAGTAAATTTGCACCCATTCAAGGAGTACTCATATGGGTGAAGATTTACTGTTTATTTGGTACTCTCCATATGAGCTTACTTTCACTTTTGAGTAATTTAAACGTTTGAGTAGGTTTACTTCTTTTTTAAATACTCAAAAAATCAAGTGTAAATTGACTTAAAAAAATATAACTTACATGTCTCCACCAACTTGAAGGCCAGGGGGCAATTCACAATCTGCATTTTGTAGTACTACAATAGTCCAACAAAAGGTATTTAGACATATTATCGAGATTTTAATATCAACTTACAGAAATATTGTGGTGGAAATATCATCATACAGAAATAGAGGAGCAGTGTGGTGCAGCGGTCAGAGCGGCTGACTCTGGAACGCGGGGCTCATGGTTCGATCGCCAGCAGCAGCTCAGCACGGCATCATTGGACTCTGGGCAATAGCTCACTTAATCTACCCGACAGCCCCCAGCGCCTTGATATTTAAGGGGTGATATGTTCAAGCTTTACAAATATGGATTATTATATCGTCAACAAGAATATCGTTGCCAAGAATATCGATTTTAAGATAAGTAATCTTGATGTTAATAACATAGAAAGTGTAAATATCGATTACAAAAATATCTATGTTGTTAATATTGATGTTAAAAATATAGTTGTTAATAATATCGATTTTTATTTTTTTTTATGTATTTTACTATTTCGTTTAATTGTGAATGTTATAAATTGTTTGTATAAATATTGTTAATGTTGTTTAGAATAGTATGTAAATATTTTGAAGTTATTAAATTAAATGTAACAGTTTTTTATCATTTTAGTACCGTAGTGGGTTGTGGGGTTTGTAGGGTAATAGGGTGGGAAGTGAATTAATTAATATTTATTAATAATTATTTTGTAATTAATATTAATAATTCAATTTATAATTATTCATGTAAAAAATGTAAGTTCAGTTTCAGGTGCAGGTTGTGTGTTTTGTAGGAATATAGGGTGTGAAGTAAATTATAATTAATTAGTAATGACTTTGTAATTAAAATTAAATGTTTAGTTGATAATTTATATTAGTTGTATAATAAAAAAAATTAAGGTATGTTTCAGGTGTGGGTTGTGGGATTTGTAGGGGTACAGGGTGGGAAGTCAATTAAGTATAATTAAGTAATCATTATTTATTATAATTAATTATTTAATTGATAATTAATTATGTAAATTGTATAAAATATGTTAAAAAAATGTGAGGGTTGTTTTTGTATGGGTAAAGGGTGTGTATGAAATTAAGTATGATAATTAATAATTAGTGTTAATTTATAATTATTTAATTGATACATTAAATATGCAAAACCAGATGTGTATTTCTGTGTCTATCTCTAATGTTTTACATCAAATGTCACTGTTTTGTCTTTAGTTCTTGTCACACAATGAGAAAAACTGAGACAGACTTAGCTAACACGACTCAGGGCCCTCTCACCCAACTACTAAGCCAAGAATGCATTCATGATGGCTCATTGAATTAAGTATACACTAATGAAATCTGTGGTTGGCCTACAGGTCACAAATGAAAATCTATGCACGGACCAACTCAGGCTTTCCTCTTTCATCGACCAAAAAATTAGGCACCATTTACTTGGGTAATATATAATTTCACAAGTAATATAACCTTGTAAACCTTGTGTACAACTTAACAACAATTTTTTTAAAACAGCAATCAGCTCAGATTAAATATTGTGAATATAGTCGAGTTGACTTGATTATCACAATAGTCTTAGGCTTGCACATTTAAATGATTAACCTGTGTCAGCTAAAAAGGGGATACTTAGAAGAGGAAAAAAACTAATAATCATAACAACAGATACTGGGAGAATACACTGAAAATCATGCACAGCAGGTTACACCAAATATGTATCTCAGGCTGCACTGTACCTTTTCCAAAAAATGGCCAATGTGCTGCAATTCTTACATTCAATGTTAAGTGTAGAAAACCTCCCGACCAAAGATAGTCAGCCATAAATCTTGCTAGAAGTCATTCAAGAAGTCAATGTAGCACAGCAGACTTAGGGCTAGATGTAGGTAATAGCAAATTACCGAATGGTAAATACCGAATTTTACCGATTCGGTATTTACTAATCGGTAATTGCTATGTAGGAAAACAATTCGGTAAAAATACCGAATCGGTAATTACCGATTCGGTAATTACCGAATCAGTATTTGCCATCGATTCCTATGGGCCTTGAAGCCCATAGGAATCAATAGCAAATACCGATTCGGTAATTACCGAATCGGTAAAAATACCGATTTTGCAAGGGGGACAGGGTGTCACATTGACACCCTGTTGCACCCCTGTTTCTGGCTTGTGTGCCATGTGACACACATACATGCCCTAAGGCGCATGTATGTGTGTCACATGGCACAGGTGTACATGCACAGATGTGCATGTACACAGGAATTCGTTATTTACCATGGAATAGTATTCCATGGTAAATAACGATTTGGTGAGGGCCTGTGGCACTGATTACAGTGCCACCTACATATTGATTTACAGAATTGGTAAATTTATCGATTCGGAATTTTACCGATTCTGTAAATTTACCGATTCTGTAAATCAAAGGCCCCCTACATTACAAAACCCAAATACCGGTCGGTAACGGCCGAAATCGGCCGTTACCGACCGGTATTTGGTCTCCTACATCTGGCCCTAAAAGATGTTTTCTAAGCTCTCTTTGGAGACCAACAACATAGCAGCCCCTACTGGAATGGCTAGAATAATTTGGAAGCGGGCCTAAGGGGGTGAGTTTCTCAATGGACAGTAGGTGGGGACTCCTCTTCTGAAAATTCACCAGTTTAGCCCCAGAAGTGACCAAGTCTAGTTATCTCAGTCCCCTGAAAGTAGCCTCTCATGGCTACACTCAGGCCTGCGGTTCTCAATCTAAGCTGCAGCTCCAACCCGCCACAGCAGCTCCTCTTCTCCAGGAGGCAACACTATCTTTCGAAAGCAGCCTTGGGTAACCATCTGATAAGGATGGATTGCCAAAGCCCCAACCTCAGACTACAACCGACACACGTTGAGGGAGTTAGAGTGGCCTGTAGTGACCGGCTGGTCATGGTCTAGTGTTTCATAGTAATGTGTTTCCACCAGCCACTTCTAGAGGGCTGGCTTCCACACTTACCACACACCCATCCATTACAGATGTCACAGGACATGTGACCCTTCCACCAGAAGGGACTGTGCACACATGCCCGCATGTACCTTTTAGTTGCCAACAGCCGCGGGGATAGCCTCCCCTCGCGGCAAGAAAAACTCCTGGTGAGAGACAGAAGGCCCGCAGCAACAGGGAAGTTGCCAGTAGTGGCTACTGGAGGGAGTGCTGCCTGGCGGTGATGGAGGGCGGGGTGGGGCGGGGTGGGAAGTAGTAAACTCCAGATTATGGCCTAACGGAGGTAAGTATAAAAATAAATAAATAAAACTAATTCCGTTGCGTGCGCTGCATCACCAAATGCGATGCAGCGCACGCAATTAAATTAGTTTTATTTATTTATTTGTACACTTACCTCCATTAGGCCATAATCCGGAGTTTACTACCCCCCACCCTGCTCTCGCCTTTCCTGCATCACCGCCCGGCAGCACTCCCTCCAGGAGCCGCTACTGGAAGCTGCTGGGGCCTAGAACAACTGCAACAGTGCCACCTGGTGGTCAGTTCAGTTCAAAAGCTTTTATTCGATTTGTAACAAACCATACAAGCAGCAACTTTGTATATAACATATATTTCCAAAATTACATTAAAATCACTATGTGGTCATTTGACAGTACCACACCTGGAAAATAAAACAAAAGGGGGAATAAAGATGAATCAGTGCCCAGAGGAATGCCTGCAGCACATGGAAAGCTGCTGGGGCCTTTGATGATGCTGTGGTGAAGCCTAGTGGCCATGGACAGTCAATGCAGCAGCCTAGTAACCCCTGGGACAAAGGATATTGTCCGCAGTGCAAAGAGGAGTACAGTGGCCCTGAACTGCAGTCGGGTCAGCACCAAGAGGGCACGGACTAGCAAAGAGACTGGGCAAGAGTGTACCTTCTGCTGCCCCAAGTGAGAGGATGGTTGTGAGCACAGAAGAGATGGTGCATTGACCCATGGCACCACAGCAGTGTCTAGCCAAGAGGACTGCCTGACATTTTGAAAAGGGAAGTACCAAAGGTCCCCGCAGCACAGCCACAGACTGGTTGCCCTGGGAGAAGGCAGGAAGAGCAATGACTAGAGCAAAGAGGCCCAAGACAAGCGAAAGTCTTTGAAGAAAGAGGTAGGCAATGAGCACCCCCTGCCGTCTTATGCCCCACAGCATTCAGGAGGAAAGCACTGACTGTGACCCCACTAGCCAAAGGACTCCACCACAAGAGGAGGAACCAGGTGAGCAAGTTGTCAGAAGAAGGAGCACCCTCAAGTGAAGGACAGAGGTTGCAAAGACAGAAAAGTGCTGAAGACCGCACCAGAGAAGATGACAGTACAGGCAGGATCCCAGGAATGAGAGCCCTGCAAGGAAAAATACCAATGTCGTCACAGGGTGTGACAGACCCTGCAAAGCCTGCCCAAGCAGAAGAGAGGGCTACGACGGAGTAGCCTTGAGCCACAAGGAGGGTGTCCTCAAGTGAAGTAGAGACCTGTGAGTTGTCACCGAAAAGACCTGTGAGAGGTCAACGGAGATACCTGTGAGAGGTCGACAGAGAGAAGACCTGTGAAAGGGTGATGGAGAGAAGACCTGTGAGAGGCCCAAGAAGATCTGTGAGATATTGTGAAAATAAGAAGGTCATGACGAGAAGTCTGGTCAGTAGACTAGTAGAAGGCTCAGTCCTAGGGGTAGAACATGGCCAGGGAGACCCTTGTAAAGTGCACATCACATGGAGAGGCCTAGTCTAAAGGAAGAAGAATAGGGAAAGATGGCATCAGACAGTGTTGTGAAGAGGAAGAAGATGAAAGTGTAGAAGTGATACGAGGCCACAAGTTTAAATCAAGAGAAAGAAGAAAAGAAGAAGAGAATGGTGTGTAGGTGACACCTGGCACACCACAAAGTACAAAATAAGAACTGTGAGTGTTATTGAAATCAAGTGCATTCCCCAAAACATCTCTGGAGGCTTGGACATCTAGAGTGGAGCACTATACCTATGAAACTCCCAGAGATCAGTGAGGCTTCTTCGGTGCCCTGAGAGACTGGCCGACCAGAAATCTTCAGTTAGATCACATGAACCTGAAGCCTGTCGAAGAGAGCAACCTGGACTATTTGTGTCATTCACCTTTGGGGTTGCACGTGAGACTGGGTTGTGTTTCTGTTCGGATGTCCTGAGTGACCTTTGTTGTGGGGACTAAAAGAGGATCCGAGCAATCCACACAGGCCTGTGGCAATCCAGGGGCAAGAGCCTCAGGAAATGCCGGTGTGAGAGGAATCCCAACATGAGAGATGTATCTACAGCAGCTCCTCAGCAAGCACCAGGAAGCATGAAGGTCTCAATCGGAGTGTGGCTACCCAAAGACTGCCCTGTTAATGCTGGTGCAGAGGATTCAAGAGTACTCCAACCTGGAAACAATTACCTGTGAGGTGGAGAAAATTGCTTGAAAGTGGGACTCGTAGCGATTCCTCCATGGACCTATAGTATGGCATTGGAGAGACATAGCACAGTCCACACAGTCCTGTAGAAGCCCAGTGAAGAGGACCTCAGGGGACTCAGGTGAGAGGGGAATCCTAGTAAGAAAGGGGAATTTTGGTGAGAGAAGGAAACCAGAAGTTGCTCCACCTTCAGGCAGCTGGAAGCACAGTGGCATCCGAGGTAGAATCTTCGACAGGCGCTGGTACGTCACCTGTCTTTGGAGGATTGCTAGCCACTGAGCCAGGGCGACTTTCAAGATGTCTTAGCAACAGCTTTGCTATTGCTCCAAATGCACCCTCACAGCAAGCATTATATATAGACTTCCACTCAGTGAGACCTGTTGGGACAGGACCCACAGTGCCCAGATAGACTGTGACAACTTGGACTAGGGAGCAAAAAATCCGGACTTCATTTACACTGCTGTTCGTGCCCAGAGTAGTATGGTTAAAATGAAGGCGGTGTGCCGTCATTCCTGGTGCTCCCAGCTGCACCTGCCCACTTATTCTGTCTTGCCAGCAACTTGAATGGACACAGCGGAGTTGTTGTTTTGTCATTTTGTTCTCTCCCACTGGTTGGACTTGTTGTCCCGTTTATTATAAAGGTTGGGGAGGGGTGTAGTGACCAGCTGGTCACGGTCTAATGTTTCATAGTAATGTGTTTCCACCAGCAACACCTAGAGGGCTAGCTTCCACACTCCCCCCACATCCATTCATCACAGGTGTCAGAGGACATGTGACGCTGGCAATAAAATGGTCCGAGTGCATGTACCATGGGTCAGTTCTAGAGAGTAACCCACTGTGTCTGGGTGATTACTTACGTGCATGGGGGCCTAGGTCCCCGAACCTTACAGGGCCGAAAACTAGCCTGTATAATATTCTGAGTAACAGCCTTACACCTTCCCTATCCCAGACCTTCTTCGCTTTTGGGAGCATGCGTATGGACCTGCGCACTGTTAATTTAGAATGTTGGAAAAGGTTTAACAGGCACAGAGTGTGGCATATTCGTAGCGTTTTTATAGTGCTAGTAATTTATTGTTAACTAAGTGAGACCTTTAGAACTTTTACGATGTAATAGAATGTTGGTAAGCTATAAAGGTTAAAGCAGTAGAATGTTGGCAAGACGGATTCAGTTGTTTTGCGGAGTATGTTGTTTTTATTCTGCCTTTCCTGTGGGCCGGTTGGATTAAATACATTGTATGTATGTTATCTAATCCTGAGTTTGGTGGAATCTTTACATAACGGCATTCTGTGAGGGATCGGTGAGGAATAAATATCCTCATAGGATTTGTGTTGCCTCATTATTACACCTGCTGTGAACGGGAAAAGGGTTAATATCAGACGACAGTGCCGGACATAGCCTTGGGAGAGGGCCGGTCAAGGACAAGGAGAGCGTAAGCGTTAATCAAGGAAATATTACTGTGTCTACTGTGTCTAAGGTATCAGAAGTACTCGCACCAGCCTAGACTTTCAGCACTTGGCTCAATATCATTTTGCTATTCAAAATATGTTGTCAAAATGTATGTATTTCACAACCCGTAGATCACAGTGCACATGTGCGCTCTACAGCCCTGCTACAAGTGATGGATGATGCGCTGCATATACTCAATTCGGGGGAATCGTGCCTTCTGATTCTTCTTGACCTCTCTGCAGCCCTTTGACACTGTTAATCACAACACCCTCCTTAACACTCTTGAACAGAGAATGGGCGTGGAAGGCACGGTGCTTAAATGGTATGCCTCATTCCTCTCGGACAGATCCCAAATGATCAAGATTGCAAACAGTGGTTCAGTGACTAAATATCGAGGGACATAATATAGAATACCCAAAATATCGACTCCAAAATATCGAAGTACAGAATATAGAATCCCTATCTACAAACAGGTTAGTACTAAAATATCGAATCCAAAATATAGAATGCTAAAATATAGTTAACTAAAATATCGAATTTTTTAAATGTATTAAAAATAATATAAAAGTAATTAAATATTAAAAACAATTAAATAAAACATACTTACAATAATGTAAAAAAGCTTAAGATGTAAAAATAATAAATGTCAACTAAAAAAAGTCGAGATTTTGTTGGATAGTGACAGTGTAAAAATTACTATTCCAACTCCAGTGAGTGCAACAGTAGGGAAAGCGTTGGATAGCGTAGGGGTAACAATTACTATTCCCACTCCAGTGAGTGCAACAGTAGGGAAAAAGTTGGATAGCATAGGGGTAAAAATTACTATTCCCACTCCAGTGAGTGCAACAGTAGGGAAAACATTGGATAGCTTAGGGGTAAAAATTACTATTCCCACTCCAAATAGTGCAACAGTAGGGAAAGCGTTGGATAGCGGGATGGTAAAAATTACTATTCCCACTCCAGAGAGTGCAACAGTAGGGAAAATGTTGGATAGTGGGAGGGTAAAAATTACTATTTCCACTCCAGTGAGTGCAACAATAGGGAAAGCGCTGGATAGCGGGAGGGTAAAAATTACTATTCCCACTCCAGTGATTGCAACAGTAAGGAAAACATTGGATAGCGTAGGAGTAAAAATTACTATTCCCACTCCTGAGAGTGCAACAGTAGAGAAAGTAATGATTTAATATTAAAAGAAGATTACATTAATTATCAATACACATAAAAAATAATTAAAAATAATTACCAAATAATAAAAATTAATTACCAATTAATAAATAATTATCAATGTATTATCAAAACATATAATTAAAAATAAATATTTACTTTAGTACAATTAAATTACTTCCCACCCTATTCCCCTATAAACCCACAACCCGCTCCAAATAATAAATAATACAATTAACATAATTATCAATTAATCAATTAAGAAAAATTAATTACCAATTTGAAAAAAGTAATTACCAATAAAAAAATGAATTATCAATCAATTAATCATCAAGCAAATTAATTATCAATACATATAAATAAAAATAAATATTAACTTTAATACAATTAAATTACTTCCCACCCTATTCCCCTATAAACCCACAACCCACTCCAAATAAATAATACAATTAACATAGTTATCAATTAATCAATTAATAAAAATGAATGACCAATTAATTTTTTTTACCAATTAATAAAAATTAATCACCAATTAATACTTAATTATCAATCAATTAATTATCAATACATATAAATAAAAATTAATATTTAATTTACTATAATTAAATTACTTCCCACCCTATTCCTCTATAAACCCACAACCCACTACGGAATTAAATTTTGTAAAAATAAAATTACATAACATACATTACTTAAAAAAAATTAAACATACATTACAAAATTAATACATAATTTTAACACATATACTACCATACATAACACTAAAAGAAATCGATATTATGGAAAGCAATATTTTAAATTCGATACTATGGAAAGCGATGTTTCCTACCCCAAATTCGATATTCTAACTATATTTTGGTAATTCGATATTCTGGGCTGTCTATATTTTTAATTCGATATTCTGGGCAGTCTGTATTTTGGATTCGATATTTAGGGTGTTCACCGCGAACAGTCTCTCGTCTCCACTGGTGGTTAGTCAAAGCGTCCCTCAAGGTTCTATCCTTGCACCCACTCTGTTTAATCTCTATCTGGAACCATTAGGGAACCTCCTAAGCAAATCTGGAATCCTCTACCATCGCTACGCGGATGACACCCAAATCTACCTCAAAGTGTCTTCCTCACAAGATCTCTCACTACTCAACTCTACTCTCAACTCTATTCACAACTGGATGTTAGTTCACCAACTCATTCTCAATCCCTTCAAAACGGAATTCCTCCTCCTATCTACCTCTCTCTCCCTGCCTCCTGTTCAATCCTGGATGGATAAGGTGAATCTACTCAACAGTAAACCCATCATTGTCGACTACGCTAAATCCCTAGGAGTCATACTTGACAAAAGACTCAACCTAATCTCACACATCAACTCCATTGCCAAGAACGGACGTTATCAGCTGCGCCTTCTGTGGGGGATTTGTCGGTTCTTCCTGGAGAAAGACCTAAAAACCTTGGTCCAATCGCTAGTTCTCAGTAGGCTGGATTATTGTAATTCTTTTCTGACTGGCCTTCCCAAATCTCACCTCTCACACCTAAAATCCGTCCTCCATTCAGCAGCTCGCTTCATTTCAGGGTCCAAAC
Organism: Lissotriton helveticus; assembly: GCF_964261635.1. Taxonomy (NCBI): domain Eukaryota; kingdom Metazoa; phylum Chordata; class Amphibia; order Caudata; family Salamandridae; genus Lissotriton; species Lissotriton helveticus. The sequence goes on along the minus strand of NC_136068.1, from coordinate 1,393,287,267 downwards.
GAAGTGACCACATCACTCCTTTCCTGTCTTCTCTCCGATGGCTTCCCATCAAGGCTAAAGCTATTTACAAAACGGCTTACATCACCCACAAAGCCTTGCACTCTTCCTCCACTCGCTATCTGGCGAATAGACTGAAATTGTCTGGAGGCTTGAGACCTTCTCGGAATGCAGAAAAGTTTCTGCTTGAGCTCCCCTCCTTCAAAAGGGAAAAATTAATGGCTCAATCGTTCTCAAGTTATGCGGTGAGAATCTGGAACTAGCTTCCTCCATTGCTCCGTGTCACCAAATCCATCCGGATCTTCAAATCGGACCTCAAATCTCTTCTATTCCAAAGACACTTCCAGAACTAATTCCTTAATTCTCAGACCCCACCAGGAAGTTCGTTAGTCATTTTAAATTTGTAATATTTATTTATTTTTGTACATTCCTTGCTTGCTGTGTTTGATATTGTGTTCCTCTTGCCTGCTGTGTTTGATTCTGTGTCCTGCTATTTTTGTACGTTCTATTTTGTAACATTTCTCTCATGTAACGTAACTGGTTCTATTGTACAGCGCTCTGACACCTTCGGGTAAAGTCCGCGCTTTAAAAAATGCATAAATAAGTACAGATCTTGCCGCTGGCTGCTACTGTCATGCTACAGTTAGATGTGTTATCATTAAAAATATATATCACTAGGTGGCGGAATTGAGTCACGAAACAAAACATTTTCTGGAAATCAGGATCACAAACTTCAAATACAGTCAATAGATGTGTGCAGCTGGGCCGAATCATGTCCCAAATGTTAACGCTGGTCTGGATGCCACTGTCGCCAGCTTCATCCAATTATGTTGTCTTTAAAAACAATGTGGTAAATTAAACAGACAGAAGTTCGTGTATTATAATATATAACGTAAAATACATTACAGATCTAAAAGAGTAAACGCTGCAAGGGCCTGAAGTTCTTGAAGGGCAGCGATCGATGGCAGAGGTCAGCGGCACTGAAAGACGATGCGCGCAAGGTGCTCTAGCAACCCCTACTGTCGTGAAGAAAGATCAACAGGAGAATTCGACGTAAATGGTGCCTTTTCGACTGCTTATTTTCTAGTCTGCTCTACCCTTCGCCGTAAATTGACAGCTAATTAAATAACAAAAATGTAACGGCCTTTTCTAACAACCTCCAGCTATATTTTTTATTATTATTATATTTAAGCTTATAAAGCGCACAGCTA